>NC_132854.1:45352500-45709437 GCF_048164855.1 Canis lupus baileyi
CTTTTTTTTTTTTTGTATCATTCTTTTATAAATGTTTTCCAAATAAGTAGAATTATACAACCACTTTTCCCGGTAAATGGCAACATATACTGACCGCTATGTAGGGCAGAATAGTGCTCCACCAAAGATGTTCATGTTCTAATCCCTGCAATATGTGAATATGTTACCTTACATGAAAAAAAAAAAAAAACTAAGGGTGCAGGTGGAATTGAAGTTGCTAATCTGTTGACTTCAAACTAGGGAGATTATACTTAATTATTGAGGTGGACCCTTAAAAGTAGAAAGGGAAGACTGAAGAATCAGTGAAAGATGTGATAATAATGAAGAGACAGGCAAGTTTTGAGGCATAAAAGAATCTCCTATTCCTTCCAGAATTCTATTGAAATATTAGTAAAAAGTAAATCGGAAAATACATTCATTAAAGAATAAAAAGCAAGAGTGAGAACATCATCAGGTAAGAGATTTTAATAAATTTGTAGAAGGTAGGAAGTAGATGGGAGCCTGTTGATGAATAACCTTAAGTAGAAGAATCTACAGACAAAAACCTATGTAGGAAAACGTCTAGTGGAAGTGAGCATCAGTATTCCCTGCCAACTCCTGGGAGACTTCAGATTCTATATTTGAAAGTTTAGGAATGGGGAGTGAAAAGTGAGACAGAAATTGAGGTGATTGTGTGAAGCCAACTCTATAGATCAGCTATTCAAATTTCCTCATCTGTATCCCCAGGCTACAAATAAATGAGATAATCTGCCAGAGAAGGCTAAGTATCCCTTGTGAGGGTTGTCCACCAGAGTAAGCCTCCCTCAAACTGAAAGATGGGAGAAAAGAATCCTGCCTATTCCTTCACTTAAAGTGAAGATAGTCAATTGATTTAATTATATTTGTCAGGTAAATGTTATAAACATTGTCAATGTAAACACTGTAATCTAATTGATAGAAATGGCAAGTGGTCAAGCCAAGAGAGAGGTTGAAGAAACTAATTTCCTCATTTTATGATAGTTGAGAGATTTCATCTACAGATGTTGAAATGAGAAACAAGATTAAGTATGTATATTATTTAAAATTATGAATGTAACATATTGTGGTAAGCAGCCTCTAAGATGGTCCCCAGTGATCCCTGCCTTCTGGTATTGACATCTTCACGTAATCTCCTCACTTTGAGTGTGGGTTAGATTTATTGATTAACTTCTAAGGAATAGAATACAGCAGAAATGATAGGATGTCACTTAGGATTAGGTTATAAAAAAGGACTGTGACTCCCCACCGCTTCCCTCCCCCAGTGCTTTGCTGGCCTACTTAGCTGCCAGGTTGTGAGACAGTCATGTGGAAAGACCTGCAATGGTCCTTTTTCCCCATAGGTGAGCCTTTAGGCACAACTGAAGTCCTGAATGGTAAACTCACTGCAGCCTCATGAGAAATCTTGAGTCAGAGGTACTCAGCTTAGCCATACCCAGGTTCATGACCCAAAGAAAACTTGGGATAGTAAATCATGTTGTAACATTAATATTTTTGTAGTATAAATTTATTATGTAGCAATAGTAAATATACATTTTTATATACATATTTACATATGTACACATATACACACATATATAATTTGCTATTGAGTTTATAAAAAATGTTTGCATATAAAAGTTTAATTTTTATATAGTTAAATATATAAATTTGACTCATCATTTCTTTTTCTAAAAGATGTATTCAGGGATCCCTAGGTGGCGCAGCGGTTTGGCGCCTGCCTTCAGGCCTAGGGCGCGATCCTGGAGACCCGGGATCGAATCCCACATCGGGCTCCCAGTGCATGGAGCCTGCTTCTCCCTCTGCCTGTGTCTCTGCCTCTCTCTCTCTCTCTCTCTCTCTGTGACTATCATAAATAAACAAAAATTAAAAAAAAAATAAAAGATGTATTCATTCATTTTAGAGAAAGAGAGCAAGCACGGGGAGGGGCAGAGGGCGAGAGAGAGAGAATCTCAAGCAGATTCCCCACTGAGCATGGAGTCTGACTCGGGACTTGATCCTAGGACCCTGTGATCACGACCTGAGCTGAAATCAAGTCAGTCACTTAACCCACTGAGCTATCCAGGAGCCCCTGTCTCATCATTTCTTTCAGAAATTTTACCTTTTCTATCCATAGATTGTACATATAGTCTATTACATGTTGTATACCAATGTTTTAAACATTTTATATTTTAACTTTAATCCATATGACATGTATTTTTTGTTTAAAATAGAGTCCAGGGGGATCCCTGGGTGGCGCAGCGGTTTGGCGCCTGCCTTTGGCCCAGGGCGCGGTCCTGGAGACCCGGGATCGAATCCCACATCGGGCTCCCGGTGCATGGAGCCTGCTTCTCCCTCTGCCTGTGTCTCTGCCTCTTTCTCTCTCACTGTGTGCCTATCATAAATAAATAAAAAATAAAATAAAATAAAATAAAATAAAATAAAATAAAATAAAATAGAGTCCAGGGCAGCCCGGGTGGCTCAGCGGTTTAGCGCCGCCTTCATGATCCTGGACACCTGGGATCAAGTCCCACCTCGGGCTCCCTGCATGGAGCCTGCTTCTCCCTCTGCCTGTGTCTCTGCCTCTCTCTCTTTCTCTCTCTCATTAATAAATAAATAAAAATAAATAAAAATAAAATAGAGTCCAATTTAACTTTTCACACATGACTAGTCAGTTTTGTCTGCAAAACTTATTAAATAAATAATCTATCATTTTCCCACTTACGTAAATAAATATAATAGATTTAATGAGTTATCATATATACTTGGAGTTGTTTCTGAAGACTGTTCTGTTACAGATTCATTTGTCTCTTCCTGTAACAATATCTTACTGATTTGATGAATGCATACTCTAGGCTAATTAGTAAAGCAAGTTCTGACTTCATCCAAATTGCTTTTCTTTTCTACATTTATGGGCAGTCAGTCTACAATGTACAAAAAGCTCAGATGGACAAGAAACAGTTCAAGTTAAAAAATCAGCAAAGATCACAAAAAACATTATTTACAAAAGAGCAATTCTAAATGACCAACAGACATAAACCTATGAAAAAATTCAAATTCTCTAATAGTCATTATTAGCTGATTAAATCAACCGTGAGATATAATCTTACCCTATCTGACTGGCAACAATTTAAGAGCTCTAATATCTATTTCTGTTGAGGCTGCAAAATAAAAGGAACACTTTACCTTACTTTACTGAACTTACTGACGAAAAACTGAAATATGCATTGTTACTGCCTTTTGGGAATCGGTACAGCCTTTTGGTGATATCTTAAAAAATTTAAGAACAGTTCTAACTTTAACCTAGAAATTCTACTCCTGGGAATCTATATCATAGAAATAAATTAACTAGTCATTGAGAGTATTTGCACAGAATGTTAATTGAAGTAATGATCATTGAGGTACAGAACTGAAAGCATTTTTCATTCCCATTAGTAAAAGAATGGCTCAATAAATTATGGAACCTGTATATCATGAAATTTTCAACAATTTAAAAAGAATCTTTAAAATTGTTACAGTTGATTTAGAGAGATTTCCACAAAAAATTCTTGACTGAGAAGAGAAAATGCAGAAAAGTTCAGTAGCATGATCTCAATTTTGTATAATAAGTAGTGGCCAAAAATATACAGGAATTATGCCTATACAGGCATTATCTTTTTGCAAGTGGAGTAAGACCCCCCAAACAAATAAACAAGCATGCAAGCTGAAATCATGTAAATTTATCTTAATAATCAATGGATAGGGCAGCCCTGGTGGCACAGCAGTTTGGCGCCGCCTGCAGCCTGGGGTGTGATCCTGGAGACCCAGGATCAAGTCGCACATCGGGCTCCCTGCATGGAGTCTGCTTCTCCCTCTCCCTGTGTCTCTGCCTCTCTCTCTCTCTCTGTGTCTATGAATAAATAAATAAATCTTTAAAAAAATAATCAATGGATAAAACTATGATTGTTCTAAAGCCTTTAAAAATGTAGTCAAAAATTAAAACTTCTGGGTCAATTAGTCATAAATGTATGGAGAAATTAATAAATTGTAAAACTAACGTTTATTCAGTACACCGTAAACTAACATGAAGAAAATTAAGAGTTAAAGCATTTTATTTCTTTGTAAAAAATGTATTAAAACAAACTTATCAAGAATAATTGGAACTAGAACAAGCAATCTCAAAACTTGTGTAGAACCACAAAAGACCTAGAATAGCCAAAGCAACCTTGAAAAAGAAAAAAAAAATACTGGAGGTATCATAATTCCAGATTTCAAGTTATGTTACAAAGTGGTAGTAATTAAAACAGTATGGTGCTGGCAAATAATAAACAAACAAACAAACAAACAAACAAACAAAATTTTAAAAACCCAAAGAAACAGATCAATGGAACAGGATAGAAACCCAGAAAAAAAAAAACAAATCCAATTTATATGGTCAATTAATCTTTGACAAAGGAGGAAAGAATATGCCATGAGAAAAAGACATTCTTTTCAGTGGTGTTGGGGAACCTGAACAGTTACATGCAAAAGAATGAAATTGTACCACTTCTTTATATCATACACAAAAATAAACTCAAAATGGATTAAATGCCTAAGTGTGAGACCTGAAATCATAAAAATCATTGAAGAGAACACGGGCAGGATTTTCTCTGACATTGGGTACAGCAAAATTTTTCTAGATATGTCTCCTTAGGTAAGAGAGAGAGAAGCAAAAATAAACTATTGCGACTACACCAAAATAAAAAGTTTCTGCACAGCAAAGGAACAACCAACAAAACTAAAAGACAACCTGTGGAATGGGAAAAGATATTTTTAAACAATACATCCAATAAAGGGTTAGTATCCAAAATATATAAATAACTTATACAACTCAGCTACTCCCCAATAAATAGTCCAATTAAAAAATGGCAGAAGGGCAGCCAGGGTGGCTCAGTGGTTTAGCGCCGCCTTCAGCCCAGGGCATGATCCTGGATACCCAGGATCGAGTCCCACGTCAGGCTCCCGGCATGGAGCCTGCTTCTCTCTCTGCCTGTGTCTCTGCCTCTCTCTCTCCTCTCTGTGTTTCTCATGAATAAATACATAAAATATTTAAAAAATTTAAAAAATGGGCAGAAGACATTTCTCCAAAGAAGATGTGCAGATAGCCAATAGACACATGAAAAGATGCTCAACATCACCCATCATCAGGGAAATGCAAATCAAAACTACAATGAGACATCACTTCACACCTGTCAGAATGGCTAAAATAAAAAACACAAGAAACACTAGTGTTGGCAAGGATGTGGAGAAAAAGGAACACTTGGCACTGTTGGTGGGATCGCAAACTGGTGCAGCCACTCTGGAAAATAGTATGGAGGTTCCTCGGAAAGTTAAAAAATAAAACTATCCTATGATCTATTAATTGTAATACTGGGTATTTATCTAAAAAAATACACAAACACTAATTCAAAGACATACATGCACCCCTATGTTTATAGCAGAATTATTTATTTATAACAGCCAAACTATGGAAGCAGCCCACATGTCCATCAATAGATGAATAAAGAAGAGGTGATATATATATGAATATTACTCAGCCATAAAAGAGTGAAATTTTGCCATTTGCAACAACATGGATAGAGCTAGAGACTATTATGCTAAGCCAAATAAGTCAGAGAAAGACAAATGCCATATGTGATTTCACTCATATGTAGAATTTAAGAAACAAAACTAAGGGGCAAAGGAAAAAGAAAAGAAAGAGAAATCAAGAAACCGTCTC
This sequence comes from Canis lupus baileyi, assembly GCF_048164855.1. Lineage (NCBI taxonomy): Eukaryota > Metazoa > Chordata > Mammalia > Carnivora > Canidae > Canis > Canis lupus. Next base: position 45,358,232 of record NC_132854.1, read on the forward strand.
TTAACCTCAGAGAACAAACTGATGGTTACCAGAGGGGAGGTGGTGGGAGATGGAAGAAATAGGTAATGAGTATTAAAGAGTACACTTATTATAATGGGGAAAAAAAAGAATAATTGTAAAAATGCTGTCTTCTTTTCACTGGATAACTTACAAAACAGTGCAGGATCTCTTCCATGCTTTGGGGAGTTGTCATACTTCTTTATGAGTTTGTTTCAGTTTCTGACACTTTGCCCTTTGCAATTTTTAAAAAAAAGATTTTATTTATTCATGAGAGACCACACAGAGAGAGACGAGACATAGGCAGAGGGAGAAGTAGGCTCCCTGTGGGGAGTGCAATGTGGGACTCGATCCCCGAACCCCGGATAACGCCCTGAGCTGAAGGCAGGTGTTCAACTATTGAGCCACCCAGGTACCCCTATCCTTTGCACTTTCAATGTTGTGAAATATCTTCAGAGATTCCTTTAATGTGAATTTTTCGATGGTGTCACTCCCTCTGGGACATGATTCTTTTATTTTTTTTATTTTTATTTTTATTTTTTTAATTTTTTATTTATTTATGATAGTCACACAGAGAGAGAGAGAGAGAGAGAAAGGCAGAGACACAGGCAGAGGGAGAAGCAGGCTCCATGCACCGGGAGCCCGACGTGGGATTTGATCCCGGGTCTCCAGGATCGCGCCCTGGGCCAAAGGCAGGCGCTAAACCGCTGCGCCACCCAGGGATCCCGACATGATTCTTTTAACCACACACTTTGCTCATTTCTGTTAAATCCACCTGCCTAAGTTCCTCTGGGTGCATAACTAGAGTCTCCTGAATGGCTGCAGTGTCAATATTTCCATACTCAGTTATTTCTCTTAAGCTCCATTTATATTTGATTTGAATTTCACTTCCAGCATTATTACTTTTTCTATCTTTGCTGCTATTTCATCTTTGCAGCCCATTTCTCTCTTTTGATTATTTAAATTTTGTGAAATATCATGTGGTTTTATCACTGGCAGAGAAAGAGGCAACCCAACTATACAGTTTTCCATCTGTGGGTGACCTGAATTAAAAATGTGCAGTGAGGGGATCCCTGGGTGGCTCAGCAGTTTAGCTCCTGCCTTCGGGCCCAGGGCATGATCCTGGAGTCCCCAGATAGAGTCCCATGTTGGGCTCCCTCCCTGCAGGGAGCCTGCTTCTCTCTCTGCCTGTGTCTTTGCCTCTCTCTCTCTCTCTGTGTCTCTCATGAATAAATAAAATCTTTTTTAAAAAATGTGCAGTGACCAATCATCAACAGATTTTGAAAGAAGGGACGTGATTGGTTAGTGATCACATTTGTTACTTACATGTTGCTGTGGGCTAACAAGCTAGGCCCCAAGTTTGTACTTTATGCAATTATTCACAGCTAATACATCATGGCAACTGAAATTTGAACCATACTCTTGGGGCACTGGTATTATTTCACTGAATGCTGTGGTAAGTGAAATTGCTTTGGGTAGCACCTATGCAAAGTGAAGACTTCCTATACACCAACATACACATGTGATTATATAATCATTTATTTTAAGAAAAAGTTTAATTGTGGTAAAAACCCATAACATAAAATTTACCCATTTTAATCCTTTTTAAATGCACAGTTCATTAGTGTTAGGTATATTCACATTGTTGTGTAACAGATCTTCAGAACTTTTTCATCTTGCCAAGCTACAACTCTATACCCATTAAGCAAGATGAAAGTTTTATATGTTTACATAATCATGAAGAAATATCAAAGGATTCCTAATAGATTGTAAACATGTGCTAATGGGGAAAGACTGTGTTTCTGAATTAAGGGGGGGAGAATTAAGCAAAACATAAAAACAAAACGCAGGAAAAATTGTATTAAGACAAAACATATACCATATTAGCACATTTATGTGCTTATAAATGCAAAAATATTTGTGTGAATATATATACATAAAAATAAAGGTAACTAATCAACAGAAATAAAAATTAGATTAGCAAAAATTGAGAGTAGGAGATAGCAGAGGGAGTAGAAGGGAGCTAATTTTCTTTCCTAATAAAGTCAGTTGATACTGTTGAGTGCTGATAAATTTAGAAAACAAGGCCTAAGTATAATATTCAGTAATATAGAGGTAATGACCAGAAGAACTTGAAATTAAAATGGCTAAATATGTTTATCTCTGCTAAATAGAACTAGGAGTAAAGAATGGGAGATTTTTGCTTAGTGTCTTAATCTTCTGTAATGTTGGATTTTTTATTACCATATTTATTTTGTTTTTATAATTAAAAAAATGGTAAACTTAGTACATATTCTCTGGTGCTTACAATCAAGTTACACACCACACGAGAATTAAAGTACCATGTAAGGCAGTATCATTCAATGATATAATTATCTTTTTCTAAATATGTATATAATATGATCATTTCTTGTGAAGAAGTGAAGTTTTGTAGCAGCATTAATAAGGAAAAATGAGACGCTACATTTAAAGCTTCTATGATCATTATGCAGACAGTAATGTCTAACACCATAAAATACTAAGATGAATTAAGGTAACAGGACAGCAGTAAGAACATTAACGTAAAATTTGAAACCAATTTAAATATCCTATGGTCAGCTATACTATATAATGGAAAACCAAGTCGGTATCCTCCTTAAGTGGATCAAGACACTTTAGTATTACTAGTATTAGTTAGACATAATAGAAAAATGGATGCTGATCTAAAAGATTTTCTAGAACATGCTTGATGTTGAGTAATTTTAGTATAAGTCATTCATTTCTTTCAAAACTAATCACATTTAAATTATGGCTTTAAATATAATTGTGGGCAAATTTCCAGACTTCCAGGGAAGACGTGAATGTATACGAATAGGAGGGGGGGTAGTGATCAAATTTTGCCAGGATTTGTGAGTAAAAGTCAAATCACCTTTTATAGATGTTAAATATAGCATGATAGTGTGGTAGCAGCTGTGTTTGTCTGCTTTCCCCTGCTGTTCTTAAAAGAATGCACCTTGGCACATTTGTATGGAGCTAAAAAATGGTGTGGGTTTTTAATTTGCGCATGGTGTAGGGTGGTAGTTGTAATACAAATTTTCTCTAAGTTTTGGTATTGAAAGATGACATATTAATGTGAGAAATTAGATTTTGTTTACCAAGAGGAGCAGAAGATTCGATTACACTTTCTCAATACTAATTTTCAGAATGAATCATGTAAATGGACAGAAAGAATGAAATAAATTAGCAAACCACATGTAGGAGAACATCTGTTGTCCAATCTTATACATGGTAATTAAGGCAGATAGACTATTTGTTTGGTCCCAGCTTTCTCTGAATGCATGTGAAAATCCATCTTGCGGCTCTTGCTTTTCTAGGACCATTACAAAGGCTTTGACTCCTCCTAGTTGAGAGTGAGAGAGAGAGAAACATGGGTTGTATATTAAACACTTAGTATGCTTTCTCCATGAGAAAATAAGGATTAAATATATTACAGAGAAGGTTCCATGAATCAGTACACATAAAACAGTTTATAGTATATTTTCAGTTATATTTTATGTTTTGCAAATATGCACATACAAAAACCTACTAGTCATCTACCATGTTAAAATGTTTTTTACTCCTCAATTTAGTTCTGAAGGTATAATCCATATTAACAATAGTAAAACAGAGTTGAGGATTAAGATAGTTAAATCGTTTTCAGAATGTTTAAGGTTTTTAGAAATCTGACTGTTTATACTGGTGATTGGGTAATTCTCCATGTTACTCTGTGTGGTGAAAGCAAAACATTGCTTCTACCTTTTATGTTTTTCTTTTACCAATTCTCTTGTCTGTAATTCCCTGTTTAGCTTTTCCTAGAAATTAAACTTAATTCCTTTCTCTCTGAAGGTGCAGAGAGCTCTTTCTAATCTTCAATAAATTTTCAATAATACATGGGTTAAGGTATACTCATGTGTAAAAGAAAGGAAACTCTGGAATATAGCTCAAAAGTTGAATGAGAAAGACCCAGAAATAAAATAATCTGGATATCATAATAGGTAATGGCAGCTGGGGAGTGTTCATAAAAGGGCTTCTTAGGATTCTTAGGAAAGTTGTATTTGGTAAATTTTAAAAATTTCCTCTTGTTATCTCCAAATCTTCAGAAGAGTTTTATTTTTTATTATGGACTGTTCGTCTTTACTTAGGGGAACTAAAGGACACATCAAATCCTTAAAAATAATGGACATTGGCTGTACTTATGAAAACCTGCTCTGGAAAAAAATCATAGTCTTCATACTATCACACAGGTTTCTTGTCATCTACCCTACCTTGTCCTCTGGCTTTCTCTCAACCATTCTATATGTCAATTTTGCAGAAAGGTTTAGAACCAGTCAATCGCTGTGCAGTTTTTCTTTATATATATATAACTTGAAAGCTGTACTACTATCCCAAGTTAATGATAAAATTTTTTATACCCAAGGTCCACACTAACATTAGGACATGTAGAAGAGACTAATAATTATTGAATGTTCATAGTGTAATATTAATCATCTCATTTCATCTTCATAACCATGGGCCAGAAAGATTAAAAAACTATAACCAGTTAGGGTAACAAGTCAATCCCAATGGTTATTACTATTTTATTTTATTTATTTTTTTTTTTTTTAGAGACAGTGGGGAAGTAGTAGAGGGAGAAGGGGAGAGAGAATCTTAAGCAGGCTCCATGCCCACTGTGGAGTCCAATGTGGGGCTCAATCCCATGACCCTGAGATCATGACCTGAACTGAAATCAAGGGCTGGTCGCTTAACCAACTGAACCACCTAAGTGTCCAAACCCAGTGGGTTTTATGTGGTAATTTCAGTTATCTGAAATTGCCTGTTCAAGATACTGTTCTATCTCGTTTTTATTGGCTCTTATAAGGAATTCCACAATTCCATGTGGCTGTATCTGTGCATCCCAGGATCCCGCTTGTAGATCTCTGCTGCCCCTGCTGGGTCCCCTCAACAAAGTAAGACATTTCACTCCAGTGTGATCAATCAAAGCTCTTTCTCAACTTAATTTGCTTGAATTAGCAAAGAAGATTGCTTGGCCATGCCACTGTAAGTAGGGTCTCAGAATGAAGAAATCATTTAAAAAGAAGGGGAGAAAAGTAGATGTGAGAGATATTAGGGAGGAAGAGAGAAAGGAGGTCCCGGTTGACTTGAATCTCTAGCAGAACGAGCTTTCTGGGCATGCAACCTGTACAGTTATACAGGATTCTGAATTTGGAAGGGCTAGCACAGAAGGTTTAATGCTTCGCTATAGCCATGGTGAAATTTTTAATGACTTTTAAACAAAGGCATCATGGTTTTGTGTTTTTTTTCTTTTTTTTCATTTTGTAAATTATGTAGCCAGTTCTGGTCTCTGGTCTAGTTTCTGAAATCTAGTTCCTCCTAGAATGTGAACTTCCTTAGTATTTTTCTCTGCTTTGTAGGAAAATAAAGTCCTTCTGTGCTTAAGCTAGTTTGGGTTGAGAATTTGTAACTTTCAATGGAAACACTTGTGACAAACATGTCTTCAAATCTCTACTTTCTATCAGTCCTCAGGTTGTGATACCAACAAACCCTGATTATCTCTGAAGAATAAATTATTCACTTATGAATGATTTATGACACAGTTTTAACACTAAATCTTGTTTTCCTGCCATCTGCCATGCCTTTAGCTGACTTCACAGCATCAATTAGATCGTCCATGGAATGAAAACTAATGTTAGCTACTCTTAAAAAAAAAAAAATATATATATATCATTTATATGTAATATTTTAATATATAAATACTTAAAATACATTTTTTTTGAAAGTAGAACTATATGATACCTATGTAGCATGTAGCAAATGCACACCAGGGAAAATTATAACATGTGTAGAGTAGTTTCCAGTTTATAAAATGCTTTTACACACAATATATTACTATATGAAGTTCTCTCTTTTGACTAGAACCACTGGGCGATTGGTGGGTAAACCATCTCCCTGATAATGGGTACATTTTCACATTTCATTATGTTGGAAACAAATGAAAATGGTATCTTACTTCCATATAAAAGCAGGGCTTATCTACATCTGAAATTCAGTTTGTGATACTGGTCATTCTAAGTTTGTACAGATATAGAGAGGCAGAGAAAACTCCATCTATGGTCAACTGAAACGACAGCAGAGGTCAGCTGCTGTTTTATTGAGACAGAACTCAAAGACAGGGATGCTTTTACCGGAGGAGTAAAGCCAGGTAGGACGAGGACAAGATGCAAGCAATCATGTGTACTCATTAGATGGAAAAGCCCATGTGCTTCACATTATGAAATATTAGGATGAGGTCCTGTCCTCTGCAACCTCACTGTAGTAAGTTTGCTGGAACTGGACTAATTTCAAAAAAAGGCATGTGGGCAAATTTATTAAGGACAGAAATACTTGGTTTTAAAAGTAAATAGATCAGGCCTGCACGTGAAGGTTCAGCAGTGATTTGATGGAGGGCTCACACCGGTTTGCACGGTTTTGTGGGTACCTGAACTGTCTTCCCAGCATCCTCCATAATGCTCATCATTTCTTCCTTTTCCAGAGCAGTCTGTCTTCGCTCAAGACCACTGTTTGGGAAGTGAGTGAGGTGCCTCTCTTCCTTGTCACAGTGTAAATGAAGAGAGGATGTTTTATTTTGTTTACAACAATTCACTCCCTCCTGTTAGTAAGAAGTGGAAATCAGGTCTCAGGACTCATATAACCGAGAGAGGTGAAGAATGGAGTTATAGAAATGGCAAGACCTTAAAATGAATTCAGGATTTAGTAACCAGCTGAAGGACAACGGCAGATGGTAAGTTTAGAGGTGTACAAATATAATGGGAGGAGGTCAGATGAATTTCGATAGCAATTGCAGGAGAACTGCGTGATAGTTTTGAGGAATAAAGAAGAGAAGACAAACCATATGGTGAGATGGTAATTAGGCTCCAGTGTTTTGCCTTTAAGAAAAGGAAAACCTTGGAAACTTACTTATAAAGACACAACCTAAGGTAAGGGAAAAGATTTATTGGAAAAGGAAAGAAAGAGAGATGGCAATCTAGGTCTAAGTTGTAGAGTTAGGGGGGGATTTTACGGTAAAATTGAAACTAGGGACAGGAAGACAGGTAATATATAGTAATTTAAACAATACAAAACTATGAATCAGGCTTCCTTATTATAGGAATAGTCGAAGAGTACTGAGAAATGGAACAGAGTTTGCAGAGAAATGATTTGTAAAAAGTAAACAGGAACATTTTGACACTGACAATAAATGAGTGAATTCTCTGCTTATTACAATGCAAATCTGTTCTTCGTGTCCAGGAAGAAAAGTCAACGTCTTCTTAGAGTGTGGAGAAAAATCTCTGCTGAGTACAGATGACTAGCTAAGTCTATAAACTCAGAGGTTATTCCATTAGGTGATCCAGGCTTGGGTCTGAGTTTGTTTCTTTAAAGACAATTGAAGTTTCACGCTATCAAGCAACTAGTGAAAATGTTTTTCTGCTGCTCATTCTCTAGTCAAGGCAGGATTGCCATGCTGATTTGTGGTAGCTTCTGCTTGAAAGGTTTTCCCTCCTATTCTTTTGAGGTCTTGGAGGGGTGTGGAGGCAAAATAGCTGGATTTTACTTTATTTATTTAAAGATTTTATTATTTATTTGAGAGAGAGTGAGAATGAGTGAGAATGAGAGATTGTGAATAGGAGGAGAGCAGGGAGAGAAGCAGACTCCTCACTGAGCAGGGAGCCCAACTCAGGGCTCAATCCCAAGACCCTGGGATCATAACCTGAGACAAAGGTAGACCCTTAACTGACTGAACCACCCAGGTACCCAGAGTAGCTGGATTTTATTTATTTTAAAGATTTTATTTATTTATTAATGAGAAACCCAAAGAGAGAGGCAGAGACACAGGCAGGGGGAGCAGCAGGCTCCATGCAGGGAGCCCCATGTGGGACTCGATCCTGGGACCCCAGGACCACGACCTGAGCCAAATGCAGACACTCAAAGCCACCCAGGTGCCCCAAATAGCTGGATTTTAAACTGAAGGAGTAAGGAGCAGATTGGATAACCTTTGCAGGGTGCTGTGGCCCTGGGCTGCAGAGTGCACAGAGGGATTAGAGGGGTATCAGGGAAAGTAGACTGAGGCTGGCTCAGTCTGGAGGAGCAGACTGATCAGCAGAGCCTGATCTGAGACAAAGGCAATAGTGTGGAGAGAATGGATTTGAGGGGGATTAAGGAGGAGGAATGGACAGGATTTAGAGGCTGAATGTGAAATGGAGCAGGCCTCTGCCTGGATAACTGGGTAGGCTGTGTGGCTATTCACTGAGGCGAGCTCAAGGGGTAAAAGGCAGGTAGAGAGAGAGCTGCTGAGTTCACTTTTGTTTGTGGTGCACTTTAGGTGTCTGTGGGATAGTATCATTTTTTTCCCTTCCTAATTCTGACCACCAAACTCTTGATGAATATTTTTCTTTACATTGATTAATTAATATACTCTTGAAGTCGGAGTTATCGGTCTTCTAACCCAGAAACAACAATAGCTTCCCATTATCTGCTAATTTAACTAGTTCAGTTCTTAGAGAGGCAACCTTATTTCATTTCTCCTTCCTAGATTTCAAGGTGTCGTTCACTGTTGACCCTATAATCCCTTGACTTGAGTGTAATTTATCAAAGAGAAGGAAAAGTCAAAGAGAGCTTTCAGGATTTCTGTCTGGAATCCTGAAGAACTGTGGTGGTATTGGTAAACATTGGCAGTTGGTAATGGAATTGTGAGAGGCTCAGTTTTGTTAGGTATTTAAAAGGAATATCCAAGTAGAATTGCCATTTCATAGAATGTCGGACTAGAGGGGACTTCTTTTTTTTTTTTTTTTAAAGATTTTATTTATTTATTCATGAGAAACACAGAGCAAAAGGCACAGATACAGGCAGAAGGAGAAGCAGGCTCCATGCAGGGAGCCTGATGTGGGACTCAATCCCAGGACTCCAGAATCACGCCCTGGGCTGAAGGCAGATGCTAAAATGCTGAGCCACCCAGGGATCCCCGAGAGGGGACTTTTAAAGTGAAGGAATATTAACACTATTGATCATATACTATATGCCAGGCACTTTGCCAGAACTCCTTCATATATGTCACCTCAATTAATCTTGATGACACACTTATAGATTATTTTTCCGGTTTTATGAATGGACATAAAGATTCTCAGATATATATATATATAATATATTTTATCTATTTCTCTATATATTTACATGTATTATATATAACATAAATATATAGTATATCTAAGGTATTAACATTTCATGGGGTGATTAAGGAAAAATGTCTGCAATGACTCGTTAAGGGGGTGATAATAAATAAAAGGTTGACAAACACTGATGTAGACCCATTTCATTTATAAAGTTTTTCCTTTTTTGCAGAATTCTTTTTTGTTTCATATGAAATCACATGCTAAACACTAATACATACAACAGGTAAAAACAGCGTTGGTTTAAATGCCAGTGGGGAGATGGGCCAGAAACATGCCATTTCTGATGCCTTTCCCTCACCTTCTGTGGCAGCCGTTGAGGTACTGATATGAAGCTTAGAGCTCTGAGCATCTTAGTTGGAATAGCTGAGAAACACAATTTAACCTCTTCATTATACAGATGAGTAAACTGAGGCGAGCTTGTAATGTGTAAGCATGAACTCTTACGGTGATTTTATTATTCACACAAAGTGGAACTGAATCAGGCTTTCTATCTAGGGGCAGACTCTGGAGGAGAGACACACAGAAGATGAGAAAAGAGAGAGAAAAGCCAGAGCAGAGGGCAGGTAAAGAATGTTTAAAGAGATGATGAGAAAAATAAGTGAGATGTTAAAGAAAGATACTCATCACAAGAAAAAAAAAATGGGGGGGGGGGACTGTGCATAGTGACTAAATGTGGTGAACATTTCACAATATCTACAAATATCTAATCACTATGTTGTATACCTGAAACTATACAATGTGATAGGTCCGTGAGATCTCAAAAGATAAATTAATTTGAAAATGGATACTGTCCTCAGCAGCTGCAAATGGAGAGGCCATGGTTTCAGGACAGTGTATGGGTAGAGCTTGGTTGCACAGGAAACTGGATATTTCAGACACCATCAGCAAATAGGTAAGGATGTTAACTTTGCTAATTATTGCAACTAATTACCTTTCCATGATCAAATAGAAACATCAATACATTAATCACCGCAAATTGAGAAAACAATTTTTAGTCTACTATATTAAGATGGGTTCAGCTTACAGAATTAGAACACAAAACAATGTGCAAAATGGATGCCTTGAGGACAGACCTCAAGCAAAGGCAGGTCACATGTACCTTTGATTTTATATAATGTCGGAAACACATCATTTCACCTGAGGCCAAAAAAGGAAAAACATATATGATGATGAGATAGAGACATAGATGAAAGAAAAAGAAAATTTGAAAACCTCTATTGAGCACCATGGAATTCTTCCAACAGATTTTACATGCATTTTTACCTTTGAGTGACATCATTGTTCTTTGCTATTGTCAGACAAATCGTTATCCAGGTGACTCAACAAATTATATTTGGGCTTTAGTAATTGTGCTTAGTGTGAGGGAATTAAATTGTAATCTTACAAGAGTCTTAATAATTCCTTAATTCTTTTTTGCTATTTATTTCAAATATTGGGAGTGCAATCTGGTAGTGACATCTAACACTTTCAATTGAACCTTAGTTAAGTGTCTCACACTAACAGGAATATTCCTGTTATCTTTTACACAGCTCTATCATCCACAAACATGGGCAGATTAATTTTCTAATCAAAACATTCTGGGAAACTATTAAGCATGACATTAAACTGTGTAATACTAATTATATTCCCTATGAAGAATTTCTATCTGAACTTACAGCAAAAGACCCTGGAGAAAACTTATCAGAGAACAAATTGTTTAAACGTGTTTTAAGAAGAATCACATATTCCTATAATAATTTTGCTTTTCATACCTACCTTAAATCAACTCTGTTCACAGTGATTCACTATGGTGGCAAGATCTTGTTGACCTTGCTAAACAGATTTTTTTTTAAAGTGTTAAATCCTGCATAAGTGTGTAACATGGCAAACAAGTATTTAGCTCTATTGTGAACATTTGTCCAAAATTAATATTTGCTTCTTACTAGAATACTACTCTCATCAAGAAAAAAGAAATAACAGAATTAATTGTGATATACCAAGGGGTGGGTGGGGGTATGGAAATCATTTTAGCAGGGGTCAGAAATAAAATTTCTATAAAGGACCAGATAGTAAACAGCTTAAGTTTTGCAGGCCAGATGGTCTCTGTTGCAACTACTCTGGTCTACAGTTGTACAGAAAAAGGAGTTCTGGACAATATGTAAAAGAATAGGCATAGCTGTATTCCAATACCATTTTATTTATGAAAAGCAGATGGATGATCAAAACCATAATGAGATAACACTTCACACCCACTAGCATGGCTAGATTCAAAAAGTCAGGTAAAAAAAAAATGTTAGTAAAGCTAGGGCAAAATTGGAAACCTCATGCTCTACTGGTGGGAATGTAAAATGGTGCAGCCACTTTGGTATAGTTTGGTAGTTCTTTAGACATAGAGTAACCATATGACCCTGCATTTCCTCTCCTTTGCATATATCCAAGAGAAATAAATACTTGTGCCCCTGTGACACCATGTCCATGAATATTTATAGTGGCATTATTTGTAACAGTCAAAAGAAACAACCCAAATGTCCATCAACTGATGAATGGCTAAACAAAAGGTGGTATATCCATACAATGGACTATTACTCAGCCCTTCAGGGATATTTGGCAGTCTTGCGAGATTTTTGGTGACATCTAGTGGCTGAGGTCAGAAATGCTGCTAAACATCCTACAAGGCACAGGACAGCCTCTTCTACCCCCATCATAAGAATTATCAAATGTCAATAGGGCTGAGATTTACATACGTACATTATATGATTATATCAGTGAGCATTCTGTGTGTATGATTTGCTTTCTCCCCATCTTACATTATGTTGTAAAACAGCAGCAATTTAAACCAACACAGACAAGCAGGTGGAAAATGTGGAAGGACCCAGGCCGCAAAGCCAGCAGGGTAAGCAACACTAGTATATTTTGCTACTGAAGGTTTGAAATGAAGGTGCCAAGTCAGTGCTAATGGCCAGGTAATTATTCTGAAACCCTGTGATTAAGTACGAAGTGCTATAGAACTTTTGTAAAATGAGGTACGCCTCCACTGCAGTAAGGTGGTAAAGCAATGGAGAAAGTGGTCAAGCCACATAAATTAGGCCTTGAATTAGGCTTGCAATTATGTTTCTTTTCCTAATCCACTGACTCCTTGGAAAGCATGCACAGCAAAGCACTGAATTTGTAATCTTTTTGGTAGTGTTTCTGTAGAACTACAAAACTTCTTTTGTAGAACTCGGATTTGTTGAGAAATTTGTAGAAAGAGGGAAATGCAGTGTTTTTTGTTGTTTGTTCCTGGTTCTCTGCCTCTGTATTAATTTGAGGGAGAGAAGGAAAATGCATGTGATAGGAGAGAATAAAAAAAGTGGAAGACATGTAGTGGGAAGGGAATATTTTATTACTTAAAGTAAAAAAAATTAAAATCATCCTAAAAGAATATTAATTATTTCATTTTTCCCTACCAGCATTTAATAGCTCATTGTGGTCTCAATGCCACTAAATTAAGATTTTTGAGGAATGGAAAGAGTTAAGGGAGAGATCTCCAAAGTTCCTATATTTCTATTAATTTGTATATTTTGTTAAAAACTGAATATAAAACATATCTGACAAACAGAAAATTATAGAAAATAGTAAAATAGACACAAATATACCCACCACTGAGATGAAATACTTGTTGATATTTTCCTAGATTGACTTAAGATCTTTCCCTTTTATTTTTTATTTTTTTAAAGATCTTATTTATTTATTTATTCATGACAGAGAGAGAGAGAGAGGCAGAAACACAGGCAGAGGGAGAAGCAGGCTCCATGCGGGAGCCCGACGTGGGACTCGATCCCGGGTCTCTAGGATCACGCCCTGGGCTGAAGGCAGCACTAAACCGCTGGGCCACCTTGGGCTGCCCAGATCTTTCCCTTTTAATAAATAAAACATTACAGATACCTTAGCTACAAAGTCGCAGCTTCAATTACTTACCTCTTCTTCCTTTACTCTCTGGGAGTAGGTGAAGTTTGGGGGTATATTTCCTTCGTGTTTTTACACACACACACACACACACTAAGTGTACTTGCCACTTGATTTTCCCTTTTATTCTTGAGATAGATCTACATGTAGACCCATTATTTATTTTTATTTTTAAAATATTTTATTTATTTATTCATTAGAGACCCAGAGAGAGAGGCAGAGATGCAGGCAGAGGGAGAAGCAGGCTCCCCATGGGGAACCTGATGTGGGACTCGATCCCAGGACCCTGGGATCACGACCTGAGCCAAAGGCAGCTGCACAACCACTGAACCACCCAAGCACCACAGACCCAGTTATTTATTTTCAATACAATATAGGATTCTATCCTATAATAAACCTCTGTGGGTTTTTATTCTTTCTGTGACTGCAGGATGGTGAAACAGTTTGCTCTGTTTTGCTATTATGAAGTGTTCAAGAAGTATCTTTGTATGGGTACCTTTGGGCTTCTCCAAGGAGACCTGTAGACATGGAAGTGCTGGGTCACAGGTACATGTATCTTCACCTTTACTAGATCTTACCAAGTTTGCTGTCCAAAGTGGTTGTACCACTCTAGTCATCTTTGTAGGAATCCCTACATCTTGGCCAAAACTTGGTGACATGAGACTTTGTAATATTTGCCAATATGATAAGGGTAAAATGGTGCCTCATAAAATTGTCATTAAAAAAATAGATTGGGAATGATACATCCTTTCCCTCAACTTTTCACACCATTCTCTCCTGTCATTAGGAGTGAACCCTCACAAAAATTGCATTAGTCATTGTCTGGATGTTGAGACTGAACAGAAATGGTAAAGGAAAGAAAGATATTTTTGGATTCCAAGCTTCTTCAGGCCTACCTTTTGTCTCATTAAATTTTGTCCAACCCCTGGCCCATGGGGCGTGTTTCCAAAACTATTGACTCAGTGGGGTATAACATCTTCTTGCAGGGGTATCAGAATGAGAAGCAATGCATGCTATTGTAAAGTTTAAATAATAAGCAAATTAAAAATGTACTTTTAAAAATGTAAAGCTTAGACAAAATTATTATTTTTCACAGATGCATTGCAGTTGCAAAGAATTTTTTTTAAAGATTTTATCTATTTGAGAGAGAGCATGAGCAGGGGGAGAAGCAGAGGGAGAGGGACACACAGGGCCCCACACAGGCTCGGATCCCAGGACCCTGAGATCATGATCTGAGTTGAAGTTAGATGCTTAACTGGCTGAGCCACCCAGGTGCCCCAAGAGTTTCTATAAGAAAAATTTCAGAGTAATCTATGTGAAGCTTGAAAATTAATTATAATAAATTGTTAATAACTTCTGTTAATTTATACTTAGTACCTTCTATATGCCAAGGACGGGAGAAAGAAAAGAACAGCCCCCTTCACATCAGGTAGCTGGTTTGACACTTACATAAAGGCTCAAGGTTTTTAAAAGCTAGCCTGACAATCACAGCTAAGCCACATTGTTCTCCTCATGGTCATAATCTCTCAGAGCACCAATATCGGATAAGGTCACTCTGTGTTGAAGTGAGGCAGAACAAGACCACTTCTAAGTTTATGAACAAACAACAGCAAGGTCAAGTGCAAATCACAAAAGACCTCCCCCGCCCCCATATTATGAATGACTGTGGCTTTATTGTCAGTTCCAACTCTAGCCTCATCCTTTTTTTTTTTTTTTAATTTTTTAAAAGATTTTATTTATTTATTCATGAGAGACACAAAGACAAAGGCAGAGGGAGAAGCTGGCTCCCTGTGGGGAGCCTGATGCAGGACTCAATTCCAGGACCCGGAGATAACACCCTGAGCCAAAGGCTGAGCCACCACTGAGCCACCCAGTTGTGGCTCAACTGAGCCACCCAGTTGTTCCTCTGGCCTCATTCTTTACCTGCCATTCTCCTAGATAAAACTTATTAGGATACCCAATCATTTACTGTCCCCAATTCCTGACAGCACTGAAATCCAGAGTAACCCTCCTCACTTGGTTTCAGAGGAACCTTCCACTATCACCTAACCAAAGTCCAAATCCTTTGAGTCCTTTCTGATACTTCCCTACTGGGAAGCCCCACAGTTCTCTATAGTGCATGATCTCATTCCCAGAGAGTAATGAACTCCACTTGTTCAACTACAAGTGGTCCTCGTGGGAAGCCCTTCCTCCTGGTGGTCTCTGGTGGGAAGGGCTTTCACAGACATTTCTGAGAACTTTACATATGCTATCTCGTGTAAGCCTGGCAACACCCCTGTTTGTTAGGTATTATTATTATTATTATTATCCCCTTTTGCAGGTGGAAAGGCAAAGAAAGAAAGTGTAAAACAAAGAAGAAAGAAAGAAAGAAGTTGTCATCTTCAACATCCCATAGCTAGTAAATGACAGGAAAAAAATTTATACCTGGGCCTCATGGTCATTAAGACCTAAGGAACTACTTCAGTTCTCTGGACGTTGCTGTTCGCCTGGACTTTCCCCTAAATATTATGTGCTCTTTCAAGACAAAGACTGGCACAGAAAGTCTGGAACAGTATAAACAAATAAATATTAAGCAAACAAACAACCCAATGACTATAGCCTGAAGACATACTTGGAACTAAGGACCCTTTTCTGAACCTCCCCAGAGTTGCTAGAGTTGTTTCTTTCTTTCTTTTTTCTTTAAAGATTTTATTTATTTATTCATTCATGAGGGACAGAGAGAGAGAGAGACACAGAGAGGCAGAGACACAGGCAGAAGGAGAAGCAGGCTCCACACAGGGAGCCTGTTGTGGGACTTGATCCTGGGTCTCCAGGATCACGCCCTGGGTCAAAGGCAGGTGCTAAACTGCTGAGCCACCCAGGGATTCCCCCTAAAGTTGTTTCTTGTACCCAAATCAGGACTGCATGTTTACCAGAGTCTTGGCCCACACCACTTGCATGTAGTCAGAAGACGGATAACTTAAGGAAATAGTTCAAAGGAAAAACATGGCTTTAAAAGAGGGAACAAGCACACTGATGTGTGGGAAAACTGGTTTAGCCTTGAGGCCTGATCTTGGCTATACACAACAAATTCTTGCATGGTTTCAGCTCCAGGCCCTTCATTGTACATCCTCAAGTTTTTTCAGCTCTATGGTCTTGAGCGCTCTGGGCCTTGCTTCTCACCCAGAATGTCTTGTATCTGATGTCCTGCCACTCTTTCCTGCCTAGTGAAAATCCATGGACTCTTCTTTTTGGCTTTCCAGATCTGCTCCTTCAGATTGGATATCCTCCTTCTTTGTTTTCAATGAACCTTTAAAATGACTGCTATGGGGACTCAGCGGTTGAGCGTCTGCCTTTGGGCCAGGGCGTGATCCTGGAGACCGGGGATCGAGTCCCACGTCGGGCTCCCTGCATGGAGCCTGCTTCTCCCTCTGCCTGTGTCTCTCCCTCTCTTTCTTCGTGTCTCTCATGAATAAATAAATAAATCTTAAAAAAAAATAACTGCCATATATTTATATTATTTTGTTATTTGTGTAAAGGTTTGTGAACCACAGACTGTGAGCTCCTTAGGGACATGGCCAAGCCCTTTCTGATTTTTAGCGGACTCTTCTGCTGCCCCAGAGCAGGCCCTCAGCACTTAGGTACTCAGCAGGTGCTCGGTAGGTCCAGAAAGCATCCTTTGGGAGCATCCTGGTTGCTGTTGTTCTCACCTGCCTACCACCTTTTCAGGTTCCGAGATGTGGGAGAGCTAGGTTCTCGTCTCACGGAGTCCAAGAATGAATCTTGGGGAGAAAGGAGAGTAAAGCAATAGTAGTGTATTAAGCAAAGACACAGAGCAAGCTCCCAGAAGTGAGAGGGGTCCGGAAAGGGTTGCCAATGAGGGTTTTTTTTTTTTTTTTGAGTGGCCTTTTATAGAGAACCTGACTAGGGAGATTTCGGCCTTGAGGTGTCTTGTGCCATCTTGAGTGAATGGCATGGTTTTGTTGTTGTTTTGGGTCTGGGGAGTCTCTGCGATTACTCTGTAGCCATCAAAGGAAGATACTCCCTAACATTTGAGGCCCGGTGGCCGGATCTGCTTCCTTATCTCTGGTTGTGTTGCATCTCGGTGTCCTTGGGATTTATGGGAGTCTGACTCGGGGGCCTTCCCCTTATCGGTCCCGGCCCAGCCCTATCTGTCCCTTTCCTCTTCCCAGCGGCCCATCCCACCAGGGCCCTCCCGAGTGTTGAGCTTTGTCAGCGCATTGCTGCATCTTAGCCTGCCTCCCAGGAGGGCCTTACCGGGGATGCTCTTCTCCGGGGCGCGTCTGGGGAGTGCCCCTGAGTTGGGACCCCCTCTGATGGAAGTAGGACTCTTAAGGGTTGGCAGATGACTTCTCCTTCCAGTGCTTCTCAGATGGTGGAGCAGAGGGTCTCGCCCGCCCTTCCAGGTTAGCAGGAACCGGTTCCCCCAATCCCCAATTCCCGGGAGGTTCTCACGCCTTCCGGACCCGGTCCCACCCGGGCCGCGTCACAGCCCAGCTGCCAGGACCGCCAGCGGGCTTGAACGGCCGAACGGAGGGGCCGCACAGCCAATCACGCTTCGCTCTGCCCGGAAAAGGCGGGTCGTGGGCGTGGCGATATTGGCAAGGCCGCGCCTGATTGGCCGGCGCGGAGCCGTCCGCGGTGGCGGGAGTTTTTGGACGTGCTGGCAGCGGCCCGGGCAGCAGCGGTTGGGCCGTGAGTTGGGCCGGCGCGGCGGGACCGGGCGGGACCGGGCGGGCAGGTCCCCTCTGGCGGGCTCGCTGTGCCGCCGCCTTTTGTCCCCCACCCCGCCGCACCCCGGAGCTGCGGGGAAAGATGGATCGGCCCCGGCCGCGGCCGCACCACCCGAAGCCCGGCTCCGCCGCCGCGGGGGCGCCCTACCCCGCCTCCGCCTCGCTCCGCAGCTGCAGGGAAAGCAAGATGCCGCGCAGGAAGGGCCCCCAGCGCCCTCCGCCCGGCGCCGTCGAGGAGCCTGGAGAGAAACGCCCCAAGTTCGTGAGTGTCTCCCGGAGCTGTGCTGGGGCAGCTCCTGCCTTCCCCGAGGGCCGCGGCTCGGGTCCGGGATCCTAAAAGTTCATTCAACTTTGACCCACGGGGTGGACCCACGGTGCCTGGGGGATGGGGATGGGGGTGGGGATGGGGTGGGGGGATGGGGTGGGGAAATTTTGTTCTAGGTTTCCAGAGCTGCCAATCTCCTAATAGATTTACGAGGCCAGGGCCTAATTCCGTTTGGCTGTCACATGCACTGATCATTGAGTTGCCCCAAGTTCCTTTTGGCCGGCAGGAAAAGCAGGTCGAGTATGTATGTATTGACGTCACCGAGGTGAACATTGCTTTTTTTTTTTTTTTTTTTAAGACTTTATTTATTCATAGAGACAGAGAGAGAGAGAGAGAGAGAGAGGCAGAGACACAGGCAGAGGGAGAAGCAGGCTGCATGCAGGGAGCCTGATGTGGGACCCGATCCCGGGTCTCCAGGGTCACACCCTGGACTGAAGGCAGCGCTAAACAGCTGAGCCACCCGGGCTGCCCAACATTGCATTTATTTATTTTTTTTCCAACATTGCATTTTTTTTTTTTTTAAGTCGAACTTCTCCCCACCCCTCTAGCGTCTTGAGGCTACCAGACATTGCAAAGTGAACTTTTAGGTGATAGGATTTCTTTTTCGACTTAATTTTAAGGACAAGAATTTTTTATTTTTATTTTTTTAAAGGCAGATGTGATTTTCCCAAGTAGGAACAACTCGTTTTAAAAAAAAGAACTTTTTTTTTTTATTGGAGTTCAATTTGCCAACATTTAGCATAACACCCAGTGCTTGTCCAGCCAAGTGCCCCCCTCAGTGCCCATCACCCAGTCACCACC
Organism: Canis lupus baileyi; assembly: GCF_048164855.1. Taxonomy (NCBI): domain Eukaryota; kingdom Metazoa; phylum Chordata; class Mammalia; order Carnivora; family Canidae; genus Canis; species Canis lupus. The sequence goes on from NC_132854.1 coordinate 45,377,233, forward strand.
CCCGCCCACCTCCCGTTCCACTACCCCTTGTTCGTTTCCCAGTGTTAGGTGTCTCTCATAGGAACAACTCATTTTAAAACTTGGCGGGCTGTGTAGTCACTGCTAAGGAATGTTTTGCTTAGATGTGCAAAGAAGCCAAAGTATTTGAAACTCGCCATTCTGGTTGCTTCTCTTAGTCACTTTGTCTCCCGAGGCAGCTGTCATGATCAGAGAGGCTTGCAGATCTTTTTGTTGGTGTCAGCTAGTGAAAATAGGCGGCGATGATGGTTTTATATATGTGCGTGTAAGTAAATTACTGAAGGGTTGATAGCTTTGGGGTGAATCAAACAATTGAAAATTTAATATTGGACCCGTCCATTTTCCTTAGGAGTATGGAAGACTTTTTAAGTTGTAGGTAAAATTATACATGTGCCTTCTGTAAACAAGACTCATTAGGAATTTAAGTCAGGACACACACATTAAAGGAGTAGAGATTTGTGGAGGGTTGTGAGTTGCTAAGCCTAACAGTTAGTTAATAATGATGGTTGAATGAACTGGGAGCTGAGCTATAAATGTGTATCAGAATACTGAAAATGAGGGATAACATGGATTAATTTTGCTAAATTAAATATCCACATGGCCATGGGCCAGGTGAAGTTTTGCAGGAGGCTCAACTATGTTGTTACTGTTATTTTAACAGAGTTGAGGAATGAATAGGATGGAATTAAACTGGCAAATGCAGGATTCTAGCCAGTATGAGAAGAATCCTGGGGCAATGAGTTTTCTTCCTTTTAGAGGCTGCTCTCTGGGTTAATAATGTCATTCCGTTTTATTTCTCACTCCTGTGCTCCAGAATGCATGAGGTACGATTTTCTGTGACTCTTCCAGCAAGAATGTCCTGAAAACAGAACCTACACTAATATTTAGATTTAGTTTCATTGAAGGATATATCTGGCGATTTGGATTCTAGTCTGTTCATTTCTTTAAGTACGTTAAAAGGGTTGTTGTAAAGATAAAAAGACCTCTAAAAGCAATCCTTTGAGGCTTAAAAGTTAATAAACATGTCTAACACAGTGTTTGTTTTTATTTTTTAAGATTTATTTATTTATTTAAGAGAGAGAGAGAGAGAGAGAGAGAGCACGTGAGCGAGTGCGTATATAGGGGAGGGGCAGGGGAAATGGGAGAGAGAGTTCCATGGCAGACTGCGGATTGCAGTGCCTGTGGGACTCGATCTCACCACCCTGAGATCATGACCTGAGCAGAAACCAAGACTCGATCCCTTAACTGACTGTGCCACCCAGGCGCCCCCACGGTATTTGTTTTTAGATAGGAGTCTAATTTGAATCATGGCTTTATAATTAATTTAGAGGTAATTTGGACTATTCCTAATCCCCGAAACTAATTTAGATTCTTGCTTACATGGTAGTTTCTTTAGCTGTATTTTCCATTTCACTAATTCTGTTATCAGCGATATTTAATCTGCTATTTAACTTGTTTGGGATATTTAAGTTTAGCAATTACAGTTGACTCTTGAACAACATTAACTATGTTAATTAGTGTATGTTATTGGTAAGGCGTCCAGTCAACAGTAGGCTATTGATAGTAAGTTTTTGGGGAGTCAAAAGTTATACACGAATTTTCATTGCATGGGGATCGATCGGTGCCCCTAACCCCTAGGTTGTTCAAGGGTCAACTGTATTTTTTAGTTCTGTAGGTTCCATTTATTTCTTTTTCACATCTGCCTGGTCATTCCTGACAGTTCTTTGTTTCCTATTACTTTCATTTTTTAGGCATTTCCTATGTTTGAGTCCTTTTGTTCTTTATCTGATAGTTTAGGTGCGTGCAGTTTTTGGACCATGTGCATTGACTCACACTCATGGTGGCTTATTCCCTTCTGTGCTTGTTGAGCTTTGTAAGCGCATTGCTGTATCTTAACCTGTCTTCCAGGAGGCCTTACCAGGGATGCTGTTCTCCGGAGTGTTTTTCTGGGAGTGCCACTGATTTGGGACCACCTCTTATGGAAGTAGGACTCTTAAGAGAGCCCGGAGTTCCATCCTGAGCCCTTACTCTGTACCCAGCCTGCTTTCTGAGCTGCTCTTCTCAGTCGGCCTGGTTCCGCACTGCTCTCAGTCTCAGCCTCATAACTCTTGTTTTGAGGATGGACACCCATCTCTGGAGACTGTCCCTTGCTTGTCAGATCTCAGCAATGCCTCTGGTAGTGGAGAGCTAGATTCTTCTGTCACCAAGTCAAAGAATGGATTTCGTGGACAAAGAAGAGTGAGCAAAGCAATAGAAGTTTATTAAGCAGAGATACAGAGAAAGCTCTCAGAAGTGAGAGGGGTCCCGACAAGGTTGCCACTGAGGCCTTTCAGTGTCAGCCTTTTATTGAGCACCTAGCCAGGGAGCCCACGGCCTTGAGATCCTTGTTCAGTCTTGGTTTGAGCAGGGACTATTGATAACACCTTAATGACTTCTTTGTGGTCTGGTGAGTTTTTGTGGTTACTTGGTAGCCATTAAAAGAAGATACTCCCTAACATTTTGGAGCTGGGGAGCCAGGTTTATTATTTTTTTTTTCTGTTTTTGCTGCCCTATCTCTGTTTCCTTGGAATAGGTAGGAGCCTGTCTCTGGGCCTTTTGGTGTCCTTGGGATCTATGGGAGCCCACAGATTTCTGGGAGCCTTTCCCTTATCTTTCCCTGTCTAGCCCCATCTGCCCCTAACTCCTTCCTACATCACCTATACATGTGATTCCTCTGTAGCTTGGTTTGCTGGACTGCTGGTGTTGAGTCAGTTCTTGGCTTCCTCTTGATTTCCTATGGAGCCATGTTAGCCTGTTAGTGATGTCACTCCTGTGGGCTAATTTAGGTGTTTGGTGTTTTGCATGCTCCACAAAGCTGTAAGCTGGTAGTAGAAGTGAGTAACTGGCCACTTGCTCCAGTCTTAGATTAGGAAGGCACAAACGAGCTCTGGTGCCTGCTGAAATCTTGTTTTACTTTGAGGCTTGATAAAGCAAACACATCCTTGTTTTCTACCATAGGTATAGTCATGAGTCTCAAGTTACTTTTGAATTGTATATAAAAGTTTGTAGTACAGAATTTCTCCCCATAGATCTGTATAAATAGTAGAAATTGCTCTATTGTAAATGTGTAATAGTTTGGCTGCACAGGAAATTAATGATGTGTGGGCTGTTTGTGAACTAACTGACTTGACTTCAGTAGAAAATATGGTAAGCAGTGAGTATGAGGTGCTGGCGATAGTTACTAGGGGATAGGATGCAACCATTGGAGGCTGGGGGTCAAGGCAGGTACCTGGAAGAAGGCTGTGCGAAGGTAGAAAGAGTTCAGCAGGATCATTAAACTTTGCCCTGTCCTAGGTCACACTCTCAGTACCTGAATCCAAGCCTGAGTCCAATTCCCCTCTAGAACAAAATAAAACGGTTGCCCTACTTTCATGAAATGCCTTTGAGTGATATTGGGCACTTTGTTCCTACCTTTTACTACTCCTAGAAACAAACAGTACAAGCAGTACAAACAGTGGTGGTCCCCATATCTAGATTGAGAACAGGATGTATGGCTTCTGGAGAAGTCTACATCTCAGGGCTGTGGGCCAGTTTTTTGGTAGGAGGCCTGTGCATTTGGTGATCCTAGTTGGCAGAGTAGCTCTTATGTTTAATTAGGAAATCCTTTAAAAGTTCTCACAGACTTTAGTGTAAATCTTGCATCTAATTTTATGGTTTCCATCAAACAGATTGTTAATTATTATTTAATTATGTCATTATAGTACCTTCAGTTTTGGTTGTGAGAGGTTTTTCACCCTGTCCAATAATATCTGTATGTCTGGGATCCCTGGGTGGCGCAGCGGTTTGGCGCCTGCCTTTGGCCCAGGGCGCGATCCTGGAGACCTGGGATCGAATCCCACGTCAGGCTCCCTGCATGGAGCCTGCTTCTCCCTCTGCCTGTGTCTCTGCCTCTCTCTCTCTCTCTCTCCTCTGTGACTATCATGAATAAATAAATAAAATCTTTAAAAAAAAAATATCTGTATGTCTCCCATCATGGGCATCATCACTAATAACAGTTAACCTTAATGAACCAGCTCTGTTCTTGGTGTCCTACACACACACACTCTCACATTCTCCTTTAAGCCTTACAACAACCCTATGAGGTGGGTATTTTAGCTTTGTTTGCTGGTTGGGAGAAGCAGAGTGCAGAGGTTGAATTTTGAATTGCCTTAGTTCACACAGCTGCGTGTTGGTGAGGATGGGATTTGAAGCCAGGTAAGCTATCTTCCAAATTTTTAGTTGTTGTCCTGTATTACTTTCCCATGCTATTGGGAATTTTAATCTTTACTACTTTTCTCATTCAGGAACCATTAAAAATAGTAACACCTTTAATGAATACAGAATTAGTAATTTCCTGATCCTAGGCAGATTGTGAGGTAGGAAGAGGTATGAAGTTGGAGTACTATTGTCTATTGTACTGGGAACTTGAGTGGAGTTGAAATCAGAGTAGGCTTGATGAGATTTCTCTCCATAGCAGGGTGGCATTGAAATACCTTACCACTGGGAGTAATTTTTTCAAATAGCAAATCAAATAATCATTATGAGCTTAGGGGAGGATTTAAGAGTTTTGATAAGTTAAAATTTGGTGCTGGAATATTTAAGTTACTAGCTAATTAATGAGAACTATTTGGAAATGCTTGCCATAAGTTGTATTCTCTAAAAAGACCCACCGCCATCCTTTCTTAACAGTTTTTTTTTTTTTTTTTTTTTATTAGAAGAGGCATTATGAATAGCATTTATGAGCAGTAACTTGGTTGCTTTGGGTTTATTTGGAGGCAGGTGTGGCAGGTTGAATAATGAGCACCCTCCAAGGATAGTCATGTCTTAATCCCTGAAACCTGTGAGTGTTACCTTGTATCGAAAAAAAGGACTTCAAGTTAAGGTTTTTAAAATGGGGACATTGTTCTGTATTACCAGGCTGGGCCCTAAATGCAAACACAGATGTCCTTTTAAGAGGGAGGCAGGAGAGAGATTTGATCACAGAAAAGGAGAAGGTGATGTGATTTTTAAGGCAGAGATTGTCAATGTAGCCACAAGCCCAAGAATGTTGGCAGCCATCAGAACCTGGAAGAGGAAAGAACTGGTGTCCTCTAGAGCTTCCAGAGGGAGGGAGGTACTGCTAACACCTTGATCTGAGCCTGGTGAAACGGATTTCTGATTTCGGGGCTCCAGCGGTGAGAGAATGCATTTTTGTTTTAAGCCATCAAGTTTGTGGTGATTGTTTTGGCAGCCGAAGGAAACAAACACAGAGGGTGTAGTTATGAGGGATCACATTGAAAGGAGGTGTGGTGTAACAGTTTACATCAGATTCGTCTAAATCTCTTCCTTGTGGTATCATTTTATTTTGGACTCTGTAATGTGGGTGGGTGGGGTGGTGCTGGTGTGGATAGAAGATTTACAGTTTGGGGATCCCTGGGTGGCGCAGCGGTTTGGCGCCTGCCTTTGGCCCAGGGCGCGATCCTGGAGACCCGGGATCGAATCCCACGTCGGGCTCCCGGTGCATGGAGCCTGCTTCTCTCTCTCTCTCTGTGACTATCATAAATAAATAAAAAAAAAAAATTAAAAAAAAAAAAAAAAAAGAAGATTCACAGTTTGGTCCTCCGGAACAGCGACTAGAACTTGAATTCATCTTGTTCTGCCATCGTTTTCATAGTTGCTAGAAAGCTGAGAAAAGGTGGAGGTGGTTTCTGGGTGCTCTTTTTTTTTGAGTTTATTTCTTCCTTGAGTCCTAAGCTAAAGTGATGCTTTCAGTTGTCCTGAACTGTCAAGACTTGGAGACAGTGTTCTTATTTGAAGGCTTTAGTCACTTGAGTGTCGTTCATGCCCAAATCCACCCAATCCATCCAACATTGAAACCTTCGTAAGGTAGGATCGTTTATTTTATTCAGGCCAGTCTTCTAAGTCAATTGCCTGAATTGCCCCAGACTTTTTTTTTTTTTTTTTCCTGTTTATCCTTACTAACAAGAGAAAAGAAGTTTTTTTGTCTGTTTGTGTGTTTGTTAATATATGACTTATCAAAAGAAACAAAATATGCCAATTGGCTTTTGGGAGTATGTTTAGCTGCTGAAAATAGATGATATATGGCAATTATTACTTCTGGATCACTCTGGATCTTTTGTGTGTGTGTGTGGGTAGGTAGAAAGGGGTGGGAGTAGGGATAATTGTCTCAGATTTAGAGCAAGGCTTAATTGCTTTTTTTTCAAAGACTCATGTCTTTAATTATGAAGCAAGCAAACTGACATACATTTATTACACTGTGAAACCTTGCATCTCATCTAGTCTGTCTTGTAGCAATTGCTTCTGAACAGATGTTACCTGAAACACCTTTGTGCAGTTGGTAGAATGCTAAAATTTGTCATGCTTTTATTATTGTTGTCGTGAATTAACTCTACTTTATGGCATAACTTTATTGCTGTGTCCTAGAATCTTTATATATTTATTGCCTTATAAATTGGATTTAAAATTGGGTTTTTATATAGAATGTAAATTAACATGTGTATAACTTGTTTATGCTTGCAGAATAATACAGGAAAAAAACTGCTACGTATTGTACTAATGTAATTGTCTTTAACTCAGCACATAGTATCCTCGAAACCAGGAATGAAATGAATGCTACAGAAATATGCTTACCATCACACTCTGCTTGTTTCTCCCAGAAACTAATTTGACTTTTAGATCTATAAAATATAGATTAAGCATAACCTTTTACTTCATGGGATATTAAGGATCAAAGCATGAGCTTTCTTTGAACAGGATCTACAAAGGTAACTTTTCTCTCCATAGCAGCAGGGTGGCATTGAAATACCTTACCATTGGGAGTAATTTTCTCAAATAGCAAATCAAATAATCATTATTAACTTAGGGGAGGATTTAGGAGTTTCAATAAGTTAAGTTTTGGTGCTAGAATATTTAAGTTACTAGCTAATTAATGAGAACCGTTTGGAAATGCTTGCCATCGATTGTGTTCTCCAAAAAGACCCACTGCCATGCTTTCTTAACAGTTTTTTTTTTTTTTTTAATAGAAGAGACATGTGAATAGCATTTATGAGCAGTGACTTGGACCACTGTTAGGGTTTGAATCCTAGCTCTGTTATGCATTCTCTTGGGCAAGTTGCTTCTCTCTGTGCCTCGGTTTGCTCATGTGTAAAATGGGATTGTTGGGAAGATTAGAAGTTACTGTGTGATGGGCCTAGGTTAGTACCTGGCTTTTTGTAACCACTATGTAAATATTTGCCATTTATAGGATTGTTGTTGCTGTCATCATCAGTAGTAATAGTTGTAGTACAAATTTTTTCAGTTTTTAAGGCTTCAGGGATACTACATTGGATATTTGAATGACTTTCCTAGACTGGAAACTCCTAACAGGGTCAGGCTTTTTCCTAATGGTGTGGAAGGGGCAGAGTCCTGCTGTTCTCATTCTGTTGTTCTGTTGTCATTTTGGAGTGCCAGGTGACATTCAGGTTGATGCAGGCTTGTGATTGTGATGGCCGAATGTGACTGTGATGGCCAAATGGTCAGAGCAAGTTTCTCAAGCTTTTGAGAGGTTATGTTTTTAGATGTAAAATGGGGATCATGAAACTATGACTCTTGCATACAAATGAAACTTAGAAAAGATACCTATGAAGGAGACAACCTCAAACTTAGAAAAAAAATTCTTGTGATACTTCAATGTGGACTTGAATAATAATAAAAATAATGTTTCTTATATATGTATAGAAATAAAGTATAAATATAACTCCTTATGCTTATGGCTCTTTTACAACTATAAAACTCAAACAGATTTACACATAAAACCCAAAACAAAACTATAAAACCAATAAAATTCAAATGAACAACAACATTAATTTAATGTGATTAATGATGATGTTTTGCTGAAATTAAGTCATCGTTGTTGGATTTAATAGTGGGAAGATATGTATATGGTTTGCTGTTTTCCTTTTCATCAGCTTGACTCTTGGATGAAAATGAAATCCCGGAGGCTGAGGAAGCAAAGGACAGTGATAAAGCGAGAGACTTAGCCCCACACTATTGGTAGAGGCCTGTCATCTACCATTACTATCTTTTTCACAAGATCTTAACGTGAGGCTCTGGATGAAGTAGTAAACTCTTATAAATCTGTTTATGATTAAAAAAATAATCTAGCCATATGTAGATATTTTCTATTCAATTGTATGGAATTGTTGAAAAGGAGTAGAAAGAATTGGGGCCAAAACCACCAGCATCTCATTTTCAAATTTCTTGAAATTTGACTTGCCATAGCTCTGAGTATGTGGTTCCTTGAATAGTGTCATCTTGGAATTAAGGACAATCTTTGGAATGGGATTCTTCGTAAGTAGAGGAGATTATGAAAACCTTGTAGTGTGATTGTTGTTTGGCCTTCTTCTAGTGTCCTGTTGTGGTACACACACATAAACACACACACACAAGTGTGACCACCACAAACACCACAGAAAGGAAGGACTACGGTTGTAGAGTGGTTGTTCAGATTTCTAGATTATGCTTATTATACTTCAAATGTTTAAAATAATCTTAGAAAAATACAGCATTTAAAAAGTCTTGTGGACCTGGAGTGTCCATGAAGGGATTGGCAGAGTCAGTTTGAGGAATCCAAGACGTGACTTAAGAAGTTAGTAGAGTACTTGAATCTGGCAAAGGTTTTGCACCTTTATCTAGCGATGCGCTCAAAGTGATTAGTCTTCGTCTAGCAATGAGCTAAAAGTGATTAGTAAGTGTTTCTCAGTTGTGAAGGGTGTATACAGTGTGCTTCAAAACAGTTTACTTCTTAATAATTTATTGAGGGTAAACATTTCCCTTGCAATTAAAAAAATATTTTGTCATAAAAAAGAAGTATAGAACACCATGTACTCGCCAACAGGCGTCAGAAATGAAGCTTTATAAATCCTATTGAAATCTCTGTTTTCTCCTTTCCTATCAATATCTCCTTGTAATCTTCTCCATTTCCTTGAGGTAGGGGCCTACAAGGATTTTTATTTCATGAGGGACCTTCATGGGTTAAAGATGGATAAATACCTGTTCAGCTCTCCAAGGAAATTATTAATTCTAGATTATTCTGAAAGTTAAAAAAGAAAAGTATATGCTTCTTTTGGAGTTATGATGTAGAATTTCTTGAAACTCTTAGACACATGGGTTAATCTAATTGTAGGATCCATAATAGTGCATTTATTTGGCTTATTTTGTTATAAAGTATCTTCCCAGGGTGTGGGGAGTTTTATCCTGTAATTGCTGCATTTTCCTGAGGTGGGTGGTTTATTTGGGCATCAGAAAATGAAACTTGGTAACATTCAGTTTTTAACTAGGATTTACAAATTGGTGACATTAATTATGGATTCTACTATAGTATTAAACTGTTTTGTTGATCAAATCCTTGGGTGGAATGCAATTCATGAGGACAATTACAATTCATTTCTAATGAAAAATCTGACAGCCTGAGAAATGAACATAAAAACCAGAACGCGCATAATCTACAATCGGAAATTCAATGCGACAGTTTCATTTCTTTATAAAAGGTGGTGGTCTCTAATTAAAGCCATACTCTAACTTCATTCAGCCTCTCTTCTGACTGTATTATTTTGCTACTATTGATATGTTATCTTGAACCTGTTTTCCCTTACTTTATGCCTGTATTTGTGAGCTTTTGGAAGTCATTTTCTCTCTTTGCAGTGCTTGGCATAGGCTTGAGTTTGCTAGGGTAGGTCTGTGAATGCTTGGCTAATTGAAAATCTATGCAGAATTACTCTTGTAACCTTATACCATCTGGTTCATTAATCTATTCATGATTAATTTAAATTTAAATGTTATTGATATACTCTAAATGTCTATTTCTTTTTATAAAAGATTTCAGTGGTGGTGGGGAAGGGCATGTAGAGGCTACCAGAAACATATCTGGGTCACTGGAGACCTGAACCTGCCCCTTCACTTCAGGCTCCTCCAGGGGCCGGCAGTGTGGCTTCAGAGCCCCACTGTGATTAAAAGGGCTTAGAATGGATTCAGTGGATTCAAATATGGCTGTGTGTCCTTGGGCCAATTAATGAACTGTGCCTCAGTTTTCTTATCCATAAAATGGAATAGATAACTGCAGCATGTCCTCTTAGAGATTGTTGTGAGAAACAGTTGAGGTAATGCATGTTTCTGTAGCTTGGGCACAGTGCCTAGAGGTTAATACATGACAGCTATTATGAGTTTTACTCTTTTGATTCTTTCTCAGATACCAGAGTAGAGGGGGGAATCTCATCTGTAGTGTTGCATTCTCTAGGGCTGGTCATCTTGAAGGAGATGTGACAGGATCTCAGTTATTAGCTGCATTTTGACCATTCCTTTCACCTTCCTATCTCCCTTTCTCCCTGTGTTCCTGCTAGATACCTGCATTGTGTCCAGGAACCCAACCTCAATTCAACTGGGGAACACACCAAGAGGTCTGGCTCCTGGACATATGATAGCCCCCTCCTTTCTGTTTCATCTGGCCCTCCAGCCCCTTCCTTGCCTCTTCTGCCTCTGTCAGTTTCCTGCTGACCTCTGTTCCACACTATATCCACACTCCATGAAAGTAACCCTGAAACTTTTGAACTAGGATGCCTTCACATTCCTTGCCTCCTTCAACCTACATAAGGTAGACTGGAAGTAAATAACAGAACCTCTGGTTTCCTTGTCCATCTGCCTCAGATCTCCAAGCCTGGAGCAACCCGACAGGCTCTCCTGGGTCTTGGGTCTTGAAGTGGGCTGCTGCATCAGGGTGGAAACCCTCCCAGCTCTGTGAACTGATTCCCTTACACTCAGGATCTCTGGGCCCACTGATGAGCTGGGTCCTCAAAGCTGCTAGATAATAATCATCATCACAATAGCTACATTTATTCAGCTCTCCCAGTGGGCTGGGCACCATTTTAATCAATCCCTTTTTTTTTTTTTTTTTTTAGTTTTTTTTTAGTTTTTTTTTTTTTCATTTTTTTTTTTTTTTTCCATTTTAATCAATCCTAATTCACTGCTTTGAAGTAGGCACTCTCACCACCCCTGTGTTGGACATAGTAGAACTGAGGCAGGGAGAGGAGTGTGGGGATTTTCCTGAGCTGCCCTAGTGGGGCGTAGGGAGTGATGGCTACCAGCACAGCCAGTCTAACTCCAGAGTTAGAGCTCTGAACTAGCTCTTTGGTTACCTTCTTTTCCATTTCTCGTAACATTTATGCTTAACCGTTATCAGCACTCTCTTTACCTTCGCTATGGGCCTGATTCCTTTTTGTTGCAAATAGTTTTTTAAATTGAAAAAGTAATGTATGCACCTCTTGAAAAGGCCAGCAGTGTAGGAGTACAGAACGAGATTCACCGAGACTTCCTTACGTCCCAGACCACCAATTCAGCTTTTTCCCCGAACAGAGGCCATGGTGACTTCTATTAATTTCTTTTGTATCCTTTAATGATATTCTGTGTGTATGTGTAAAATACCCACTTGAACCCACATGGGAACATTCCACAGCTTTCGCTTAAAAGATCTTAGAGATAGTTATGCCTCACTCTTAGCGCTCACCTTGACACCTTCTTCAGAGAGAAAATAAAGGCCGTTTTGCTTGAACTTGCTCAATTTCCTGCTGTCTGCACCTGTAATCTTCTATATCTGCAGCACTCCCTCCTTTCCCTTCCAATATCCACAGAAGAAATGTCTGTTTTCCTGTTCAAGGTTAATCCCTTTACCCCTGTTCTTGACCCAGTCCCGTTCCATTAGGTATGTTTCATTCTTTATAGGTTGCATTCTCTAAGGATGCTTCAGTGCCTCCCATTATAAAAGAAAAGGCGGAAGCAAAACCAGCCTCCCTCTCCGACTTTCTCTTGGCCCTTCTCCCCCTCTGAACGCCATGCTCTGCTTCCTTCTCTTATATTCCGTTAGTTCTTTTCACTTATTCATTAAATATTTGAATGCTCTTCATACTAAATATAGCACAGGTAGGTACAATTTGGTCCTTGTCTTCAGGAGGCTCACATTCAGTCTGGTGTGAAGAGAGGTGTGAACCAACAAATGGGAGGTGTTACCAAGGAGTCCACTTTGTGTCACCTTGAAGGACTCCGCTTCTAAAATTAACCTGGATTAAAATCTTCGCTCCATATTTGGTAGCTGCGTGACCTTGGGGAATTACTGTGTTTTTTTGTTTGTTTCTTCATCTATGAGATGGGAACATCAGTACTTATTTTGTACATTAGATGTGATGATTTAATGCGTTAGAATAGGTGTTGACACATAAGTATTAAACAGCTCGTAGCTTCTTGCTGCTATTATGATGGCACTGGGGAAGGGTAGAGTGTTCTCATTGAGGAGGGATTCAGCGGCCTCCCATTGGTTCCTCAACGTTGCCTTTGCTTCTGTTCATTCCACTGAAATTGTTTTGGCAGATCAACAGTTGCCAACCTGGTGGCTGATTTTCAAACTTCATCTTACTTGACTTCTTGACAGTATTAGCACTGCCCTCACTTCTTGAAACCTTTGCTGTGACACGTTCTTCTCTTCTGATCTTTGCTCATCTCTCCTTGCACCCTTTTAAATTAGTGTTCCTAAATACTGTCTCAAGTAATCTTCCAGTTTACACCTCCTTTCAGCATGAGCTTGTCCATTTCTTTAGCTTTTACTACTACCTAGATCAGTGTTTTTCAGTAGGACTTTCTGTGATGATATACTCTGTTCTGCTGTGTCCAGTTTGATAGTCACTAGCTCCATGAGGGTAATGCAACCAAAGAGCTGAATTTTTAATTTGGATTAATTTGAATTAATTTAAATAGCCATATGTAGCTAGTGGCCAGTGACAAACTTTGACCTCTGTTCCTTTTTAAAGGGACTGCCTGTGGCCCTCAGTGTCTTCTCCCCTAAGTCAGACTGCCTGCTGGTGATGTGATGATTTAGTCCTGTTGGATAACATGCACATCTTATTCTGGGCAAGATGATGCACTTGCCACCATCAATGATAGGTTTATGAGCAAAACAACATCAGCCATGACAGAACCAGGTGTGGGATCACACCTGTTAGAATGGCTGTCATCAAGAAGACAAGAGATAACAAATGATGGTGAGGATATAAAGGGAACACTTTATATGCCCTGGTGGTGGGACTATAAATTGGTTCAGCCACTGTGGAAAAGAATATAGAGGTTCTTCAAAAAATCATAAATAGAACTACTATATAATTCAGCAGTCCCACAGAATATATTATCCAAAGGAAATGAAATCAAGGTCTCAAAGATATATCAGCACTCCCATGTCTATTGCAGTATTATTCATAGTAGTCAAGGTATAGAAACAATCTAAATGTCTGTCAACAGATGATTGGATAAAAAAGATGCAGTAGATATACACAACTGAATATTATTCAGCTATGAGAAAGAAGGAAATCCTGACCTTTGTGACAACATGGATGGACCTGGAAGACATTATGCTTAATGAAATAAGCCAGACAGAGAAAGACATATTATATGATATCACTTATAATGTGGAAACTAAAAAAGCCAGACTTGGACAAACAGACAGAAGAATGGTAGTTACTGGGGGCCAGGGAGGGTGAGGGGGATGGGGGAATTGGGGAGATTTTAAAGGTTATAAACTTCCAACTAGAACCTAAGTTCTAGATCTCTAATGCACAGCATAGTGATTAGAGTCAACAGGTATTGTATCATCTACTGCAAAATTGCTGAGAGACCAGATCTTAAATGTTCTCACTACAGAAAATAAGTAACAATGTGATGTGATAGAGGCATCAGCTAATGCTATGATGGTAATCACTGCAATATATAAATGTATGAAATCAACACTTTGTACATCTTAAACTTACACAATGTTGTCAATTATATTCAAAAAGAAAATAAATAGGGAGGATAATCTTCACACCCTTGCTAGATGTGCAGTCCTCAATAATTTGTACTAGGTTATTAGGATCATTGGGTACCTTGTGGCTATGGCTGTCAGCTGAGGACTTGCCCATGATCCTTGTTGTTCTGTTTTATTGCTGTCCTTGAATGGTATGATTATCAACATGAAGCTATGTACTTTTAGAAGTCCTTTACAAATAGACTTGGGTTATTGTTAGAGTGTTGAATTTTGGCGTTGCTGGAAGGTTGCCAAGGACAATTTAGGATGTAGTTGCTTGAGCTTGCAGTTTGAATGCAGAAATTGGGGTGTTGAAAACCTAACTTGTGACATAGAATGCTATGTGTTGGAATTTCACTGTGTTGTGATATGACACAGTGCAAATTTGGTGCAGTGTTGGGCTACTATGTATTTAATCCCATTCATGGATTTATCTTTCAAAATTTCTCTGGATGACAAGTGCAAAAAGCATTAAGATGAGGATCCTCTGTATTTTAGTGTGGGCAGCCTTCACAGGACAGTGGAAATAGTTTTTGAATCACCAGAAAGAGAAAATAAGTGACCCAGGCTCTTCATGTTTTTCTCTGGAGCCTACTGGATTAGGGTAGCTGCTTCAGGGCAGCTGTTGCGTTTCATAGGTCTTTTTTTTTTTTTTTAATAAAGATTTTGTTTATTTATTCATGAAAGACACAGAGATAGAGGCAGAGGGAGAAGCAGGCTCCCTGTGGGGAGCCTGATGCAGGACTCCATCCTAGGACCCGGAGATCACGCCCTGAACCAAAGGCAGACGCTCAACCATTGAGCCACCCAGGCATCCCTCATAGGTTTTTTTGTGCCAGGCTTAGCATGTTGTCTGCTTCTCTTAGATGCTAACTATTATCCAGCTTGGTTAATATTTCTAGAAGAAATGTACAATGAACTACATTTTATGGATAATACTAGGACTGCATGTAAGACTGGGATTGTGCTCTTTTTCTCTGTTTTTCAGATGTTAACTTTGTAATATACAATCATACTTTGGGCTAATTTTCAGTGACAAACCAGTGTAGAGAATAGTAACAAAAAGTGGCAATCAAATTATGCAAGAAAACTTTGCAGTGATTTAGTTTTTATAAAGAGTTCAGACTCCATCAATAATTTAAAAAAAACCTTAATTTTCTTTGATTAGCTATTGCCCTGTAATTTTTTATTTGGATATGGTTTTTTTTGAACATGGATATGTTTGTGGCTTATGTTTTAGCCTGAATTGGGAGGGCATAGTTTTATATGGCTTGTGGTATATGCTGCAGATTAAATTCTACAAATTGGAAATAAACTATTCATTCCATCTCTATTATACAGTTAAGAGAGCAACTTTAAGACATAAATGGGGAAACTCCCAAGCAAAATATATTCTTATTAGTTTGTAGAATTCACAATCCCCTACCACCCCCAGTTTCTTATATTCACCTAGCTGAACTTTTAAGATAAAACTTTGTGGTCAGTGTTACAATACTTAATAATCATCAAGTTGGAATTATGCTCATTTTTCTTGTTAAGATTTCATTTTCAAATTTCTTTCCCTCAGAAACTGCTTCATATCCACTTCTATCCCTAGATTTGATAACAGCAGCTGTCCCATCATAGCAGTGAGGACTGAGAGAAGGTGAATGAGCCTGGGTTTTGGAGTCAAGTGACCAAGGTCCCATTTCCAGCCTGGCCACTTTTCACTCAGGCAAATCACTTCTGTGACACTTCATTTTCTTATCTCCAAGATGGGGATAATGGCTAATTAAATAGGATTGTTGGGTATATCAGAAATTATGAAGAGTGCTCAGGAAGTGATGTTAGTAATGATGAGGCAAGCTATATCATATGGGTACTAAGGGAGGTCTTGGGTTTTCTCTCAGAGGCTTTTTTGGCTTAAAGAAACAGATTATTGTACAATATCTAGTTTGAAATTGAAAAGGGCAATTGTAAAGACAAGGAGGGGTGGTATCTTCTTGGATCAAGCACAGTTAAGTGTAGTTTGTCCTCCCAAGGGTTTGGAACCAAGAACTGAAAGCTGGCAGCTTCTCTCATTCTCTTTTCTGGGGTCATACAGCCTTGTTTTGCTTCTTACTAGGCATTTGCTCCATTGTTGTATCTCTGCAGAGTACGGCTTCTACTTTGATCTTCACACAGCCAAGCCCAGAGCCTACCAATTCCAGATATACATGCTCTTGGCTCATGCAAGAACAGATTCTCGTTCTTATCTCCAAATACCGATTTCTGGTAGAGTGAGGATTTGATTGGCTCTGTTTGGATTTAAGGGTTGAGCTTTGCTCACATCTGGGGTCAGGCCCAGCTCACAAATAACAGTGAAGACTCGGGTCCATCCCTGTGACATAGAGAAGGGACTTTGTGCATGAGGCAGAGAAACCAACAATATCTACCATATCTACACATATGGGTCTTTGGAGATTCCTTGATGATAGTCTTGGCACTGGAAGACTGAGTTCAGAAGAATTTGTCCAGGTCAGTGGTTTTTAACCCTGATTGCACATTACAGTCACTTGGGGGAGCTTTATGACAGGCTCTCCTTTGAATATTCTGATATAGTTGGTTTGGAAGATTACTCAAGGAAAGAAAACAAAAACTTTTCAGCTGATTCTCTTGTGTGGTCAGGTTGAAAACCCTGACCTAAAATGTTCCCTGTAGTAGGTCTAGGGGCTCAAAGATGAGGGAAATAGGGCCCCTGGCATATTAAAAATAAAACAAAGTAAAACAAAAAAAAAAAAAAAAGAAAGAAAAGAAAATGAAAGACATAAACTGCGAACAATGTTTGTGACTCAAGGGAATTGTAAACAAAGAGCTTTGGATGAAGAGAGGTGGGCTCATTTCTTTTTTTTTTTTGTTTTTTGTTTTTTGCATATCATTTCTTGATGATAATGAAGGGTGATCCACCCTTACCACAGGTTTATATATACCTATTCAGTATGTTTGCTTACCTCCCATCTCATTCACCCATCTAGCTTGTCTGTGTCCTGAAGTCCAGGTCCTGGGGATGGCATTGGGCAACTGTCACTGCTTGAGTTCTCAGCTCCAAAGAAAAATGACAACACACGAGAGGCCTCAGCAACTGTAAAGAGAATGGTCCAGTATAACTGACACCCAGCAAATAAGAGCTGCTGGCAAAATGACCTTGACAAACATCTCAGGAGCCCCCGCCCAGTTTGGGAGGGGGACCTGCACACATTTACATCAATAACAAATGGATTTAAGTGGATTAGAGGATGACTTCAGTGCCCAGTGGGAGGAGACTATTGGATGTGGCCTTGAGGACAATCATGGTGACCTGAACCAAGGTGATGCTGGTGGGGGTATTAGCTAACATTTATTAAAGCCTTTTCACTACCAGGTGTAGTACGATGTGAACTTGATGTGACCTCTCCAACTAAGGCTCCTAACAAGCCTATGGGGACAGGTGCTTTCTGTTATCCTGGTACCAGGAGAAACTGAGGCTCAGAGAGCCCAGGGTCACACAGCTGATCAGTATCCAAGCTGGATTCCAAACTAGGTGAGTTTGCGTCTAGAACCCAGGCTGTTAGCCTCTACCTGGGGAACACAGGGCAGTATATAAGAGCCCCAGGAGAGGTATGCTGTGGGAAAGTTAGAGAATCTTCCTGAAGCAGGCGGCATTTGAAAGGTGAGTAGTTGAGGTGCAGGGTAACAGAAACAGCCTGGGCGCAGGTATTGAGGAGCAAGGGACTAAGGTAGTGTCTCAATCAGAACCCAGACAAGAAACAGAAATTGTTTACAAAAGTGTCAGGGGGAAAGGGCAAAGAGGAGATGCTGTCCGAGAAGGACCCTGTGGCAGGGCTTAGATATGGGTAGGCACTTGACCATTTGTGGACACCTTTTGGGAGGACACCCTAGGGCTGTTGCTCAGGCTCCGGTGGGGTCTGGGGGATTATGCTGTAAGGAAACTGCTGTAATTATACTTTTTTTTCTAACTTCCTATCTCCAAATGTGCTTGGCTGTTCCTTGACTACTTCCCTGCTTCCCCCCTCCCCCCCCCCCCGCCCCCACGACTAATTCTACATTTAAAAAACAGTAGTTTTTTGAATACAATAGAACTAGCCGAGTTGGTCCCAAAAAATGCCTTTGTGGGCTTTACAAAGTTTTGAAAGTATTTCTAATACTTTTTAGTAAGTGAGCCAACAAACCACTTAAAGAGCCCTGAAGGAATTGGTCAAGAACAGCCCTGTTGCTTGTGTTTCCTCTGGGGCATTTTGCATCATGTGCAGATACAACTCTTGTTTACTGGTTAAGTTGATTATTCATAGCGTGTTTTTATACTTCTTGTGTTTGTGACCGTTCCCTTAGGGGAATAAAAAAGCCCCTGGCCTTGACATGGTCTGGCGCCCACCTGCTGCAGTGCCCTCCCTTTCTTCTGACTTGTCTTGCTGTAGCTGCGCTGGTTCCCTGTTCCTTGTGCACCCTAGACTCGTTCCTGTCTGGGGGCTGTTTTTCCTCAGAGATTCCTTCCTCCAAGTCCACACAACTGCCCTGAGTCCGCTTTCTGTTCTGCTCCAACGCCACTTTATCAGTCACACCTATGCTGGGCCCAGCTCCCCACATTGAAAATTGCAACCTGCAAACACTCCCACCTTGCTTTCTGGCCTCCCCTAACCTTGGGCTGCTCTTCTTTTTAGCATAACAAGCGGCCCCTTCTAACACCCTCTGTAACTTGTTTATTGTGTTCTTCCCCAATGAAAGGAAAGTTCTGGGGCGTCTGGGTGGCTGGGTTAAGCAGCTGCCTTTCAGCTCAGGTCTTGATCCCAGGGTACTGGGATCAAGCCCCACATGAGGCTCCCTGCTCAGTGGGGAATCTCCTTCTCCTTCTCCCTTTGCCTGCCACTCCCTCTGCTTGTGTGCTCACCTGCGCGCTCTGTCAAATAAATATAATCTTAAAAAAAAAAAAGTTCCTTTAGGACAGGAGTCCTTTTTTTTAATTTACTAGTGTACCTCTTATCAAGAATATAGTAATATTTAATAAACATTGGTTGAGCACATGCCTTAGGATTCTGTTATGCTGTCAGAAGAGGAAATTTTGTGTTCCATGTTTTATCCAAATCATGCTAAAGATTAATTTGACTTTAGTCTTCAATCGTGGCTGTAAGATTTGCCTGTTAATAGCATGTATGTAAGCGTGTGTAATTAGCAAGAAGAGATTGCATTGCCTTCTGGTCACTGTTGAACACTTCTGATACGTGCTTCTTTCAGCTGTCTCGTTGTGGTTATTATCTTGCTGCTCTTTTAGCTTTAAGCTTCTAAGGTCAGGGACCAAGTCCTCTTCATTTTTAATGTAGTGTTTTGCCCATGTTGGCAGCCTAATTGTGCAGGAAGAAGATTAGGAGTATGAGATTAGGTTTTGCTTAAAATCCTAAATCCTATTTTATTTTGGTACCATGTCCTTGTTTGCATTAAAAAGTTATCAGGTGAGTGGTATTTACCTTAACATCCTCAACATAACATGAGATCGTTTACATTTACAATAAAGAAAAATGATAGATTTCTTTTATTTCTGCCATTAATAAGTGTCATAAAATAGAAAAATAAAGCTAAGTCAATATATTATTGCCACAGAAATTGAATTTGTGTCAAAAGGATTTGTGCTTGTGATGTAGTGATTCGTATATTTTTCTTGGAATTAAGTCTCTAGCAGGTGACAACATCAATAATTCACAAAACCAAGGAGCTTTTTGAAATTGGTTAATTTATATATGTGAATTACAAAACCAGTGAATAATGTGCTTAATGTATTCTGACATATTTGAAAATATGCATTGAAAAACCCCTATCCTATTACAGTCTGTGTTTACAGTACTAGATTTTTTAGGGTTTTTTTTTTTTTTTCTTCTTTTTTTACTTTTACTACATACATTATTATTTGAAAAGGAACTTATCTGTATTTTCTGCTTGGTGTGGAACATATTATCCATTGTGATGTAAAAAAGCTTTTCTCATTATAAAAATAAGTAAGCCTATTCTAGACAACTAGGAAAATACAGGAAAATATGGGGGGAAAATTGCTCCAAATCCCACAATCCAGGTATATAAAATTAAATGGTTCCTGTCTTTTTTTTCATAAGAATGTATATTAATGGAGTGGAATTATATTGCATATGCAATTTTAAATGCAAGGTTTTTTTCCATGTAACAATTGTGAGCATTTTCCTATGTCATTATAGTTCATATGTCAGGACTATGGTTATTTAATCATTCCCACATTCTGGGAAGTTTTAGGTTGATAATTTTTAGCTATTTAAGATAAACTCTATATTGACAAGTATTTGTGTACAAATCTCTGGTGTTATTTTCTAATTCTAGATTCTTCAGGTAGAATTACAAGGCTAAAGAATGTGAACATAGGATTTATTTCACCAGATCACTCTCTAAAAAGATTCAACAAAACTTAATTTCCTTATGGTGATGCCAGAATGTAAAAAAAACAAAATTCTTCTTGAACAGATAGGGAATGAATGATTCATGGTGCTGTTAGCTTCAGGAATATTCAGTCTACATTTGTGTCTTGGACAAGACCTCTTGGAGACTGAATCATGCTCAGAAATAACCCAGTCATTTAGGTAAGCCTCAAGGTAAATCTGGAAGCTTTAGGGCCATTTCCTATAGTGAATACTTAAAATACTTCTCCAGTTGACTACAAAGGTCTTAGATTCTGGTGACCTAGAACTAAACCAACTTGTAGAGTGGTTCAGAGACTTGAATTGCCTTTCCTTGGACTTCTTGCAGAGGAGTTTTTGATCTGGGAGTAGAGGTAAAAAGGAATGGAACGGCTGAGGAGAATCTCTTAAAATAGATATTAAAATAGGTATTAAAGCTGTTACTAGAATTAGCCATTCTGTTTTCCTTTTAATTTTACCTCAGGGTTGAAGTTTATTGAAGGAAAAAGAACATTGGTGTTCTATTAGAATAAAAAAAAAAAAAGACTTGTTAGGTGCTCAGCTCCTGTGATATCATCTAGGACTGAGGTCCAAGTAACAATTTGATAATTTTTCTAGGGAGGTGGTGGTTTTCTAGCAGTTATGTTGCTGCCTTTTGATCCTTTTAAAAACTTTTTCTCTTAGAAATGAATTTTTTCACTTCTATGAATGCTTGAATGATATTTCTGTCTGAAAGGCAATTTTTCTTGATGACTCTTCTTTCCCGAAGAAGGAATTATGGAGAAGGGAGGTTGGATTCTGCGGTGGGTAAGAGTAGAGAAGCCCGGGATTATGGCCAGGTGTCTATCTTTCTGAGGTAGGTGGGGTTTGAATAAATGAACAGATTAAAAGTAGCTAGAGAGCTTTTACTTATTTTCTCCTGTCCCTAATCTCTCTCACTTGTCTCTGCCTGGAACTAAAAATAGGACCACATGAAGAGCCAGTCAACTTAAAAGCTTTTTTTGTTTGTTTTACATTATCAAAGAGCCAGCTCTACTCTATCCTTGGTGCTATGAAAGCTTCAGTATTATTTTTGGACGCTTCTGAGATGTTAAATATGGAGCCCTTGAATATTTTCACATCTAGATACGTTGTTTAGTTGCCTGGGAAATGAACCTTTAGGCTCTGTAGTTATGGTTAGTGTCATGATGAGTACTATTCCTTTACATTCCTGCCATCTTTACAATTGGTATTGACATTAAAACAGGTTTCGTGGACCAGAAATAATGTTAGGATAAAGTACATGTTAGTATGCTGGTGGAAAGGAATAATCTGGAATTTGAGGCAAGTGTGAGCAGTGCTTTAATATCACCTCACCCACATCTTATGATTAAAAGAATGCTGATCCTTTTTTCCTTTTGGTTATAACTTTGTGTCATTAACCCGTTACTGATTTATTTTGACAAGCAAATAGTGTCATGTCATGGCTTGATCTAATGAGTAAGCTTTGATAGTTTAGTACCAAATATATGCTTATGAGGTTGAATTATTGTACCTTTAGAGATAGATTAAGTATTTGAATAAGTGATACAGTAATTCACCGTACACACCAGAGAGTGTCGAATTGTCTTAGAAGAGTACTAATTGGTGCCTGTCATTACATGGCAGTAAAACCTGTCCAGATTTTACCAGCTCAGTGTTTCTCACTTCTTTGAAAACTTCTTGTACTTCCTACTTGTACCCTTCATTTAGCTTGTTTCAGGGACACCGGTTCCAAGCCACAAGTCAAAAAATTGGAATGTGTGCAGGCCAAGGGGATTTTAAGGGCTGGGCCCGGTGGCGGTGGCGCGTGGAGCAGGGTTTCTCACCGGTCCTGCACTGGGTGCTGCATTGCCCTCAGGGGTCCTGCACTGGGTGCTGCATTGCCCTCAGGGCCTCTAGTGCGCAGGTTCCTCAGCCCCCTACTGAATCAGCATCTTGAGAAGCTGAGACCTTGTCATCTTTCACAAAGAAAGTCTTGGTGTGCTTCTAGTGCACACTTAACAAGGTGAAAACCAGGTGGCTGAGAGTGTCTAGTTTATGAAAATTTAGTCTGAGTCAGGTGCCTACAGAGGCTTTAATCTTACAGGTTTTCCTCCTGTTAGTGGTTCCCCGTAATGACCAGAAGGATGTAAATTAATGAAGTTAAATTGCAACAGCTAAAAATCTTTTTAAATATCACCATGTATTTGGCTTTGACAGTGATCAGGACTTGCTAGCTTGACACTTGATGGTAGCTTCCACACACCTCATGACATGAATGGACAAATCCTTTGCTCCTTGCTAGTTCCAATGTGCTAACCAATGAAAGAAAATATAAAATTTGCCAGAAGTCTTGGGCTACAGCTTAGAATCTGTGTGTGTGTGTGTGTGTGTGTGTGTGTGTGTGTGTGTGTATGTATGTGGACCTTGGGTTTGTATGTTGCTGTGTATTGTATAGTTTATTTGGTCTTGTTTACGTCCTTGTAAACTAAGTTGGTTAGAGAAGGACTATTTCTTCATACCCTTGATATTTACAGCATTTCATGGAGTGCTCTGAAAGCTTTAGATCTATTTTTTGACAGCATGTATGGTCTTCAATAAAGGTTTTGATGCCTTGCTTAAATGTGAATATAGAGATCTATGTTCTGTATTTTTTTTTTCTTCAAAAGAACATAGGATCTCCCCCCCCACCCAAAACCTATAAAGAACTTTTCTCTTTCAATTCCAGAGTGATCCTCTTGACCATTCATCATAGGAACAGTCATTAGCAGAAAACGTTGTTTCCTATCTATATGAGACGCTCTTTACTTTTAGAAATAGAATTAGGAAATTGAGCAACGTAGGAACACGGGAAGAAAGAGGAGTTTTTCAGCTTGGGAAAGGAGCCCTAATGTGCTTTAGTACCACAGCTTAACCAATTACCAATGGTTCTGTATACAGAACTATTTTTTTGAAATTACTGTCAGTTTGATTTATTCCATTACCATAAAGCGTTAATGACACCTAAACAATCATAGACCAGGTAATGAAACTAAAGGTCATAGAATCGCATTTAGGTATGAATGTTTTAATAGGTGTAAAACTGTATGCTTTCAATTTCTGTGTGTGTCTGTAGGTACAAATATAACCCTAAAGGTTGCTATTAGGTTATTTTTCAAGTGTTCCTATCTGCTTCCCTTTAATGTTTCTCTTCCTCCCCCCCTCCCCCCCCCGTTTTTTTTAAAGATTCTATCTATTCATGAGATACACACGCACACAGAGGCAGAGAAATAGGCAGAGGGAGAAGCAGGCTCCATGCAGGGAGCCCGATGTGGGACTCCATCCCAGGTCCCCAGGATCATGACTTGAGCCAAAGGCAGACGCTCAACCGCTGAGTTACCCAGGCATCTCAGAACCAAAATTTTTAGATTGGTTTTCCACCTGTCTGCTCTGTTAGTATCTGGTCCTGTCGTGGGTCCTTGCATTCACTGTCTCTTCCTGGCCTACTGGCTTCTCTGGATCGTGGTGTGGGTAGTGGGAATTGATAGGCAAGTGTGTTGCAGAGGAAGAATAATGAACTTGATCTTGGCTTCTTTCTTTTCTCTCAGACTGTTAAACTTCCTGCACTTGGGTCCTTTTGAGTTTTCTTACTTACCCCTGCATTATAGTTCTGTCATAATTCATCACGCTCTTTTTTGTGAAAGATTGTGTGTAATATAGTTAGTAACTGGGCGTATATATTTGCCTACATAGTTCTTAAAAAAACAACTAAAGCATTGAACAAATGGAGTCCTTTTAAAAGATAGATTCTCGGGATCCCTGGGTGGCACAGTGGTTTGGCGCCTGCCTTTGGCCCAGGGTGCGATCCTGGAGACCCTCTCTCTGTGACTATCATGAATAAATAAATAAAATCTTTAAAAAAGAAAAAATGCTTAAAAAAAATAAAAGCTAGATTCTCTCTCTCTCTCTCTCTCTCTTTTTAAAAAAGATTTTACTTTATTCATGAGAGACAGGCAGAGACACAGGCAGAGGGCAGAGGGAGAAGCAGGCTCCATACAGGGAGTCGGACGCGGGACCCGAACCTAGGACTCCAGGATCACGCCCTGGGCCGAAGGCAGGTGCCAAACTGCTGAGCCACCCAGGGATCCCCCTAAAAGCTAGATTCTCAGTGAGATGGTTCAAGGATCAAAAGAAGTTATGACCCCAGAAATGGATCTTATGCGTCTTGTTTCTACATGAGGGTGACTGTACCATTCTGAAAGTTATGAGTCCGACTTTGACTTGAAAGGGCTGCTCAGCGTTAGGCCTTCGAAGTTAGACAGAAAATGTTGTTTCTGGGTATATTTGTCTTCTGTATATTACGTCCTGTAACCTCCACCCCCCACTTTTCCTGTCTGGTACTTTATTTTCCATATCTTTTATGTAGTTTTTAGATCATAAATCTTGCTTGGGCTCTGCTCTCATTTCCCTTAAAATTATCTTAGTTCTCTCAACATCGCTTTTGACATTTTCCTCAAGCAACTCAAACTGGTATCTGGGAATATTCCATTGGTGTAAGAAGGTGTTTTTTCTTTACCATGACATACTTTTCTAAGCAGTATTCCGGCCGGATCCTTTTTCTTTGGCCTTATTTCTTAAGTGTTAGGCCACCTAGAATGCCATGAGTTCGTAGTTGGCCATATTTCTCTTGTTTCATGAGAGGAAGGTGAAATGACCACTTTCAGGTGTGATGTGTCTTGTGATGGGGGTGGAAATCTCTGCTGGCTAAAGAATAGAGAGGTGGTTAGCCACTTGCAATGGGCTGGAAATCTCTGCTGGCAAAGCACACAGCAGGCAGTTTAGAGGGAAGGGTACCCCACCCAGCCTTTCCACTGCAACTTTTTCGGTGAACTTGAGATGTAGGTGGGCTGGGGTTTAATTTTAATAATGGTCTGTGGGAGGATACTGTGGCCCTGAATACCTCAGAAATCTTACAGTCCTGCCCAGGAGTACACCCACTCTTACAGACTTCTGTGGTTGCTTGTTATTTTCAAGGGCTGAAGGTAATAGTAAAGACAAATTCTAGCCCAGAATTCAGTACTAGTTCTGTTAATTTAGTCTTATCCCTTCTTTGCTCTCAGTTTAACAAAGAGTTTAGGCTAGTGGTATGGCTGGTAAGTGTGGTCAATTATTTAGCTTTGGTTAGACACAAAGCTCGTTCTGTGCCCCTCCAGTTAGTATATTCTCTGCTCTAGAGGAAGGAATGTCTTGGTCAAAGAGGAAGAGAATCTGTGATAGTGATTTGCCCTGTACAATTTTTTAATCTGGATTGTCACTGAGATCGATTGATGAGCATAAAGGTGTTTTTCAGTATACAGACACGAATGACAAATTTCATTCCATCAATGCTGAGTTTACTGCCACTCAGGCTGTTAGAAGATGAATGCTAACACATGTCCTTTTATACTTCTAAAATTGGATCTATTTAGGAATTCACTTGACCCTTTTCTGCCCTTTTAAAAGATCTAATGCTACTGAATAAGACGAGGGAGCATTGGAAATTGATTCCAGCTCCTTGAATACAAAATCTTGCCTTGACTCTGGAATTTATAAAACTTAGATTTCTGGCCTTCTTTTTTCCCCTAAATAGTTTTTCTTTTGAACACTACTTTGTAAGAAACTAATTTATTCACTTTCTAAAGTGGCCTTATGTTTGTCTAGCAGGGAAATCAGCAAAAGGGTTCTCAAAGAAACTAGCAATGAAATTGAAAAGTGTCTACTGTCACCACTGGTGATAAATCAAACTGATGTTAAAGATGCAAATAGTCATTCCAGTACTCTCTTCGTTACTAGAATTGTTTAAGTTAATTAAGCCAGCAAAGTACTTCATTATCTACTAGGCTGCATGCTAATGGCAGATTTAAAGTTTCACTGTCTTATGGTTCACATTCCACCCCCCCCCCCCCCCCCGCATTTTAAGTCTCCTTATCCATTGTGTTCTAACTCCATATACTTAATGGAAACTAATATTGTTAATTGGGACTATAGATTTATTGAGGCATAGGTTTCTAATTTGTCAGGTTTGCAAGTCCAAGAAATCTTGGGAAACTACCACATTCAGTGTATCTTTTGTCCATCTTTTTGAGAAGGTGATTAAAGCAATATATAATTTAAGAAACAATATATGATTCATTTTTATTAGACTGTCGGAAATTTAATTATTTTCAACGTAGCATTGTAGAATTTTAAAATATATTCTATTAACTAAAATAAAAACTTTTATAAATTACTGATATGATTGGTTTTTCTTTCATTTGCAGCATTTAAATATTAGGACATTGACGGATGATATGGTAAGGTTATGCTCAACATTTCTTTTGTTGTGAATCTTAACTAACCATGTAATGTGGATGGTGTGCTATGCTAATACCTTTGAAACTGCTTAAAAACCTGCATGTTTTGGAAATGTGCTGTTTTTTATAGTGCTAAAATAAGAGGCAGAACTGGTAGAAAAAAATACATATTTTTTGCTTTTAAGTTGTAAAAGGAACTAGTTGATATGTTAATTTAAAAAATTTGTTTAATTACAAATTGTTAGTCAACTTTGAATCATTCAAATCAGCTCTCATTCTTTGGGGATGAATTGCACACTTCAAAAAGAGGTGTAAAAAAAAAAAGAAGTAGCTAAAGACCTACAGCTTTTTTGGTGTAAGAGTTGTAAAAAAAAAAAAAAGAAGTAGCTAAAGACCTACAGCTTTTTTGAAATATGTAGTTGCTAATTAAAGTAAACCAGACTAAAATCTCATGCATATATTAAAAAAAAAAATTGCTCAAAAAAGAGATAACCAAGCATGCCTTCCTGTTCTGCCTGTTGGCAATCTTGCTTATAAGTAATTAACATGTGTAAATTTTTGTCTATTTAAGTACATATTTCTGAGAAATAGATTTTTTGACTGTAACTCTTGGCTAATGGTGTAAAGGATAACAAGAACAACGAGGCCCAAGTAAACAATAATATATATATATAAAAGAAAGCATGATAGGACAAAGCAGAGTGTGCTATTGACCTGGTTTTGAATTCAAATTCACCTTTAATCTAAAATGAAACAGAGATTCTAGAACACAGCATTCAAAAAAATGTTTAGCACCCTTGTTATCCAAAGCACCATCTTGGGTACTTGGATGAAGTGGACATGCAAAGTTGAATGAGACCTAGATTTTGACATGCAGGATTGAAAAAAATCAATTAGAATGTTCTGTTTTATTCCTCTGGATAATATCTAAGAAAAGAAGTTTGATGTGAACTATTCTGGATAATGTTTTCCATATAATAGTATTTAGAAAATTGTAGTGATATGGAACGCTTACTCAGAGGATGTAATTTCTAACCCTGCAAGGTAGATGTTGTCCTCATCTTAGCACACAACTGCACTGAGGGTCAGCTAGGTTAAGTACGCAGTTAGCCCAAGTATGCGCAGCTGGCCAGTGCTGTAGCTATGGCTTGCATCTTGTTCCACAAAGCTCCAAACCATACACTTCTGTGTGGACTTAGCCTTCAAATGGCTGCTTATGACTAATAATAAAACCATGTGCAATTTTTGCAATTGAACATCTTTGAGAATATACAATGGCGGATTCCTTCTTACAATATAGTTCATATGGCATCTAGTTTACCCATGTAAAGTATACAGTTGAATGGTTTTTAGTATATTCAGGGTTGTACAACCATTACTGACTGAAATCAATTTTAGAACATTTCCATTACCCAAAGAGAAATGTCCTACTTCTAAGCAGCCACTTGCCCCAACTCCACCAGCCTCGGGCAATGGCTAGGCTACTTGGTCTATAGCTTGCCTCATTGGGGCATCTCCTATGAATGGAGTCATGATAAAGAATTTAGTCACAAAAGACCACTTTGCATCGTATTTTCAAGGTTAATCCGTGTTGTAGCTTGCTTTACTACCTTGCTCCTTTCTATTATTGAATGCTATTCTAGGACATTTAAGATTTGATTATGTTTTATGGGGCACTATCCATCTTTTCTTCCTCTTTCTGGTCTTACCTTCATTATGACTGACCTTGCAGATTGCCAACCCACAGCCTCTACCCTAAGTTCTAAGAGTACTTTATTTGCTAAAGAGGCTTTAAGAGGTCCTTCTGGAAGACCTCTTGCTCTGATTTTAAGTTAATAAATGGGTTCCTCCACTGTGAAGACTGTAGTCTTCTCTCTCCATTCTGTCTCCATTTCTCTCTCTGCTTGTCCTGGCAATTGGGCTTGGGAAGTTACCATAGTGTCTTGTGAGGTATTTTTATCAAAGCTATATGACATTCTCACCAGTTTAAACATCTTTAGGGAAGAGACAATGTATTAATTACTTCTAGGTATGTTGTGTGGTACACGTTAAGCATTTTCACTAATTTTTCATTGAAGGAATAAAACAATAAATCTCTATATTTAATTACTTGCCTAGTCATGTGGCTTTATTGGACTTGGGGATGGCTTGGCCCTGGTTAGGCTTTCCAGGGATGGACCCTTGCCTTTATACAGGATAAAGAGTTTTTTTTTTTTTTTTTAAAAAAGAAAAAGCTTTGACAAGAACTTGCTGTCAGACTTTCTGACTACCTGTGTGGATCACTGATGACTGGCTTACCCCTGTCTTTGTCTTAGATGTACACATGACTGTTTCTTATAGATTTCTCCTTGGCCTTTTTTCTCCTTGACCGGCTGAATGAACTGCTGTCTCACTAGTTCTCACTATTCACTTCTGATCTTGTGCTTTAGCTTGGCTTTTTTTTTTTTTTTTTTTTTTTAAAGATTTTATTTATTCATGAGAGACACACAGAGAGGCAGAGACACAGGCAGAGGGAGAAGCAGGCTCCATGCCGATAGCCTGACGTGGGACTTGATCCCGGGACTCCAGGATCAGGCCCTGGGGCTGAAGGCAGCGCTAAACCATTGAGCCACCCGGGCTGCCCTTAGCTTGGCTCTTGAGTGGGTTAGGGCTTAAGTCCGGGAAAGGATCAAGCAGGCAGTCTAGTTCAAGCGGCTAGATCTATTGTTGTGGAGCTTAGAGAAGAAGCCTGGCTATCTTGAATAGACACAGTAAAAAGCAAACCTTACTCATTGATTGATGCAGTGTGGAAAGAGCATTAGATTAGGAATCAGAAGACTTGTTGAAAGACAGAACTTCACCTCTTCTTAGCTCTTTGACTTTGGCAAATCAATTAATTTGTTCACTTGTAAAGTGGGACTAATTATACATACCTTCTCTACTTTGCTCATGGAGTTTTTGTGAGTTTCATTTAAGCTGAAGTGTGTTGGATGGCTACATTCATTTCTGTCCCTTTTTAACCCCTTTATAAAATACTTCCCAATGCATAGGCAGTGGAGTGATGTGATGCATTTGCAGTTGAGACTTACACGGTCTATCACAGACCAGTGCAGAATTCCAGGAGGGAGGGAGGGAAAGACAGCTGGATATCTTGGGTGCTGTGTAAACTGTTTCTGGTGAGCGAGAGCTTAGGGAAGCATTTGCCATGGATGCTTTGATGTGTGCTAGCAATATTTTCTAACTAAAGGTGGCCACCCCCACAACATATGTGTTGCATGTGTACTTAATTTAGAACGTCTTCATGTGAGAATAGCATGCTTCGGACAGAACTTGAGAGAAGGTGCATAAGAATGGTGTCAGCTTTAGTCACAGGTTTGTATAATAGTATGTTAGAAACATTTAGTCAAAACATTCTGGGAAGCATTAATGATAAACACCCATCTCTTTAAGTTGCTTTGGTGAAGACCTACAAAAATACTTCACATTTCAAGGTTATTTCTTGAGTTATGATCAGAATTTCATAGGACACTGGTTGCAGGAAGTATTGCTGTAGTGTTGAGATCCCTAGGCAGAATTTATATACTTGAAACAGTGTTTATTCTACAAATATCTGAGACACCATGATGTATAAAGTACAGTCCAAGGTGAAACGTCATTTAGTTTACAACCATCCATTGTCTATACCTGGGTTGAAAAGAGTGCTTTCCTTGTGGAGACAAAAAGATTGAGACCAGGGCAGTGAAGGGAGGCCAATTTGAAAAGGTAAACTGGAGGAAATTGAACGTGAACAACATGATGCTGAATTCTCCATCAGTGTGTCCACAGAGTGTTTTGTGGTCTAGAAGTCATTTTTGACTTGCTTATCATCCCTCACAACCATCTGTCTAAAGTGTGGTGCTCCTGCTGATTCTCTTCTTTTATCCCTCCTGCAGCCAGTTTTTACAATTAACTGTTGTAATCTCTGGTTTGGCCTGAAGCAGTGATTTTCAAACTTTCCTGGCTGGGACCCACAGTAAGAAGTACCCTTCATTTTGTAGCCCGGCACACATATGCATATAAATTCTCCCTCAGCTGAAACAATTTTATGAACGATTATTTAATGTTTCTAAGCGTAATGAACTCTGATCTTTTCCACTCTTTTCTATTGCTTTTTAGTCCTCTGCCTTCCATTTTAAAAAAGGAGTGGGGGGCTTGCAGATCCAATCCACTATATCGATTTCTTGTCCCATACATGGTTCACACCTATAGCTTGAAAACAGACATTGGCCTATATAGCAACCAGAGGAAGTCCTCGGGTCTCTCCGTAAAGTGTCTGCTCTTCACTTTATGACACATAGTTGAAAGTGGTGGGCAGCCCCCGTGGCGCAGCGGTTTAGCGCCGCCTGTAGCCCAGGGCATGATCCTGGAGACCCGGGATCGAGTCCCACATCGGGCTCCCTGCATGGAGCCTGCTTCTCCCTCTGCCTGTGTCTCTGCCTCTCTCTCTCTCTCTCTCTCTCTCATGAATAAATAAATAAATAAAATTTAAAAAAAAAAAAAAAAAAAAAAAAAGAAAGTGGGTATCTGGGTTTGGGTGGCAGCTCTGCTACTTCCTAGCAGTGTGACTTTACGTAACTCAGATTTAGCTGTTGAGCCTTGATATATCTGGTTATGGAGATTTTTAAGGGATAAATACTGGTGAGATGCTTAGTGAACTATGCATTCACAGTAGTAGTGGTATAGTTAGGGTCATAACATGCATTTTTTTTTTTTTTTGAGAAAAGATTTATATACAATGCACCAGTTTTATGAATGTAAAATGATGAATTTTGACAAATATATACAATCATGTATACGTGATGATCATGACATAAAAGCTTTCCATCACCCTAAAAGATTCCCCCTGAGCCCTTGCAGTCAATTTTTACCCCCTATCCTGGCTCTTGGGAATCATGAATCAGCTTTCTGAAATATATAATTCAGTTTCTAGGATTTCCAATAAATGGAATCACTTAGTATGTTGCCTTTGTTTCTGTAGCATAATGCTTTTGAGACCCCTCTAGTGCTTTGGGTATATCAGAAATTTGTTCTTTTTATTCCTGAGTAGTATTCCATTATTTGCTAATACTATATATTATATATTGAATATTATATATTCAATAGTTTGGGTTTCTATTTTGGGGGGATTGAGTAAATTTGTGAACATTTGGGTACAGTTCTTGTGGCCTTGTTTTCATTCTGGAAGGGGAATCATCTGGTAACTATGATTAACTTTATAAGAAACTGACAGATTGTTTCCCCTACTGACAAATTATGTTGAGCATCTTTTATTATGCTTATTTGCCATTCTTGTCTTGTCCTGTCTATCACAAGATAGAGGGCCATTCAGATTATTCCTGGTGAGCCTTGGACTTTTAAGGAATTTTTTTTGTATCTATATTCTAGAATTAGGAGTTTGTGGTATTTCCTTATTTTTTTTTTTTTTTAAATAAAGGACCTATATTTCTCCCTTTCAAACCCTGATAAATACTTGAATTCCACTCCCTCCCTCCCCCATCAGTCTGTGTAGAGGTTTGTCAATTTTATTGATCTTTTCAGAGAACCAGCTTTAGGTTTCATTAATTTCTTGATAATTTTGTTTTTATCTTTCCTTTTGTCTTAATCTTTTTATGATTTCTTAAGGTAGAAACTTACATAATTGATTTGAGCCTTTTGTTTTCTAATATAAAAAAATTACATTATAAATCTTCCTCTGAGAGCTCCTTTAGCTGTATCATTTTCTAACTATTCAAAATCTTTTCTAATTTCCTGTTGATTTCTTCTTTCACCCATTGGTTATTTAGGTCTGTGTTTAACTGTTAAAAATTTGGGGTTTTTCCTGATCTAGTACTTGATTCTCTTTTGGCCAGGGACCATACTTGACTTCAGTTGTTTTCAGTTTTCTGAGTCTTGCTCTCTGTTGTAGAATTGTGGTCTGTTTTTGTGAATGTCATGTGTGCATTCTGCTTGTATTAGAATTGATCTATAAATAATATTGGTTGACAGTGTTATTCACATCTTGTATTCTGGATTTTTCTGTCTGCTTGCTGTAACAATTATTGAGAGAGAAGTGGGAAGTTTTCCCAACTATAACTGGATTTTTATTTCTCTTAGTTCTATCAGTTTTGCTCTGTATATTTTAAAGCTCTGCAATTAAGTGCATATATACTTGGGATTGTACTAAATCTTTCATCATTATGAAATGACTATTTTTATCCCCAGTAATATTCATTAAGTTGTAGTTGTTGGAAATTTACTAGATTTATTGGCTATACTTGATACAGTTACTGCCATCCTCTTTGAACAAATACTTCTCAGCTCGTGGGACACAAATTTTATTGATTTTTGTATCCCTATGACCTTTCCTTTTCTATTTTGTATGGTTTTCCTTTGCCTATCTTAAACTATTACTTATCAGGTTTCTTTCCTGCAGCCAGTGCTGTATATAGTGCTGGACTGGGGTGATTACCTTAGTCCATATCTTTGTCTATGACCTTTTCTTTGAGACCTATTACTGCATTGGCCTACCTTCCTTTGGGTGTCTCATCTTTACTTGAAACTCTACTTGCTCCACATTAAATCTTTCACTTTCCTCTTAAGCTTGTTTCTGTTCCTATATTCTCATAGAAGATAGCTTCTTGATGATTATTTCTTGAATCTATTTCCTTTCCTCAGTTCCTTCTATCAGAGCGCAAGGCTTCCTATCTCTTATCAGGATTCTCAAGCAAATTTCTGTTGCTCCCTAAAAAGCCAACTTCTTGCACAGCAGGGTGACCTATCTAAATTATATATCTGACCATATTTTACCTCATTTGAAACTACTTAGGCGCACCTGTTATCTATAAGTTAAGCCTGAGCTCTTTAACATTGGCATATAATAAGGCCTTCAAGGTAGGACCCTGCCTCTCTAACTTGATAGGCGTTTCTTAGTCCACATACAATAAAGATTCTGTAATTGTTAGCTGTGTGCTGAGTAGGGTTCTAAATGTTAGCTTTATAAATACTTAATGCTCACTTAGAAGCTTGTTGTGAAAATTATCATTCCCATTTTGAAAGATGGAGAAACTGAGGCAAGAGATTCAATAACTTAATGTCAGAGGGGTATGAGAAAAAAACTATGACTCATTCCAGAGAACATGGTCTTTACTAAGAGAGTTATATTGCTATTTAAGTACTATCTCTTTCTCTTCTGAGAGTACCAGTGTGAACTCTCTAAGTATATTTTGTTTTCTGCTTTTCCTCCTGAAGCTGTCTATATGAGACTGCCGACCTTTAAATTGACTAGGAAAAATTGTATCCTAGCCACTGATCTTAATTCGGAGAATTATAAAGACCTATTTTTCTTTTTTTAAAATATTTTACTTATTTATTCATGAGTGATAGAGAGAGGCAGAGACTTAGGTAGAGGAAGAAGTGGGCTTCCTGCGGGGAGCCTGATGTGGGATCTTATCTGAACCCAGGATCATGCCCTGAGACATGATGCTCAACTGCTGAGTCACCCAGGCATTCCTATAAAGACCTATTCTAAGAGGTTTTCTATGATTGGAAATTATTACTTATTTTTTAAGTATTTCTAGTAAACAAAACTGTTTTTGAGAAACCTTTATCCTGAAGGAATAGTGATGCGAGTGACTGAGGTATGGCAACAGGTTAAGGATAGGAGTATTTTTTTTTTTCTTTAATTGTGAAGGACATGGGAAAACTCTATTGAAACCACTTCACAGATCTAGCAGCAGCAGTCTGTTCCCAGTTATAAGTAGAGCTTTCCTTATTCCCCTCAAATGTCCCCTACAGGAGTGAGGTCCTAGAGCCATTGGAGATACTACCTACGTGTGGCTTCTAATGAGTGCTTTGGGAAGCTTTCATTGTTCTCTGTGAGCCTTGTGACTAGTTCAATGTAACTGCTACCAGACTACTCCAGAACATTCCTGAATGTTTTTTTGTGAGACTGGCCCACTCAGAGAGGAGTTCCCCCAGATGAATATGCTTAAAGAACTGGATTTTGTCTACCTGCAGGCTATTCCTGGAGCTACCTAGATGTGCCATCCCTTCTGGGATATATGCTAAATTGGACATGGTACTTATGAAAGAAAAGAATCATTTTATCTATGTGCCTCAATTACAGTTAATAGAACATAAATCATTAGCTTTAAAAAAGAAAAAAGGACTTAGAAGAATTACTTAAATTATTCTTGGCCTAATAGAATATAAAATTTTCTGTACTAAAAGTTCATTTTGCATTTTTATGAACTTCTGTTTTCCTTGGTAAGTTTAAAAACCATGAATAATCAAAAAGTGAGATATTTTCCAGTTTTTCTTTGAAATGATATATTCAAAAGAAACACTTCTGTGTAAAGTAGATAAACCATCATGGACTGGGACTACCAAATGTATGTGGCAAAATACATCAAAACAAGTTCTATAAGCTTAAATTATTCACTAAGTCAGGTGGGCTTTTCTGAGCCCATTAATATGAGTTAATTAGAGCTTCCTGTACTTAGGTTTTCAGTAGTAACACTTAAGTACTGTCTTAGAATCTTTAAATATTTATGGGATATTTTAGAGAGCTCCTACTCAAATCAGTAGAAACTTGGGAATAAGATCAAGAGCTCTCAGAGTTGAATACACTAAAATGTAGGGTGTACAGACTTGTTTATTCATCCTTTTATCCTTCATTCATTAAGCATTTGAGTGGTTAGTACTGTTATAGGAATACAAAGATAAATATGACTGTCTTTGCCACTTGGAACAGTGGGGAAGCAGATATGTATACAGTTTCCAGTTGTATAGATAGGTATATACTAATACCATCCTAGGCCCATCACACTGTAGATAGTGTTCATCGGAAGTGGGAAGGTCAATTTTAATGGTGGGAGAAGACTTGGTAGAGAAGGTGACTTTTCAGCTACTTCTGAAGGACAAATTGGAATAGAAGCTGGCAGGAGTTGTAGTAATTTTTTACTCTAAGTTTACTTCCTGGATACCAACCAAATCGATTCCTAATGAAAGTGTCGGGTTGGCAAGTAGAAAGCAACTGTTGATATTTTCAGGGGACCTTTGTTTATGGGTATTACTCCTCTTCTAAAAAAAAGTATAATATTTATCTATAAAACTAATTTGTATTTCCTTTCATGTATGTAGTATTAATATTTGCATACAAGAAATTAGAATTGTACTTAAAGATGTGAGTAGGCATAACTTTGGGGTTGTTTTGAATATACTTTTTAAATGATTCTTTTCCATTGAGTAGGTATTTTTCTTCCCCCCTGGTGTTGTGTTACAGAACTAATGGTTGTTTTCAGTCTAGGAGACTAATATTCAAAGAATCAGTGTTGGGGAGAGTCTAAGTTATTCTTAATGAATGTATAAAAGGCATAACATCTGGAATTCTTCCTAATATTGTTGGGAAGGAATTAGCAAAGCAAGAAGCAATGATTTGTATCCCAGACATGGACGATAGATAGAATAGATATTCACTTAAAACTAATAGAACACCCGCTATATGCTTTGAACAGTTCCAGCAGTAGGTCCAGTAGTGAATAAAATAACTCCTCAAGGACTTATACCCTGGTTGGGTAAACATATGATAGAGGTAGTTTCAGAATACTGTTCGTACTACGTAGTGGCAAGCACCAGACTTGTTGGCATCTTGCCTAGTCCCGAATCAGGGAGGCTCTTACCTAAGATGTGGTTCAAATTGAGAGCTGAAGATTGAGTTGAAATGAGCTAGATTAAGGGGATGGGATAGGAGTTGTGATTGTGGATAGGTTTTAGGCACAACATGCACATTTAAAGAGACTTTGGCTTTTTCATTAAATCTGGATCCTACAGTGTAAGAGGGGTGGAATGGTGAAGAGATTGTCTGGAGGTTCAGATCAAGCTGGACCTTTTTGAGCCACAGTAAGATTGGAATGTCCCCAGAGTAATGGGGATGCAAAGATTGAAAGGTTTTAAGCATAGGAACGAGGGGGCAGGATTGGATTTGCATTTCAGTAACATCAAAATGTTGTTCAGTATAGAGAATAGCTCTGAGAGTGGTTGGGGGTAAAGGGGCAGAGCACAGCTAGAGCAAGCCAGGAGGCTGTGGCTGTTGTCCAAGTGTCCTGAAGTAGGACAGTGGCAGTCTGGCAGAGAGAAGATGATTTAAGAAGAGCTCGTCTATATGGTTTCATTTGTTTCCTTATTAGTTTTCATTAGCCACTACAATTCACAAGACTTTTCTATTGATCTAAGTCAACATCAGAAGTCCTAATCAATCCATATCAGCACCTAGATGTTTCTTTCCCTATCCAGGTCCATTTATTCTTTTTCTCTGAAATCCTTTCGCAACTCCTCTGGACTTCTCAAGCCCTCCTACTTTGCCCTTTGGCAGTCAAAGCCTGTCTTTGAATGTTTGTTTTCCTTCTTGCTCTAATTGAAACCTAGATGTTCTTTGAAGGCTTTATATTCCTGTTGGCTTCTTCCTTCAAAAGCTTCCAGCTCTTTTTGAGTATTTCTGGTGCAGTTCTCCTGGTTGGTCTAAACTTTAGGTCTTGTAATTTCTGCCACTAATGCATGAAAGACATTAGTACTTGAGTTGTTTTCCTTTCCACCCCTATTTCTGTTATTCTGTACCTACCAGGGGTTCTTAAGCTGCAGGCCCATGGACCACCAGAGGGTTTGTAGTAAAATTCATGGTATCCTTGAACTTGAATGGAAAAAAGATTAAATATTTTCATTAACCTTTATGTAAAACTTAGTTTTTTAAAATTATGAAATAGGTGAAAACAAAAAAATTCCAAACACACATATACACAGAATTTGACCTGTGACTTGATGACCACAGAAAACTGGTATGTTCTGTGAAGTTATTGAAGATACTTCAAAAGGTAGTTTGTGTTCAACATTATGTTGCAATTAGACTTACTATTACTTCATGTTATATAATGCATTCATGAAGACCTACTATATGATTTTAAAATATTTTCTTAACACCGTTTTTTTGGTGATTATATCTATTTTAGGCATTTAAAAGTATTCTAAGAGGAGCTCTTTATTAGTCTTCTGTTAAATCCTTATTCTAAAGCTTGATGGGTTAAAACAATAATAAATATATAACATTACAGTTTCTTGGGTTTAAGATTTGGAAGCAGCTTAGTGGAATAGCTCTGGTTTGAGGTCTGTCATGGGATTATAAGCACAACATTGGCTCAGGCTGCAGTCATGTGAAGCCTTTGGGGCTAGAGGATCCATTGATAGGGTGTTCACTTCTGACTAGGAAGTTGGCACTGATCATTGGTGGGGGCCTCAGTTCTTTCCTATGTGGGCATCTTCACAGGCTGGTTTGCAACACTTGGCTTTAGTATATTACATACTACATATTGTAATATATTTTCAAGGAATTTTAATAACCTGCTAAGTACACTTCTCATTTAATAAGCTACCCTATGAAATTTAAATGTGAATACACTACTGTAGGTAGGTACAGTTTTGGAGGGTGATGGTAAACTTTCTTTTCAAAGCCTCTGGCTAAAGAAGGTCTTACAATTTCGCTAAAACCTTAAAAATTTAAGGCTAGGAATGGCCATTTCTAACACTTAGGGCTATGAAAGTTGGAGTGCAATAATGGGTGGCTTGGTGGGAATTGTTAATGAATGATAGGATTGTGGCCTTGACTTGGATGATTAGCTCTTCACACCTGCAATAATGAATGGCTAATTTCTTTTTTAAAAGATTTTATTTATTTATTCATGAGGAATAGAGAGAGGCAAAGACACAGGCAGAGGGAGAAGCAGGCTCCATGCAGGGGGCCCGATGTGGAACTCGATTCTGGAACTCTAGGATCATGCCCTGAGCCAAAGGCAGACAGACGTTCAACTGCTGAGCCACCCAGGTGTCCCAAATGGCCAACTTCTTACCATGTTTTTTCTTAGTAAGACTGATGTCACCAGCATTTTAGTAAAGTCCATGGAACAGGCAGGTATACTATTGGGCTGTCAGTGTGTGCCGTGTCCCATAATTCTCCCGTCAGCCTCACCAGGTTCCTTGATGTATCCTCTTTTCAAGCATCTTTTGAGGTTTCCTCATCCCAGAATGAATCACTCGTTCCTATCTGTTGCTAATTTACTTGGCTTATGATTTTTCTTGGGGGCATCTATGTATTTTGCCTTTATTTATAGTAGCTTCTCTTATTTTTCTTTCAAGTGGTAAGCCTCTTCAGGGACAGTACAGTATCTTTTATATTTTCTCCAGTAATTGCTCATTCCCTTGTACCTTCACGTGTTGATTGCTAGCTCTCTGCTAGATTCCTCAGTGACTGTAACAGTTACCTGTTACTATGTTAACAAATTATCCCCAAACTTATGACTTAAAACAGCAAACGTTTAACATCTTGCACTTTTTTCTGGACGCAGGAATTTGATAGTTGCTTAGCTATGTGGTGTTGGCTTGGGGTCTCATGAGGTTGTAGTGAAGATGTTGGCTAGAGCTTTTAAAAGTAGTACTCTCTGAGGAGCTATTAGTCCTCTGTTGCTATGTAATAAGTCATCTGAAGGCTCCATTGGGCTTCCAAGATAGCACTCACATGACTGTTGGCAAGAGGCTTCTCTGTCTCTTTTAGTTTCTGTAGCTTAGTTCTTTGCCATGTGGACCTCCCCTGAGCCTTGAGTGTCTTTCTGGTGTGGCAGCTGTCATACCCAGAATGAGTGATCCAAGAGGGAGCAAGATAAAAGCTGTAATGTCTTTTATGATCTAGTCTTGGGAACCAGCACTCCATAATTTCCACAGTATCCTACTGGTTATACAAGACAGGATTATCTGGGACCATGTTAGATACTGGCTACTACAGTGACTCAGACACTTGATGGTTTGTCGAGCATGGCACTTATATTTTAGTGGGAAAGAGACCATCAGCCTTTTCAAAATAAATGAAGAAATTACATGTCGTCTTAAGTCTTACAAATGGAAGAACATAAATGGGGAATAAGCTCTGTGCGGTGATAATGGGGAGTGTGAGGATCCATGTGATGTGTAGAATGGTCACCAAAGGCATTTCAGGCCATTTAACCTAAAGCTGAAAGGTAAGAAGCAGTTTCATTTCCTATTAACAACTCACGGTGATCGGTCTTATCATGGAAAGTTTAAATAGCTTTGTTAAGGTGATACTATAAGCAGGTGGCTGGGCAGGATTCAGAAGTCAAACTATGGAGCCA
Source organism: Canis lupus baileyi (assembly GCF_048164855.1). NCBI lineage: Eukaryota > Metazoa > Chordata > Mammalia > Carnivora > Canidae > Canis > Canis lupus. Next base: position 45,417,050 of record NC_132854.1, read on the forward strand.
GTTTTTTAATCAGCAAGTTGCTTATTTAGTAATAAAGTTAATTAAAAAGCCAAGTGATTTTGGCTGTTAGGTTTTTTTTTCTTCTGCCCCCCTCCCTTTAAAAAATATTTATTTATTAGAGAACAGGGGGAGGGGCAGAGGGAAAGTGAGGGGGAGAGAGAGCTAGGAGATAAGCAGACTCCCTACTGAGCACAGAGCCCAGAACTAGGATGTGGAGCTCAGTCTTACTGCCCCCTACCCTGAAATCATGGTCTGAGCTGAAATCAAGAGTTAGATGCCTAACTGACTGAGCCACCCAGGCACCCCATCTTCTTCTTAAATAGAGTACAAGATTGTGTGAAAATTGGTAGAAAATTTTAAGTAACCTTTTTCCAGATTTCAGGTATGCATTCACATAGAATTGACTTAAAATTACAGTGGACTTTTATTTGCTTAATTCTCTTGGATTGCATGAAAATAGGTACTCCCTTAAAGGTTCTAAGGAAGTACATTTAGGATACTTTTTCAGGCTTTTCAAATTAAAAATGGCTAATAATTACAGTATCTTACTTTTGTTTTAAATTAAAAAAAAATCACTGCTATTAGTATTTAAAACACTGTAATAGAACTTTGTCACCATTACAGTGTTATACTATAGTTTAAAATCCAGATAGTTTTTTTTTTTAGAGCCTGTTTTTGGTTTAATTAATTTTATTTAAACTGTAATTACTGATTATCAGTGTGAGATAATACTCAGTAGGGTGCTCATTTAACTTCCTGTGAAGATAAGTGATATTAATTTATAAAATTCGGTACACCCCAGACACAGCTGAAGCCATATTAAGTGTGGTGTACCACCTCCAAATAGCATTAAAATAGAATTCTCTCAGTCTTGTGTGTGTTTAACCAATTCTTCAACAAAGACAAGGCATTGGTAGAGTTTACCTCCTTAGGTTGTGTTCCTAGCTCAACTTCAAGAGCATTCACGTAAAAGGAAAAGCAGCTATGCCAGCGCACAAATTGCGAAACATGTTCCCAAATTGCCACATACAGCACAACCAACTTCTAGTCAGCATAATGGGCATTTCTATTTTGTATTTATGGACAAAAGCTTTTAAAACTTTTACTCTTAGGTTCCATTGTATCTTGCCTCGAGCAAATTGTATGAGCAATTTCATGAAAGATAAATTGGGGGTGTTACCTCGCCCCCCCCCCAATTTCTAGGTGGAGTCACAGCATCCTCCCTTGAAACAAAAACAACCCTCACCCCAAAACTCCCAAAACTTTAGAACGTTTAAAATGATGTGATAGTAAAGTTCATTTTGCACCTAACTTGTCGGTCATGCCCAGGTTATGTGGAATCTACCTGTAGTGCTCAGTAGAGGATCACTGGGAATGCTTTTACTTCAAGCCTGAGGTCAGGTCTTCAACAAATTCAATTTACTGTTGTAGCATGGGAGGATCATATGTATTTTCTTCCTATGGCTCTTTGTGCTAATTTTTCCTACCTTGCCTTTAGCTATCCTAGTGGTAATGTGTGAAATTGTTTTCCACTTGAATAAAATCCAACTTTCCCCCAGAGTTTAGGTGCTAAGCCTATGGGGGAGGTGTACTAATTCTGTTTTATTGTTGTTATTGTACAAATTATGATACTGTTTATTGATACAAAAGCAGTTCTACTTCTAAAAACTTAATGGAATTTTTTTCATTTATGCAGTTTTAGAAGTTAAATACTATGAAATTATTACATATAAAAGTGTGTTGGAGCTCGTCCTTTATTATTTAGACAGGCAGTTTTCTTATTTTAAGAATTAAACAGACGCATCCAGCCTGATGCTGCCTTTCAAGCTCTTAACACAGTGTTTAAAACACAGAAGAGGCTCAATGACTTTGAGAGAATCTTATTTAGAAAGTTTTGGTTTGTGGAGAAAATTAAAATTTTTTGAACTATCACTGATGGAACTATTAGGTTATATATTCACAAATTAGCTTGTGAATTGCTTAAGCTTACTATTTCCATTCATTGGCATGTTTACATTTATAATATTGATGTTGCATTAATGATGTTTGCTTAATTTCACTTCATTATGAGTTTAACATATTAATTAAGTTACTTTTGTGTGTGTGTGTGTGTATGTGTGTATGTGGTGTGTGGAGTCAGCATAGGTTTAACACTCAGGAATTGATATTGTCTGTAGAGAAGTTACAACAATGAAGTAGTGATTCAGAAGACAGGTGGAGGAACCAGTCCCACTTCTTAATTTTTTTGGTGTCTCCTCATTTTTTAAAACTAATATCAAGAATTGGGGTACTAAGGTACATAGGGACACTAATTTTTGGACCTCTAATCATGTGGAGACAATTTTGTTTCTGGCTGGTTATTTTCAAAGTAAAGGAATATGTAGATGAGTTGGATGCCCTCCCCCTGCCCCCTATAATTCATCGTGTGTACCTCTTGCTGTGTTTTTTTTGTATCTATATAGATTTGCCTCTTTATATGCTTGTCTCTGCCACTTGATTGTTATTTGACTTGAATATAACTTTTATTTTTTTTTTTTATTTTTTTTTTTTTTGTATTATAAACATCTGATAGAGTAACATCTCTGTTCTTCATTTGGTAGATCTGGGAACCTGATACCATTTTTTTTTTTTTCCCCCAGCCTGAAAAACTTTCTTGACACGTTTTGTAGACAGGTCTGCTGGAGATCAATTCTTTCAGGTTTGGCTGTCTAAAAGTGTATCCTTCTGCTTTTATTTTTGAAAGGCATTTTTACTGGATATAGAATCCCACATGACAGTAGTTTTCTTCCAGGACTTTAAAGATGCCTTTCTGTTGTCTTCTGCTGTAGTTTCTGGTGAGAAATTACTTATTTGTGTCATATTTATCTTGTATATAATGGGTCTTCATATCTCTGGCTGTGCTTTTGTGGTTTGCCCTTTTAATTTTTAGCAGCTTGACTATGAGGCACCTGGGTGAGGGCTTGTTTGTTTTGGTATTCTTAATAGTTGGCTGCGCTTCTTGTATCCAAGAATTGATTTCTGAAAAATCAATTACTTCAGTCCTTACCTCCTGAAATAGATCTTCAGTATCATTTGCTTTTTCTGGTCCTCAATTATACTTATGTTACAGTGCTTCATTGTGTATCACAGCTCTTGGTTTCTCTGGTGTTTTTTTCGTGGTGTTTCAATCTGCATGGTTTTTGTCAATCTAGGTCTAGCTAGGTTCACCAGTTCTTTTCTCAGCAGTGTTCAGGTTATTCTGGAGTCCACCTAATGGATTCTTCGTTTGTTGATACATTTTAAATTTCTCATCTGTCTTTAAAAATAATCTCCATGACTCTTGTTGCTGAAATTGCCCATCTTACATTGTGTCCACTCTTCTTTATGTTCTTCAGCGTTTTTATAAATATCCCTTGAAATGGTCTGACTAGTAAGTCCATCATCCAGCCCATCTCTAGTTCTGTTGCTTTTTGTCTATGGGTGACATTTCCTTGGTCCTTTGTGAATCTAGCAGTATCTGATTATATGGTGGACATTTTATTTAAATACTGGGGAAATTAACACTTCTAAGAAAGGGTGTGTCTTTTTTTCAGGCTGCTGGACTTGGGGGCCTAGTTGGTGTCATGTCTAGTTGAACTGGGTTTGGCAAAGGTGCTGTTTTAATTTGATTAGTGTCCTCTGGGGCTTCAGGGTTTCTTAGCACTAATGAGATTCAGGCATTCTGCTTTTGGCTTTCCAACTGAACTATTAATTTTCAAGACTGGGATAACTCTGCTTTAAAGTTCTGATGCCCTTTCCAGGGTTAATGTAGAGTTCTCTTTGTTTTCCATTCTACTTGCAGCTCTGTTTCTTCAGGAGATCTCTCTGACCTGGTATCTACCCCCCTCTTCAGGTGGCAGTTGTCATTTATTCTCTGAAGGTCCAGAATCTGTCTTTGAGGCTGCTCTCCTGTCTTTTGCCTAATTGAGAATGTTTGGGAAGACAAGGCTCTTTGCCTGGGGAGAGGCCTCCTGGGACACTTCATGCCTCGAGGCATCTTGCCCTCCCTCCTGCTTCTAGCTCCTACACTGGGTAAAGGTGGGTGTAGACTTGCTTCATACCTGGGGCTCCCTGGAATTCTAGTCTCCTGCCAGAATCCATGCTGTCAATAGTCATTAAAAATCTGGCTGGTTTTTCTTTATCCTTGTTTAGCTTACTGGTCTATAACTGTTTGTCAGGATCAAAAGCCCCTTGTCATTTCTTGGTAGTCTTTCCAGGAGTTCTGGTGAGTCCTCAGCCCCCTGATGGGTAGAAGACAACAGAAACTAACTCTGGAGGTTTTCTGGCTTGTTTTTGTTATGAGGATGAGAACAGTGGTGGTATTTTGTTACTTTCTAAATCCTACTGGAAGCTGTCCTGTTCTTAGTACTTTAAGGATTACATCCTGTTTGATGGGCCATGTGTGCGTGTTGTACGTGGCATTTTTCCTAGGCTTTATCTTCACAGTGAACTTAAAGATCTGTTTTGAAAGATAGTGTTTATCTTTGCATCTTACTTAAATCTTGTTTCTTTAGTGAAATAATACTGTGAAGACTTGTCCTTTTAAATTCAGTATTTTATATCACATTTCTTTAATGGGCTATACTAGCACTATCTGATAGAATTTTCTGTGATGATGGAAATGGTTTATATGTGCTTTGACATGTGGCTCTTGAAAACTTGACATGTGGCTAGTGCAACTGCCAGTCCAAAGAACTGGACTTTTAATTTACATTTAAATAACCACATGTGGCTAGTAGCTACCACTAATAGCACAAATTGATATATACATTATGGCAAAAACAATGTAATGTATAGTTACACTGAACAATTCAGAGTGATTTTTGAGTATACTTCTATTAAGTACTTTAAGGCATTTTTTTGCCTTTTTGGTTGTTACCACTTGTAACTTTGAGTCTGGGTTTTATGTGAGGAATACAATTTATGAAATCAAGTAATTTTCAATGAACAATTAGCTTTATAAACTAATATCTGTGCACTTTGAAATATCAGTGAACTATTTCATTTAATAGAAGAAATCCCATTATAGCAAAAACCCTGGCTTTATATTCTGAGGCTTTAGCCATCTTACTCTATAGTTGCTCATGAAATTCAAATACAGACCAGCCTGAATGAAGAGAAATGTGGTATTTATCAGATCTACAAGTTCTGGAGGTATAAGTAGAATTCAACTCTTAGAATTCCTAAATCACGGTTCATAGTATGCATTATGAAAAGGGCACTGGACAAGGGGGCTGGGAGCTAAGACACTAAATACTAGTTTGATTGCCAACTACTAAATTAGCCCAGTTACCTTTTATAAAACTGCTTAGTTTGCTAATCTGTAAAGCAAAGGTCGCCTGCCATTAGCATCTTAATTCTGTAATTTAAGACTAGAAGGAATCTTTTGGAGGTTGTCTGATTTTTCTCTTCTGCCTTTAGACAGGATGGTTACCGAAAACATTTTGTGTTTTTAACAATTTTAGAGATTCTAGAGCTATATGGCTTCTGATGAAATCATAGTGATAATGTGATTGACCCTGTGGGTTTTTTATTTTGGCAATTAGATAAATGTTGTTGAAGGAGATATTAACATATGTGCTACTTTATCTTTGTAGCTGGATAAATTTGCCAGCATAAGAATTCCAGGGAGCAAGAAGGAGAGACCTCCACTTTCTAACCTGAAGACTGCATTTGCAAGCAATGATTGCTCTTCAGAGGTGATGGAAAACATTCCAAAGTCACTGTCAGAGAATGAAGTCTTAGAACTTTTCGAAAAGATGATGGTAAGAATTCGGACATTTTTCATAAAGTGGTTGATGTAAAAACCTTAGCTTCTAATCATGTTAATGGAACAGTAAACTTTTAAGACTTGTGTTCCATAGTGTGATTTCTTTTGTCATTGAAGATAGCACTTTAGGTGTACAGAGCTTTAGGATTACAAAAAAGAACCAGAGGAAAGTTGGCATGCTAGTTTCGTTTGTTTTGTGTATATGTTTAATATATAGAGTATATAAAAAACCCTCTCAAGTATCAAATGATAAGTTGTTTATTGGCTATATTGGACATATAGTGTATAAATATAAGCTGTACAACTTGTTAATTTGATACATTTATATATTGTAACATGACTGCCGTTGTAGCAATATTAGTACCCCTTATATTCTTTATATAGACTTGCTTCGGTCATGCCATTTGCAAAGAGTAATGCTAACCAGTCCCCCAGCCACAAATGATAATCAGAGTAAAGTGCCTAATTCAGAAGTAGTTCTGTACAAGCTGGACCCAGGAATACTACTGCCTCTGAGTCCTCTCTCTTAGGAAGCTGATCTCTCTTGGGACACATGAACAAGAAATACATGCAGCAAAGATTATCCACTTAGGATCAGGCCAGATCCCCTGTAAGTTAAAACTAAGCTATTGTTCCATGTCTCCGTAGGATTTTCTTCTCTCTTCTTTTTTTTTTTTTTTTTTTTTTAAAGATTTTATTTATTTATTCCTGAGAAACACAGAAAGAAGAGCAGAGACACAGGCAGAGGGAGAAGCAGGCTTCATGCAGGAAGCCCATTGCCAGACTCCATCCCAGGACTCTGGAATCATGACCTGAGCCAAGGGCAGACGCTCAACCACTGAGCCACCCAGGCATCCCTCTATGGGATTTTTCTATATCCTAATCACGAAAGGAACCAAGCCCCAAAGTAACAGGGACCTTGTGATGAGAAAGATAACTTCCCCAAACTTACATGGCATAGGAGTTAAGTTCGGCAATGACTTCTGGTTGTTTCTCATTTTGTGACATGTTCAAAGAGTGCAGATTTTAGAGTTGAAGACCGGACTTTGAAGTTTTCTTCTGTTATCAGCTTGAGCAAGCCTCTTAGCTCCCATTTTTCATTTATACTTTATCTAGTGGAAGATTGATAATGGCTCTTTTAAATGTTGCCTGTGGGGATTAACATTTAGCTGTGGAAAGCAGCACTTGGCATAGTACCTGATACTTACCCAGTATTTAATTTTTAATTTTTAAAAATTTAAATTCAATTAATTAACATATAATTATTATTAGTTTCAGAGGTGGAGTTCAGTGATTCATTCAAATGATACATTTTGAATCTTAAAGATTACCTAAGTGCTCTGTTGGGGTTCATTTGCATTTTAGAATGATGATCATGGTGCTGTGTATGTTATGTGTGCTGAATTTGTTGATCTTTTTTTCTTGTTTGATGCCTCTTAGTTCTCAGGATAACCAGGTTCATGTGGTCCTAGAACATTTAAATCTGAGGAGACTAGAACTTAGTCATTTGGGGTGTGCCTTTCCTGGTGGAGCCACACAGTGTTGTTAGAAGTTGCCTTCAGTTGGTTCCAAAAAAAAAAAATGGAGATTCTGACTCTGCTCATGGCTAACCTTATTTGACCCACAACCCACTATGTTAAGTATGTTCAAAATCATTTGTCACAAAATGAAAGCTAATTGCATCTAAATGGTTACATATATAGTTCTTACCCTCAAGCTGCTTATCTCCTAGGAGTCAAAACAAATGTTTGAAAAATTAAATAAGAAGTGCCGGAGGGTGGTAATTAATGGTTAAGTTCTTTATAAATTCAGAGTAGGAAGAAATTAAGTTGTGAGATACCTCATTAGCTTCAGGGGAAGCCAAAATTGAAAGGTTATTATAGTAGCTTAGGGAAATTTCAGAGAGAAGATGGACTTAGAGGCAGGTATTGTCTTACAGGGTTGGAATAAGCAGAGGAAAAGGGCATTCTCTCTTAGAAGGGGAAATGACAGTGAGCCAAGACAGAGCTAGGTGCAAATAGCTCATGGGGAAAACCTGTGACAGGTTTGAAAAATGAGACTGGAATGATAATTTGGGGCCAATTAGGAGAGGATTTTGTATGCCATTCTGAAGAGTTGTATAATATTTCAACTCAGAATTTATTTTATCTCTTTTATTTCATCTGCTGGTTTTGACAGCCTGATGAGTTTTTAGGAAAATTCACTTATTTAGAGTGTAAGATGTGTTTGAAATTTGAGACTATTATTCAGCTGGAATCACCAAAATATTTACCTTTATAATGGCTTATTTTCTGTTCATCAAATACTTGTGTCCGGTGTTCTAAATGGAGCTTTAGAAGGCCCTAGAAAGAGAGCATGCCTAATTTCTATCTCTATAGGATTAGTGTTAGTGATTCCTAACTTTTCATCACTGAGCAATAGGTTTCATTAGTATTGTTTTACCTGGAACCTAGGCTTGGGATATTCTTACCTGTTATGTTAGTTCTTTTTTTTCTTCTTTTAAAGATTTTATTTATTTATTCATTAGAGACACACAGAGGCAGAGACATAGGCAGAGGGAGAAGCAGGCTCCCTGCGGGGAGCCTGATGTGGGGCCTGATCACTGGACTGGGGATCATGCTCTGAGACATGGGATGCTCAACCACTGAGCCACCCAGGCATCCCCTTGATAAAGGTGCTAATGTCGGTTTTCATTAACTACACATGTATAATTCTTTTGAAGTCTTTTGTCCCTGTGGGTTGATATTATTTCAGACTTGAACCACCCCGCCCCCCACAATTTTAGCATATGAGCTGCCAAAGTGGGCACTTTTGTTTTCTTTTGGTTTATATTTTGCTAGCCTTTGCCTCTGTTAATGAGGGTTATATCTTGGTAGTTCTCTTCAATACCACCTTGGAGGACTCAAGATGATACAGTGCCCTTAGCTACACCCTCATTTCATGTACCATATGTGGAACCACTCACTTAAATTACCTAGGAGATTCTTTTTTTTCATTCCCTTGTGACTACTTTAAGTTTTCCTTTTTGATCATAATTGCTGGTGCCATCTGAGTATGCAGAGTGAGTAGGCTATTGATGTTAGATATTCACAAGGCCACATCTTAACACCACAAGCCATTAAAAGTACAACTACCTTGACTACTGAATATAGTTCACGGTATTCTGTACCGACTGTGATTACTTGAGGTATTTTTCAGTTGCTCTTAGGAGAAGAGTAAGACTCTGAACCTTTTGTAGTTATGTGTAGGGCAGAGGGATATTGGCATCTTTGAAGTGTTTACACAATACATATTTAATAACTGGGCCCGATCGCCTGTTAAATCTTAAACAGATATCCCTGTTGGCAGAAAATCGTTTGGAATCAAACTCATTTTACTCAGCAGGAGTAAGATGAAATCATTGATGGGTCAGGGCTGGCCAGTTTGCTAATAAGTAAGTTTGTGAGAACTAAGGTCTTGGTTTTTTTTTTTTTTTTTTAAATGAGGAATAGGTTATTCTCCTTCCCTTTTCTGATTGACCGCATAACAATATATTATAGTGGAAGACCTGCTGATGGTTCTGAGGCTGTGAGAAGGGTCTTTTCCTTTCACTAATGTAGGTAAATGATATTTCTCAGGCTTTTCAGGGTATTGCATTTTTGACAAAATTAAAGCTGTTCCTAAGTCTAGAGAATGCTGGATGTAGGTAGTACTTTAAAAATTTTTTTATTTATTGATGGAATGAAAGAGAGTGGAGGAAGGGCAGAGGAAGAGGGAGAGAATCTTGAGCAGAATCCCTGCTGAGCACAAAGCCCAGTGATGCGGGGCTCCATCCCACCACCGTGAGATCATGACCTCAGCCAAATTGAAGAGTAGGATGCTTAATGGACTCTGCCACCCAGATGCCCTTGTTCATATTACTTTTATTCTTTTGAAGAAGTCCCATTGAATTGCAGTTTTAATGTCTTGGTATTTGCACCTACAGGGGTTTCTTACCATTTAAAATTTGCATCTAAATTTTTAGTTTTGACATTGTGCAAATTTTTTTTAAAAAAGATTTTATTTATTTATTCATGAGAGACAGAGAGAGAGAGAGAGAAGCAGGTTCCATGCAGGGAGCCTGACATGGGGACTTGATCCCAGATCTCCAGTATCACGCCCTGGGCTGAAGGTGGAGCTAAACCGCTGAGCCACCTAGGCTGCCCGACATTGTGCAATTTTTAAAGCCTTATTTAACTTTACCAAAGGTATTGAAGTGATTTTTAGATAAAGTAAAAACTTTTTACGAACTTTTTTAAAGTCTTCAGTGTGCTGACTTGATTACTTAATGAGAGGTACAGAGTAATACTTGAATATTTGTGATCTCTTCATTTTTATTTTGGAGCTGGATTTACTTGGTCTCTGAGTAATAGTTTCAGTGGGTTTTTGGGTAAGGTTTGGGTTGGGTTTTGTTTTTTAAGCAGTGACCAGCACTTAGACTTTTTTTTTTTTTTAAGATTTTATTTATTCATGAGGGACAGAGAGGCAGAGACATAGGCAGAGGGAGAAGCAGGTTCCTCACAGAGAGCCCAATGAAGGACTTGATCCTGGACCCTAGGATCACGCCCTGAGCCGAAAGCAGATGCTCAATGGCTGAGCCAACCAGGCGTCCCAACACTTAGACTACTTAAGGGCTCTTTCTCCCATTTGTGTTTTGGTAAAAGTGAAATTATTACCCGAAAGCTCCTCTTGGTTTCTCTATTTATCTAGCTTTGTGAAATAGCTGTGGGAACATCTTGTATATACACATTTGATTTCTGGAATTCAAGTTCCAGCATTTACTACTGAATTTACTGTAGGTCTATGTTAACTGATGCTTGAACGAGTTGAATGTGGTAGGTACAAGTTGAAAGTGATTTATTTACTGTAGCTGTTGCCTCTTTTATATCAGCCCCCTTGGCTTATTCTTACCTGCCTCTAGGCGAAATCCCAGGCAGGTCCCAGAACTTTCTGTTGGCTTTGAGATTAAACAGAAAGATCAATAAAAATAATTTTGTTCCCCCCCCCCCCCAAAAAAAAAGCTTCTCCCTTTCCCCCTTACAAGCTGGCTCCACTTCAAGTCTCTAGTAGGGACACTTGTTGGGTAGTGAGCTTGGCCTCCTCTGTTTGTCTACCTTACTTTGCTCTGCTCTCTAGACTGCATCTGTCTGCTCCAGGACTAGATGGGAGGCAAGGAGAGGAGGAATAAGAATATGCTTCTGGCCCAGGGTAGGGATGCCCTGGGGTGGTGTTTTTGTTGTCGCTGTAACAAATTACAGCTGATCTGGTGGCTTTAAGTGTGAAAATATACTGCCTCCTAGTTTTGCAAGTCAAAGTCCAGGTTCTGGCTCCCTTGGTTTCTCTGGTTTCACAAGTCTAAAATCAGTGTCTGATGGTTGGGCTCTTAACACATGCTTTGAGAAGAACCTCTTCCAAGTTCAATGATGGACAGAATCTAGTTCCTCGCTGTTGTAGGACTGAGATCCCTGTTGTCATCGTAGGCTGCCTTAGCTTCCAGAGGCCTCCTTCTTATCCTTTGTGTGGGCCTCTACCTCTCAGTTACCTCAAATCTGTCTCCTGCTTAGAATCTGTATGCCTTCTCCTGTGGCATCTCTTGTCTCCATCTTTTAGAAAGTTCTCTGCTTTTAAGGGTTTATGTATTAGATTAGACTTACCCAGACAGCCCAACGTAATACATTTGCAAAGTCCCCTTTTGCCATGTAATAGAACTTATTTATAGCACCAGAGATTAGGGCATGGATGTCTTTGGGGGAACATTTTGCCTATTACAGGTATAGGAGATCACAAATGCCAATTCTTTTCTCCTGTGCCATTTTGTGTCTTCTGCTCCCCAGTCTTGCCTATAATTCCCTTGTCACTGGTGACATCTCCTTTGGTCCTCTGCCCTGGTCTTCCATGAGCCCATTCCTTTGCTGGTGTTGCCTTCTGTATGCAGGATCTCTTAGATGGCCCAGGGCTGCTGCTTCTCTGGGACGCACCCACTATCCATGGGAAGCTAGTGTATCCTTTGCCCCTTGTTCCTGTCCTTTCTCATTCTCTTCAGAATTTGTCCTCTCTGAAGTCTAAACTACTCTGGTTCCTTCTTGCTACTCCAGATGTTTACCCTTCTAACTGTAAGTGGCTTTCTAATCATTAGATCTTATATGTAACCCTGCTGACCATTCCCTCTCATCTGCATTTCTTTCCTTTAGTTACCATGACATTCCTTTTCTTCAGATTTTCCTCTTCTCTGGCCAGTCTTTACCAGTTTCCTTTCTAGATTTCCTGTTCTGATTTTTACTTCCTTCAGAGTGTTGCCTCTTGCCCTCTGGCCTTTTCTTTATCCACTTTGGTCCTTACAGATTTCTCATTGGGCATGGGAGCTCTTCCATGTTAGAATATCCCCAATATTCTGATGCTTAGCTGTGTCTTCAGGAGAGGAGCTATAATCAAGCTCTCTGAAAGATGCTAAACCTCAACAAACCAGAAACTGACCTTTTTCTTTTGATATTTTTCCAGCTTTATTGAGCTATAGTTGACATATAACATTGTGTAAGCTTAAGGTATACAGTGTGATTTGATAGAAGGATATATGTATTTTTTAATGTTTTGTATGGCCCAGATCTTTATTTTGTTTTATTGAGGTATAGTTGCCACACGGTATTACATTAGTTTCAGGTGTACTACATAGTGATTGGAGTGTATATATTTCTAAATAATTATCACAGTAAGGGTAGTTAACACCCCTGTCACCTCATATAGTTACTATTCCCTACCCTCAATCTCATGGTTAGAATTTCTAAGATTTAGGGGTCCTGGGTGGCTCAGTCAGTTGAGTGTCTGTCTCTTGATTTCGACTCACGTCATGATCTCAGGGTCCTGGGATCAAGCCCCCATCTGGCTCTGTGCTTGGCAGGATGCTGGCTTGAGGATTTCCTCCCTTTTACTCCTACCCCTACTCTCTCAGATAAATAAATCTTTTTTTTATTTTTTTTAAGAACTTTTAAGATTTACTCTTAGCAATTTTCAGGTATGTAATACGGAATTAATTAGATTGACCAAGCTGTACATTAGATCCTGAGAATTTACTTGTCTTAGAACTGCAAATTTGTACTCTTTGACCACCTTCATCCATTTCCTCCATTTGGCAGCTCCTGACAACCACTAATCTACTGTTTTTGGGAATTTGTTATTTTTAGATTGCATATAAAATACTATGTAGTATTTCTTTGATTTATTTCACCTAGCATAGTGCCCTCAGGATTTATCCACACTTTTGCAAATGGCAGGATTTCCTTTCTTATGGCTGAGTAATATTCTGTGTGTCTGTGTATGTACACATACACTAGTTTCTTTATCCATTTATCTGAACACTTGGGTTTTTGCCATTTCTTATTATCATAAATAATACTGTGAACATGGGGATACAAGTATCTCTTCCAGAGAGTAGTTTTCATTTCCTTTGGCTGTGTACCCAGAAGTGGGATCACTAAAATCAGACAGTAGTTCTGGTTTTAATTTTTTTTGATAAATTTCCATATTATTTTCCACAGTGGTTGTAACAATTTACATTCCCACCAATGGTGCACAAGGGTTCCCTTTTCTCCTTTCTTGCTAGCACTGGATAGCTTTTTGCTAACCAATATTTTAATAGCTACGAAGTGATATCCTCTTGTGGTTTTTGATTTGGATTTTCCTGCTCATTAGTGATGTTGAATGCCTTTTCATGAAACTGTTGGTCACTTGTTTATCCTCTTTGGAATAGAGGTTTATTCTGTTCTCACTTTGTAATAAGATTTCCTTCTCTGCTTTGAGTTGTATGAGTTCCTTGTATGTTTTGTAGATTACTCTTTTCTCAGATGTGTGGTTTGCAAATTTTTTCTACCATTCTGTAGGTTGCCTTTTCATTTTATCGATGGCTGCTTCTGTGCAAATTTGATGAAAGCCTACATGTTATTTTTATTGCTTATGATTTTTTTGTCCTGTTCAAAAAACATTGCTCAAGTCAATGTCTGTGAGCTTCCCTCCTGTATTTTTTTCACGGAATTTTATAGTTTTAGGTCTTAATTTTAAGTCTTTACCCATTTTGAATTAATTTTTTGAGTGGTGTAAGGCAAGGGTGCAATTGCATGTGTTTTGTTTTGTTTTTTGCTTGTGATTATCCAGTTTTCACAACACTGCTTACTGAAGAGACCATCTTTCGCATTGAGTATTCTTGGCTTTCTTGTCAAATATTAATTGACCATATATGTGTGGGTTTCTTCCTGAGCTCTTGATTCTTTTCCTTTGATCTAAGTATCTGTTTTTATGCCAATATAATATTTTGATTACTGTAGTTTTGTAATGTAGTTTGAAATCAAGAAGTCTGATGCTTCCACCTTTATTTTTCAAGATTGCTTTGGTTATTCCTGGTATTCTCTGGTTCCATACGAATCGTAAGATTGTTTTTGTTTCTTTATTTTTTTATTTTTTTTTATTTTTTAATAAAATAATTTTTATTGGTGTTCAATTTACCAACATACAGAATAACACCCAGTGCTCATCCCGTCAAGTATCCCCCTCAGTGCCCGTCACCCACTCACCCCCACCCCCCGCCCTCCTCCCCTTCCACCACCCCTAGTTCGTTTCCCAGAGTTAGGAGTCTTTATGTTCTGTCTCCCTTTCTGATATTTCCCACACATTTCTTCTCCCTTCCCTTATATTCCCTTTCACTATTATTTATATTCCCCAAATGAATGAGAACATACACTGTTTGTCTTTCTCCGATTGACTTACTTCACTCAGCATAATACCGTCCAGTTCCATCCACGTTGAAGCAAATGGTGGGTATTTGTCATTTCTAATGGCTGAGGAATGTTCCATTGTATACATAGACCACATCTTCTTTATCCACTCATCTTTCGATGGACACCGAGGCTCCTTCCACAGTTTGGCTATTGTGGACATTGCTGTTATAAACATCGGGGTGCAGGTATCCCGGCGTTTCAATGCATCTGAATCATTGGGGTAAATCCCCAACAGTGCAATTGCTGGGTCATAGGGCAGGTCTATTTTTAACTCTTTGAGGAACCTCCACACAGTTTCCCAGAGTGGCTGCACCAGTTCACATTCCCACCAACAGTGTAAGAGGGTTCCCTTTTCTCCGCATCCTCTCCAACATTTGTTGTTTCCTGCCTTGTTAATTTGCCCCATTCTCACTGGTGTGAGGTGGTATCTCATTGTGGTTTTGATTTGTATTTCCCTGATGGCAAGTGATGCGGAGCATTTTTGCATGTGCATGTTGGCCATGTCTGTGTCTTCCTTTGTGAGATTTCTCTTCATGTCTTTTGCCCATTTCATGATTGGATTGTTTCTTTGGTGTTGAGTTTAAGAAGTTCTTTATAGATCTTGGAAACTAGCCCTTTATCTGATACGTCATTTGCAAATATCTTCTCCCATTCTGTAGGTTGTCTTTGAGTTTTGTTGACTGTATCCTTTGCTGTGCAAAAGCTTCTCATCTTGATGAAGTCCCAATAGTTCATTTTTGCTTTTGTTTCTTTCTCCTTTATGGATGTATCTTGCAAGAAGTTACTGTGGCCGAGTTCAAAAAGGGTGTTGCCTGTGTTCTCCTCTAGGATTTTGATGGAATCTTGTCTCACATTTAGATCTTTCATCCATTTTGAGTTTACCTTTGTGTATGGTGAAAGAGAGTGGTCTAGTTTCATTCTTCTGCATGTGGATGTCCAATTTTCCCAGCACCATTTATTGAAGAGACTGTCTTTCTTCCAATGGATAGTCTTTCCTCCTTTATCGAATATTAGTTGACCATAGAGTTCAGGGTCCACTTCTGGGTTCTCTATTCTGTTCCATT
Organism: Canis lupus baileyi; assembly: GCF_048164855.1. NCBI lineage: Eukaryota > Metazoa > Chordata > Mammalia > Carnivora > Canidae > Canis > Canis lupus. The sequence continues at coordinate 45,432,685 of NC_132854.1, forward strand.
GAGCTATGTGTCTGTTTTTGTGCCAGTACCACCCTGTCTTGATGACCACAGCTTTGTAGTACAACCTGAAATCTGGCATTGTGATGCCCCCAGATATGGTTTTCTTTTTTAAAATTCCCCTGGCTATTCGGGGTCTTTTCTGATTCCACACAAATCTTAAAATAATTTGTTCTAACTCTCTGAAGAAAGTCCATGGTATTTTGATAGGGATTGCATTAAATGTGTACATTGCCCTGGGTAACATTGACATTTTCACAATATTAATTCTGCCAATCCATGAGCATGGAATATTTTTCCATCGCTTTGTGTCTTCCTCAATTTCTTTCAGAAGTGTTCTATAGTTTTTAGGGTATAGATCTTTTACCTCTTTGGTTAGGTTTATTCCTAGGTATCTTATGCTTTTGGGTGCAATTGTAAATGGGATTAACTCCTTAATTTCTCTTTCTTCAGCCTCATTGTTAGTGTATAGAAATGCCACTGATTTCTGGGCATTGATTTTGTATCCTGCCACACTGCCAAATTGCTGTATGAGTTCTAGCAATCTTGGGGTGGAGGCTTTTGGGTTTTCTATGTAGAGTATCATGTCATCGGCGAAGAGGGAGAGTTTGACTTCTTCTTTGCCAATTTGAATGCCTTTAATGTCTTTTTGTTGTCTGATTGCTGAGGCTATGACTTCCAGTACTATGTTGAATAGCAGTGGTGAGAGTGGACATCCCTGTCTTGTTCCTGATCTTAGGGGAAAGGCTCCCAGTGCTTCCCCATTGAGAATGATATTTGCTGTGGGCTTTTCGTAGATGGCTTTTAAGATGTCGAGGAATGTTCCCTCTATCCCTACACTCTGAAGAGTTTTGATCAGAGATGGATGCTGTATTTTGTCAAATGCTTTCTTTGCATCTAATGAGAGGATCATATGGTTCTTGGTTTTTCTCTTGCTGATATGATGAATCACATTGATTGTTTTACGGGTGTTGAACCAGCCTTGTGTCCCGGGGATAAATCCTACTTGGTCATGGTGAATAATTTTCTTAATGTGCTGTTGGATCCTACTGGCCAGTATCTTGTTGAGAATTTTTGCATCCATGTTCAACAGGGATATTGGTCTGTAATTCTCCTTTTGGTGGGGTCTTTGTCTGGTTTTGGAATTAAGGTGATGCTGGCCTCATAGAACGAATTTGGAAGTACTCCATCTCTTTCTATCTTTCCAAACAGCTTTAGGAGAATAGGTATGGTTTCTTCTTAAACGTTTGATAGAATTCCCCTGGGAAGCCATCTGGCCCTGGACTCTTGTGTCTTGGGAGGTTTTTGATGACTGCTTCAATTTCCTCCCTGGTTATTGGCCTGTTAAGGTTTTCTATTTCTTCCTGTTCCAGTTTTGGTAGTTTGTGGCTTTCCAGGAATGCGTCCATTTCTTCTAGATTGCCTAATTTATTGGCGTATAGCTGTTCATAATATGTTTTTAAAATCGTTTGTATTTCCTTGGTGTTGGTAGTGATCTCTCCTTTCTTATTCATGATTTTATTAATTTGAGTCTCCTCTCTCTTCTTTTTAATAAGGCTGGCTAATGGTTTATCTATCTTATTAATTCTTTCAAAGAACCAACTCCTGGTTCTGTTGATCTGTTCCACAGTTCTTCTGGTCTCGATTTCGTTGAGTTCTGCTCGAATTTTAATTAACTCTCTTCTTCTGCTGGGCATGGGGTCAATCTGCTGTTTATTCTCTAGTTCCTTTATGTGTAAGGTTAGCTTTTGTATTTGAGTTCTTTCCAGTTTTTGAATGGATGCTTGTATTGTGATGTATTTCCCCCTTAGGACTGCTTTTGCTGCATCCCAAAGATCTTGAACGGTTGTATCTTCATTCTCATGAGTTTCCATGAATCTTTTTAATTCTTCCTTAATTTCCTGGTTGACCCTTTCATCTTTTAGCAGGATGGTCCTTAACCTCTACATGTTTGAAGTCCTTCCAAACTTCTTGTGATTTAGTTCTAATTTCAAGGCATTATGGTCTGAGAATATGCAGGGGACGATCCCAATCTTTTGGAATTGGTTCAGACCCGATTTGTGACCCAGTATGTGGTCTATTTTGGAGAAAGTTCCATGTGCACTTGAGAAGAATGTGTATTCAGTTGAGTTTGGATGTAAAGTTCTGTAGATATCTGTGAAATCCATCTGGTCCAGTGTATCATTTAAAGCTCTCGTTTCTTTGGAGATGTTGTGCTTAGAAGACCTATCGAGGGTAGAAAGAGCTAGATTGAAGTCACCACATATAAGTGTATTATTATCTAAGTATTTCTTCACTTTGGTTATTAATTGGTTTAAATATTTGGCAGCTCCCACATTCGGGGCATATATATTGAGGATTGTTAAGTCCTCTTGTTGGATAGATCCTTTAAGTATGATATAATGTCCCTCTTCATCTCTCACTACAGTCTTCGGGGTAAATTTTAGTTTATCTGATATAAGGATGGCTACCCCTGCTTTCTTTTGAGGACCATTCGAATGGTAAATGGTTCTCCAACCTTTTATTTTCAGGCTGTAGGTGTCCTTCTGTCTAAAATGAGTCTCTTGTAGACAGCAAATAGATGGGTCCTGCTTTGTTATCCAGTCTGAAACCCTGCGCCTTTTGATGGGGTCATTAAGCCCGTTCACGTTCAGAGTTACTATTGAGAGATACGAGTTTAGTGTCATCATGATTTCTATTCAGTCCTTGTTTTTGTGGATTGTCCACTGAACTTCTTCTTAAAGGGGAATTTTAAGAGTCCCCCTTAAAATTTCTTGCAGAGCTGGTTTGGAGGTCACATATTCCTTTCAGTTCCTGCCTGTCTTGGAAGCTCTTCATCTCTCCTTCCATTTTGAATGAGAGCCTTGCTGGAGAAAGTATTCTTGGTTGCATGTTCTTCTCATTTAGGACCCTGAATATATCCTGCCAGCCCTTTCTGGCCTGCCAGGTTTCTGTGGAGAGGTGTTCTGTTACGCTAATACTCCTCCCCATAAAAGTCAGGGATTTCTTGTCTCTTGCTGATTTAAGGATCTTCTCTTTATCTTTGGAATTTGCAAGCTTCACTATTAGATGTCGAGGTGTTGAACGGTTTTTACTGATTTTAGGGGGGATCTCCCTATTTCCTGGATCTGAATGCCTGTTTCCCTTCCCAGATTAGGAAAGTTTTCAGCTAGAATTTGTTCAAATACATATTCTGGCCCTCTGTCCCTTTCGGCGCCCTCAGGAACATCAATTAAATGTAGGTTTTTCTTCCTCAGGCTGTCGTTTATTTCCCTTAATCTATTTTCATGGTCTTTTAGTTGTTTCTCTTTTTTCCTCAGTTTCCCTCTTTGCCATCAACTTGTCTTCTATGTCACTCACTCGTTCTTCCACCTCGTTAACCCTCATCGTTAGGACTTCTAGTTTGGATTGCATCTCATTCAATTGATTTTTAATTTCTGCCTGATTGGATCTAAAGTCTGCAGTCATGAAGTCTCTTGAGTCCTGTATGCTTTTTTCTAGAGCCACCAGTAGCTGTATAATAGTGCTTCTCAATTGGCTTTCTGACATTGAATTGTAATCCAGATTTTGTAACTCTGTGGGAGAGAGGACTGTTTCTGATTCTTTCTTTTGAGGTGAGGTTTTCCTTTTAGTCATTTTGCTCAGTGCAGAGTGGCCAAAAGCGAGTTGTATTGGGAAAAGGAGGAAAAGAGAGGAGAGAAAGAAGGAAGGAAAAGAGAAAAAGAAAAAGGAAAAAAGAAAAGAGAAGAAAAAGAGAAAGAAAGAAAGAAAGAAAGGGAAAAAAAGGGTGGTGGAAGCAAACAGATATCAAAAAGCAAAAAAAGAAAAAAAGAAAAAACAAAAAACCACGGGGGAGTATTTTCTGATTCTGTATACTTTAAGTCCCTTGACTTCCCCTGGAACTTGTTCGTCTAGCTGGTCTTCTGGGGGAGGGGCCTGTTGTGCTGATTTTCAGGTGTTAGCACTTGGGGGAGCTGCTCTGCCCCTGCCTGGTGCAGGGCTCAGTGGGGGTTGTTTACCCCGTGAGGCCCCGGGAGGAACAACCGCAGTGGCTGGGCCAGCTCTGCAGCCCTGGAGTCAGCCCCTGCAGGAACTCCAGAGCTCTCGGTCTGCAGGGCCTGGAGGCTCCGGGGCGGGTCCGCTGATCTGCTCAGCTGGGGCAGGAGCATCCTTGCTGTCCTGGGCCCTCCTGGCCTCTGCCTGTCCCGGGGGGAGGCCGGATCCTGGGGTGTGTCCCGGCGCCCTGTGCTCCGGGAACTGCGCTGTTGGATTCGCGCTCCCGCCCCGCAGCCCCCTCCGCGGAGCCGCCCCCGAGCCCCCCGAGCTGCTCCGGGTCCCGCCGTGCGCGCTGCAGCCCTTAGGGAGCTCGGCCGCGGGGTGTGGGGCTCTCCCGGGGCGCAGGTGTCTGTTAGTGTCCCCGGGAGCCCCAGGGCATCCCCGCCCTCCTGGGTCCTGCTCCACCTCCCCGCGAGCCCCTTTCCGCCCGGGAAGGTCGGTGCAGCTCCTGCTCCTCCGGGACGGGGCTCTTCTGTCCTGGGGACACTCGCCCCGGCCTCAGCCCGGCTCCTCCTGGGCCCCTCCCCCTTGGAGGCCTTTGTTTCTTTATTTCTTTTTCCCCGTCTTCCTACCTTGATGGAAGCGCGAACTCTTCTCACTGTAGCGTTCCAGCTGGTCTCTCTTTAATTCTCAGGCCGAATTCGTAGATTTTCAGGATGATTTGAAGGTTGTCTAGGTAATTTGGTGGGGACAGGTGACCTGGGGACCCTACTCTCCCGCCATCTTCCCCTCCTCCTGTTTTTGTTTCTATAAAAATGTGGTTGGAATCTTGATAGGGATTGCATCGACTTTATAGATGGCTCTAGGTAGGCTGAATATTTTAACAATACTAAGTCTATGAGCATAGAATATTTTCCATTTATTTGTGTTCTCATTTTTTTCATCAATGGCTTTAGACTTTTCAGTGTACAGATCTTTATCTCCCTGACTAAATTTATTCCTGTTTTATTGACTTCCCATTCTATTGTAAATCAGATTAATTTCTCTTTCAGATAGTTCATTGTTAGTGTAGAGAAATGCAACTGATTTTTGTTTTTATATCTATCTATCTATCTATCTATCTATCTATCTATCTATATCTGCCACTTTACTGAATTCATCTATTCTCAGTTTTTTGAGGAAGCCTTCAGGGTTTTCTATATATAATATCCTCTATAAATAGTGACAGTATTACTTCTTCCTTTCCAATCTGGATGCCTTTTATTTCTTGCCTCTGCTCTGGCCAAGACTTCTAGTATTGGGTTGCTTAGGAGTGGTGAGAGTAAGCACCCTTGTCTTGTTACTGATCTTGGAGGAAATCTTTCAGTCAGTAATCAATTGAGGACAGGTGAACTGTGGGCTTATCATGTAGCCTTTATTATGTTGAGGTATGCTCCCTCTCTTCCCAGTTTACTGAATTTTTATCATAACTGGATGTGGAATTTTGTCAAATGAATCCTACTTATTCATGGTGTATGATCACTTTTAATGTACTACTTAATTTGATTTGCTAGTGTTTTGTTGAATTTCTGCATCTAATTTCATTGGTCATAGTAGCCTATAGTACTCTTGTATCCTTGTCTGGTTTTGGCATCAGGGTAATGATAGCTTGGTAGAGTTTGGGAATGTTCTCTCCTCTTCATTCTTTTGGAAGAGTTTGAGGAAAATTGCTATTAATTCTTAAGTGTTTGGCTACCCAGTGAAATTGGTCTTGGCTTTTGGGTGATTTTTGATTACTGATTAAATTTCAGTGCTCTATTGGTGTGTTCTTTGTGATTCAGTTTTGGCAAGTTGTGTGTTTCTATTAATTTATCCATAGCTTCTAGGTTGTCCAATTTGTTGGTGTGTATATAATTGTTTGCAGTAGTCTCTTATGACCCTTTGTATATCAGTGGTAGCATTTGTAATGTTTCCTCCTTCATTTCTGATTCTGGGGGTTTTCTCTTTACCTAAGAATTGAACATTTTTTTCCTTTCAAACCCAGTTGGTTTCATGATAACCACCTCCCCTCTGCCATTTAAAAAAATATTCTCTGTTTTTCTTCTAATCTTTATTATTTCTTTAATTTTGGGCTTAGTATTTTTTCTTCAGTTCCTTGAGCTATAAAGCCAGCTTATTAATTGGGGATATTTCTTTTCTTTTAAGGATTTATTTATTTAGAGCGAGAGCATGCATGTGTGTGCACACACACATGAGAGTTGGGGGATGGATAGAGGAGAAGAGAGTGAATCCTCAAGCTGACACCCAGCTAAGCTTGGACCTGGATGCAGTACCTTTAGATCTTGAGCTGAAACCAAGAGTCAGCTGCTCAATGAGTTGAGCCACCCAGGTGCCCTAATTTGGGATATTTCTTGTTTACAGTTTATAGCAGTAAATGCCTGCATTAAACTTGCCTCATAGCACTGCTTTTACTGTATCCTACTGGTATTGGTATGTTGTGATTCTGTTCTCATTTGTCTTCAGGTATTTTTATTTTTCCCTTTTCATTTCTTCTTTGTCCCATTGATTATGCAAGATGGTATTGTTAAATTTCCACAAGTTTGAATTTTCCAGCTTTCCTCTTGTTATTGTCTTCTAGTATCTCACCATCATGATCAAAAAAGATACTTGGAATTTTTTTTTTTTTTTTTTTAATTTATGATAGTCACAGAGAGAGAGAGAGAGAGAGAGGCAGAGACATAGGCAGAGGGAGAAGCAGGCTCCGTGCACCGGGAGCCTGACGTGGGATTCGATCCCAGGTCTCCAGGATCGTGCCCTGGGCCAAAGGCAGGCGCTAAACTGCTGCGCCACCCAGGGATCCCCGATACTTGGAATTTTATCTTGTTGAATTTTTTTTTTTTTTTTTGAGGCTTGTTTTGTGGCCTAACATGCTAAATCCTGAAAATGTTCCATGTGTGTTTGAGAAGAATTAGTATTTTGCTGCTAATAAATGGTAGGCTTTGTATATATCCATTCTATAGTATTGTTCAAATTTGCTCTTTCCTGACTGATTCTGTCTGGATAAGAGTGTGGGGTAATAGTATTGTGGTTAATTTCTCCTCAGTTCTGTAATATCTACTGGATATTTTTAAGTTCTCAGATATTGGGTGCATAAATATTTAGACTTGTTTTTTAGCTTCTGAATGAATTGACTGCATCATTACGTAATCTTCATCTTTTGTGACCATTTTAAGCTGAAGTCTATTTTTCCTGATAGAAGTGATTTCTTTCTTATTTTTAAGATTTTATTATTTATTTGAGTGTGATAATGAAAGAGAACAAGCTGGTGGAGGGAGAGGGAGAAGCAGATTCCCTGCTGAGTAGGGAGCTCTGATGTGGGGTGCCATCCCAAGACTCTGGGGTCATGACCTGAGCTGAAGGCCAATGTTTAAGCCATTCAGGGGCCCCAAAAGTGATATCTTTTGGTTACTGTTTGTTTGGAATAGATTTTTCCATTCCTTTACTCTTAGCCTACATATACCCCTATAGCTAAAGTGTTTTCTCTTGTGTTTCTCTGGAGATTTCTACAATGGATATTTTGTTTCTCTTGTTGGTGTCCCATAGACATTCTTTACTTTCATTTTGCTCTTTTGATTAGAAACCATCAAATGACTTATCTTTGAATACCTTTTTTTTTTCTTTTGATAGTTTCTATCTCTTTGCATTTTGCTTATACTGTCTTCTAATTTCATTTAGTTGTCTGTATTGTTTCAGAGCTCTTCAAAGAGGATTACTTGGAATTTTTTGTCAGCAGATAGACCTCTATTTATTTGGGATCAGTTATTGTAAATTTTTTACTTTAGGTGTCATGAATACCTGATTTTTAATACCATCCTTACCGTCTTTTCAGTTAGGGGCATGCTTCAGCTTTATTCCTGGTTTCTGGGATTTTCATAGTGCTATCTAGCCTATGGATAGTTAATTGCCTTTGTAGGGGGTATCTATCAACTTTGGCAATCAATGACCTATGTCACCATCTTGTTGACCTCACCTTTCTGTCTTATTCCTTTAAACAAAATAAATTCCTCACAAAACTGCTCCTTCCTTAATTCTCTCTCAGAAGTCCACACTGAGGTCCCACTCAGGCATTAGTCACATCCATTCATTTCTGTCCTTAATAGGTCCTGGTTTTGTTTCTAATCTGTTGAAGCTTTCATTACCTCTTCCCTGGGTTATTGCACTGGTCTTCCATTCACCCTTCCATGTCTCTGCTAAAGAACTCTTACTCTTTAAGTTCTGGCCCAAACATTACTCTTCTTTGACACTTTTCCGTGTTCTATCAGAGCTAGCACTCTTTAAACCTGCCTCTCACAGTTGCTTATGTGTAAATCCCTGGTAGAACTTCTCCTTTGTTATTTTGATCTCCCACTAGATTAAATTCATGCAGCAGCATCCAACTGGTTTATCTTAAATAATTGTCTGTTATTTGCATCTTCCTAACTTTTAAGATTTCTAAGATACCACATTCTTCTTACCTGCAGTTCTGCTTGGATGGAAATTACCTTAATTGCCAGTTTTCTCAGTTACATAAAAAATATTAAAATAATAGGAGAGAGATTTCATGCATTTATCGCTTCCTGTTTTGATTTCTCACTTCTCTCTGAAAGAATGAAAACTATGCAAGAAAGGTTACCTATCTAGATGTGATCACTAATAGACATTAAATGAGTGCCACTGATGATAAGATTATTCTGGCAAAGTTTTTAAATTCTGGACTTCTGTCATCACTTCTAATAATGAAAGAAAAATGGTCTCCTAAAATTGTACAAAGTATATAAGTATGAATGGTGATGCCCTAATCTTTTCTTGGGAAGATGTTTGTCAGCTTTATCTAATATAGGAGAGAACACATTTATAAAACCCTATCATTATCTCTTAAGCATGTGCTTTAGGTGTCTACTGGTATTAAGAGCTTAGATGACCTGTTTAATACATATATCAGCTTTTAGTGTGGGGAAACATAGATAATAGTAAAGGTGTTCACAATTTGACTTTTGAAACTATTTTCATTGTGTAATGTTGAATCTACTTTTGTTGAAAGATGCTTTTGTTAAATAGGATATTTCAAGTATACAAAAAAAAAAATAGAACATAACAAACACCACCACAGATATAATTGAAGTGCCTTGTATACTCTTTAATTCCATTCTTCTTCCTTAATTCTTTTTTCTTCCTTAATTCTTGAAGGTGAACAATACCCTGAATCTGATAGTTTCATTCCTATGTCAAACTTTCTGTGTAATAATGTATAGAAACTTTTTAACGTATAGAAACTTTTTTCTTAACCATTGATGGTAGGTCGCTGACTTCATGTCCCATAATCTACTAAGTTTTTAGTATTAGTCCCTACATATAAAGGACATTCTTCAGCATAACCACAATACAACCACCCAAATAAGAAAGTTAACAGTGATCAATTTCTATCACCCAATGCTCAGATCTTATTCAGGTTTTATCTGTAGTATCAAAAATGGTCTTTATAGGAAAAGAGTACAGTTTAGAATCATATGTTTCATTCAACTGTCAAGTTTTTAAAATCTCCTTCATTTTGGAATAGTCCTCATACTTTCCTTTTATGTTTTGAATTTGACATTTTTGAAGATTCCACTTGGTTAATTTGTAGAATGTCCCTGAATTTTCATTGGTACTATAAAGCTTTTTAATTGTAGGTCTGTTAATTGTAAACAGGTTACCTCTTACTTTAAATAATTCATTTTGTAATGATCGTAAGAAGTTTGAACATCTCACACATTTATTAGCCCTTTGGTTTATTCTTTTATAAATTTCTTCATATCTTTTGCCTATTTTATTACTAGAGATTTTGTCTTTTTTAATATTGATTTATAGAATTTGTCACCTATTTGGATTAATATTCATGTCCATTTATAAGCTGTAAAGCATCTTGTCCCAGTCGAGGTCTTGTCTTTTTTACTTTCTTTAGGGGTAGATGGATTAAGGTACAGAACTGTAAAATTCCATGTGGTCTGACTTATCCATCTCTTTAAGGTCTTGGCTTTTTTATATTTAAGAAATCCTTCTTGATCCTGACATCATAAATCTGTTCTGTATTTTAGGATTCCATATCTGTATGTCTTGTAAGATATGGATACAGTTTTTCTCCTATGTGGATTTACTGATTTTTTTTTTCTGTTATCATTGATTTAATAGTCCTTCTTATCCTTCATTTATCATACCTCCCCTGGTAAAAGTCAAGTTCCTGCCATGTATGTGGATTTGTTTTGGAGATTTGATTTTGTCCATTAGTCTATTTGTCTAACTCTCATTTACATCCATTGTCTTAATTACTATAGCTGTGTATTAAGCCTTATTATCTAAGATCCCCTCCCTCTATTCAAAATCATCTTGACTATTCTGGAGCCTTTGTGTTTTTATATTAATTTTAAAATCAGGTAAGTTCCATTATAAACCCTCTTGGGATCTTGATTGGAATTTCAGTGAATTTATTGATTTAGGCAAAATGAATACTTCTGTGATAAGTTTTCCCTTCTGTGAATATTGTATGTGTTATCTCTAAATTTTTTAGTTCCTTAAACAGTAAAAATTTATGGTTTTTTCTCCCTAGGGGCCTTGTACATCTAGTTGGTTTATTTTTTATTTCTGATATGTAACTATCTTAAAATTTTTTTTAAAGGTTTTATTTATTCATGAGAGTCACACAGAGAGACAGGCAGAGGGAGAAGCAGGCTCCATGCAGGGAGCCTGATATGGGACTCGATCCCGAGTCTCCAGGATCAGGCCCTGGGCTGAAGACAGCGCTAAACTGCTGAGCCACCTAGGCTGCCCTTAAATTTTTTTTAAACTAAGAATATTGCCAATTTTTGTTATGAATTTTGGTATCTGGTAACATTACAGAATTCTCACTAGTTTTTATTTGTAGATTCCCTTATATTATTTTGTGTCCTAACAGAATATATGTGAGAAACTTATGTTTTTTACTCCTCTTTTCATTGTACTGAGTAGAATTGTACAATAAAAGTTAAAACTGTCTTCTTGAAAGTGATGAGTATTTTTCAAATCTGAGATTTCATTCCAAACATAATAAACCTTGAATTAGGGGACTGAGAAGCTGTTCTTATTTCTATGTACTGCAGCTTCTTAAAAAAAGTCCTCTTCTGGCTCCAAATAAGTACTCCACCTTTTTTTTTTTTTTTTTTTTTTTTTTTAAAGTCCTCTTCTGCTTCTGAAATGAAGATGAAACACAATCAGTTCCATAAAGCTTTTTCTAAAAACCTTAGACAAGAGTTAATATGTTCGATTTTTCTCTCCCTAAAGTATTTATTTATTTATTTATTTTTTTTTTTAAAATTTTTTTTTATTTATTTATGATAGTCACACACAGAGAGAGAGAGAGAGAGAGGCAGAGACACAGGCAGAGGGAGAAGCAGGCTCCATGCACCGGGAGCCCGACGTGGGATTCGATCCCAGGTCTCCAGGATCGCGCCCTGGGCCAAAGGCAGGCGCTAAACCGCTGCGCCACCCAGGGATCCCTCTCCCTAAAGTATTTAGAAAGGTCTTTTCTCATTTTACATTTCAGTTACTTGAGTTATGGTTATTTCCTCACTAGACTGGCCTTTCCAGTAAGGTAGATTCTTGATCCTGCTAACTTTTTTTTTTTTTTAACTGTGTATTTTCTGATTAAATGAGTGACTCTGATATTTATTTTACTTGTTGATTCATTAGAACTGTAAAAACTTTTTTTTAAAGATTTTATTTATTCATAAGAGACACAGAGATAGAGACAGGCAGAGACACAGGCAGAGGGAGAAGCAGGCTCCATGCAGGAAGCCTGACGTTTGATTTGATTCTGGGTCTCCAGGATCACCCTGAGCTGAAGGTGGCGCTAAGCCACCCAGGCTGTCCAGAACTGTAAGAACTTCTTTAATGAGAACTCTGTTATATGAACATTTTTTCTAAGAAATGTATGTTAGTGGACAACAGATATTTAACTTCACTCATCTCTGTCTCCATAGTGGCTTCACCGTGCATATTGCGTGTATTGTCTAGTTATCTGTTTTTTCGGCCTTGGTAACACTGTGTTTAAGCAATCAAATGAAAAAAAATTTAGCACATGTACAGTTAAATATTGAATGTCTTTTTATAAACAAATCAGATGTATTTGAAGTATAAGGTCCAGAAGAAGAAAACAAAAAGAAAGCTCAATGAACTTATAAAATAGAATATGACCACATACATATGTTTTGATACTTACTGTAGTTGGTGGGAGAAGGATTGATCTTGTTAACTTCTTTTTATATTTTTAAAAACTTATTTGTGAGAGTGTGCACATGTGAGGAGGGAGGGAGGGGTGAGAGAGAGCTCACACATGTGGAAGGTGGTGGGGTGGGGCAGAGGGAGAGAAAGAATCTCAGGCAGACTCTGGTTAGCAGGGAACCCCACCTGGGGCTGGATCTCAGGACCTTGAGAACGTACCTGAACTTAAACCAAGAGTTGATCACTTAACCAACTGAACCAGCCAGGTGCCTTACCATCTTGCTAACTTTATTCCATGTTCTCACTCTTTGGATACCTGTGAAAGACTCTATTTCCTATTTCTTTCCCTATCACTTTTTTCCACCTTAATCCTTGGTCTTGAGGATTTATGCATGGCTATGTCTCTATTCAGATAAATGAATGAGTGCCTGTTTGTGTTGAATGTGTAGGTGATATCTTACCCATAGTTGGAATGAAAAGCTAAACCAAGAAAGATTCTTTTATGTTAATTCTGTTTATTGGTTGCTATAGATTCCCACTAGTACTTTATTTCAAGTATTAGCATTCTTTACAAATCTGCTTTTCTGTATCATGAGTATTTTTTATTTCCTAACAACTTAAAGTATATTTAGGGTTGATCAGATAAAATGAGAGTGGTTGTGTGGGAATGGTTTGTTTTGATCTATTAGTTGTCACCTTTCCCTTTCCTTTAGGTAGAAATTGAAAAGTTTAGGGAAAGGTGGTTTAAAAGCAATCCGAATAATAATCCAAATAGGAAGAGGAGGAGGAGGAAAAGAGAAGTATTAAGGCAATTGTCAAGTTGATTCATGGGTTGTGTTTGTCAGGGGGGAATAATGTCAATGCCTAGTTGTTTCTCTTTAGATCCAGATAAATGAGAAAATAAATGATTTAGGAACATTGGATTTTGCCTGGTGGGAGTTCGTTGAACCAATAAAATGGTTAGAGGAATTTTAAGAAGAATAAGTATTATGATAAAGTTTAGGCATGCTCTTTCACCAATTAGGAAGTGTGTCTCTTCTTTTCCAACTCTGTGGACTTTTGCTCAGTCTTCTTTCATCTCAGAAAAGTTGGCTTTTGTATGTTCAGTCCAATGACTATTTATTTATCGTTCGTGTAATTGGTGAAGAAATGGCTATTTGTTTAGAAGAGTTGAAAAGCAAATAAAAAGCTACTTTTATCAGTAGCTGTGTTCTTATCTAAAAGATCAGATAACAATTGTTTGCGATTGTACGTTCTTATGTATATGCTTGACCAGTTCCAGTAAGATAATATTTCAAAATAAATCAGTTGTGCAGCTCCCTGCATATTAATTTCATTTCTTGTCTATTCAGCTAAAACTCATATGGAAGAAAAGTGATGCTTGAGTTTCTTTTTTCTTTTGTTTTTTGATACTGGCTTTGGGACAAATTGAAATTTGGTTTTAAATTGAGATACTTTACACTTCCTATAAGCTCCAGCCTAGAGTATTTGGTCAAACATTTTATGTGAGTTCTTTATTAGTCTCTGGATAAATACTGTTTTCTGGCTGCTGTCCTGTTAATGAGCTAGCTGTTTGGATTCCTATTAATTTTAATGGGGATTGAGTAAAGATGCCATGGGTAGAACAGTGAAAATCCAACATCACTATTGGCAGAACCAAAAAAAAAAAAATCTCTATAATCACATTGATAAGTACAAAAGGTTATTATAATGTTATACATAAGAACATAGTAAAAAGTGGTCAAAAGAAAGATCAGTTATTCTGTAAGGTTAGCGTATTTATGGACATGTTGAATATAAAGTAGTAATAGTGCTAATTCTGATTTTTTCCCAAGGTGTATTTATCTCTTAAAGGTTTTCTAGTTTTATGTAAACCTAACAAGAATAAAACAAATTGCCGAACTAGATAGTAGATTCAGTTAATGTGCACGATTTGAGTGTATATAATGATCTGGAATGAGATCATGAAATCTTTCACTTTATTTGGCACTAACCTGTTCATGATAGTATAAACACTACCTTAGTGTAGGGATAAGCATTAGCAAGACTTTTTTGACATGTGGTATGGAAGATGAATTCCATTGTGATTAAGAACAGAAGAACACTTTTAGTGGAGATAGAGGCAAAATTGTGCTTTTAGGATGTTGAGATCTGAAGTCTCAGGAGAAGTAATTAGGGGATCTTGTGGACCTCTGAAAATGCTTAACCAATTTGTTGCTGTAAACAAAAGAGCAAACTAAGCAAAACAGACTATTTGCAAGAATGATTCTCTTGGTTTTAACTCATGAAACAGAAGCTTTAATACACTATTGAAATGAGAGGATTACTTTTGACTTAAGAATTAATGTTTGATTTTGATATTGCTGTGCTTCCAGTTCTTACCTTCTGATATTATGCTTATTGATCCACATGAATGTTTGGATCGAGGACTGTCCTGTCTCTCCACAAACATTTTCTAACTGGCATGCCTCTGCCTGTCTGTAGAGTTTTTCCTCTCTGGGTGAATTACCTCAAACCTGACCGTCTTCAACTTGCTGCCTGTGCATATTCACTTAATTCTCCAAATAGTCAATCATTTTAAATTTAATCTGACTCTCCATGGTGTTAACTATCCCACTCAACTTGATGTATGTAAATTTAATGAGCATGCTGTCTTGTAAAATCCACATCCGTGAATGAAAATAGTGAGACTAATGTTTGTAACTCAGTTGAAAATATGTCCATTCTGTTTGCCATTCTTTGCTTGATTGCTCCTTAGTGCTCTAACTAGTTGCATGTATTTGCAAGAGTATTAAGATTGGATCTCCCCCCCCCCACCTCAGTTTTGCCAAGAAAATGTGGGAAATATTTGTACCAGTATTTTTTCAGTAGGATGGAGTCAGGGTGTGTAAAATATAGTAGCAAACTTGTGACTTTCTTGTTGGTGGGAACTTCTGGCCCCATCCAGCACATAGGCAAAATCTTTTGCAGTATCTTAAAAAGCTGCTAATTTGACTATATTCCTTTGACTATGTTCTATATCCGGGTCAGAGCTGCTCTTGACACATATGATGTCCTTGTGCAATTTAGAAGAAGGCATAGCCCTCATTCCTCTGGGTGGACATAGTACATCACAGAAACCTAGACAGTTTGAGGGAAGTCTGTAGGATCTCCACTCTGTTCACTTCCCCCCACAGATACCACCTTGTTCCAGCTCACTGAGGTGGTGTGTGGTTTTCCAAGGCTCCGTCCTGGATTTCAGCTTGGCTCTATTTACCGGTGTCAGTACTACTGTCTGAAGAATCCATTTCTGGGTCTCGACCTTGTTTCTGTCACAGTTCTCAGGGGTGTGAGTATAATCTCTAGCTCCAGCTCCATCCTTCAGAAAATCACTTCAATTTCATGTTTTGTCCTGAAATAGGATTAGGAAATTCTGTTTGGGAACTTTTGTTACATCATATTTATTTAGCAAATACCTGGAAGGAAATCCACTGTGGTGTATGCACTGTGAAAGTGGCAGCACGTGTGCAGAAAAAGTCCTTTTAAAGGTTACTTGTGAAGGAGAATCAAGGAGGCCATATATAAAGCAGAGCTAGGGTTGAGGGAAGGCTCTTTTTCCTTTTAATTTTAAACCATTAAGGATTAGCATGTTTATATATTGAGACCCAACCAACTGAGAACAATTTAGTGAGATAGGATTGAAAAAGAATAATTGATATGCAGTGTCCTTTCAGGAGGTGAGCAGAACGAGGATCCATAAATGAATGGAATTATCTTTGGATGGATGCAAGAATTGATAAAGATTAGTGTGCAAATAAATTGGTAATATAGGAAATGGGAAATTGGAAGCTTTCTTTTCACGGAGGAAATTGAAATTTGTTTACTGAAAATGATAGGTAGAAGTGGTAGTTTCATAGTTCTTGGGGAAGGGCAAGTTTGAAATAAGTACCTTAGGGAATTTGAGAAGGAAAAACTAGTTGGCTTTTCCATAAGGAAGCGATGGACCATGGAATTAACTTGCTTTGGGAGAAAATGGAGGAGATGAAGAAGCTAGAGGTTTTATTGAAGTGGTCTGGGTGGAAGTAGGACAAGTGAAAAGAAGATGGAGGCCAGAGAATAGGGTCATGGGGATTATGATGATACTTGAGTAGACAGTTTTTAGATAATGACAAAGTCTAGGTATGGTCATGAAGACTGTGGTTGAGAAAAATGAAAGTAAAGACTGCTGGTGTGGGGAGGCCAAAGACTGGATGGCAAGGCATGGGATGGGAGAGGAGTCAACACAAGTTGCTGGCAACATAAATAATAAGTCTAATAGTATTAGCCACAAAGGAAATGGGATTTTAGTTGATAATGGAGATAAATACTATGGGAATAAGAATGGAGAGTTAAGGCAGACCAGAGTTCAAATCTCAGCTATAGTACTATGGGCAACTGAAAGAATTTCCCTAAGCCTCCACTCTCTCCTCAATGAAAAGAGGCTAGTACATACCTTGGGTGGGTTATTCACGATGATTAATGAAAGAGCTTATATATGTTTAGCACTGGCCTGGCCCAAGAACTTAACCATTATTTAAGATGACAGAAATACTAAATCTTTGTGAAAAGCTGTAGAAAGAATTGTGGGAAGAGTGAGGATGGTTTGCAGAGCAGGTTTGGAACGAAAATGGGAAGAAATGTGAGCAACTTAAATTTTGTTTGGGGAAAATCCCAAAGGGTGCCTGACCTTTTAGATTTGGAATGGAATTCTGATACCTTTGTCTTAACTCTATCTCTAAGTAGTCTGGGATTTATTCTGATAGTGGCTTTACTTCCTTCCCCCTCTGTCAAGTCTATATTTATTGTAAGCAAATACACTGCAAACTTACTCTTCTTACTTAGACTTAAAAAAAAAAAAAAGAGTGAGTGATGTTCCATTTTTTTCATTCTTAAATGATTTTATGGCAGAGATGTTATGAATATTTCAATTTATTCTTACGAGAATATGATTTTTTTTGAGAATATGATTTTGAAACAATCTTAGATTTACAGAAGGGTCACAAAAAGAGCACACAGTTCTTATGTAACCTTCACCCAATGTTCTCAGATGTCACCTTCTGTAACTTGAGTGCAGTTATTAAAACTGAGATATTAATGCTGGTACGATACTAACTACATTATTGAGGTTTTGCCAGTTTTTCTACTCAGACTTTTTCTGTTCTAGGATCCAATCCAGGATCATACCTTGAGATCAGTTTGCTATATATACTTAGACTCCTTCAGTCAGTGGCATTTCCTTATCTTTTATGACCCCAATACTTGAGAAGAATCTTTATTTCTAGAGTACCCCTCAATTTGAGTTTCTTTTGCAGTGTTTTTTTTCTTTTACTAAAAATCTATCCTTAGTTCCAGTCAGCCTCGTGTAGTAAAATAGCACAGTGGTTCAATTAAGGTAAAGTTTTTAATTAGAAAGTAATTAACTGAAGGAAAATTAGTTTTTGATGTTGCAACTCCCTGTGTCCCCAGGCAAAACTGTTTCTCAACATGTATATGAAGGTAGCACTATAAATGAGTTAATTTATAATGTATGTTAAGATATTAATAGAACATTAACCATACTCTTCAAAGTTTTGATTTGATAACTGCTTAAGTATTTTTGAGATTATTCAGCTAAATAGCCGACGAATAAATATCTATTAAGTGGGAAAATTGTACACTATACACTATATATCCTATCTCCTATATACTCTTAAACTAAATATTAGCCTCACTCAAATTACTCAGCTGGTCTTTTGCAATTATGTTCTGTGTATTTCCTGTTCAGTACTTGATTTGTAATATTTAATGAATTACATACATCTATTCCAGTACATTGATATGTTGAAGTAAACCACATTTCAGGGTTCTCAAAATTTGTACCTGTAGTATCATTTTGTACCTATGTAGGATACTAGATGATGTCCCATCCTATGTTTGAATGGAAGAATTGGTTAATACAGTGGCTCATATTGCTTGTTGAGGCCGTGAATATGAGTTTCTGTATTATTAAATTCTGTTTAGAAAGAAGCCTTACTATAAATATAAAGTTATCTTCAAAAGGTGTAGTGGGTGCTGTTGGTACCCCTACAACCCCCCCGCCCCCTTTTACCAGCCTGGTGCTTGTAAACCCCAGGTGATAAATATTGATTCCTAGTAGCTCACAGCTGCCCTATTCAGAGATTTGGGGTTCGGTAACTAGGACCCCGAAGCTAATTGACTGATTTGGAGGTGTGAGGCTGCTCTCTCCCTCTTGGTAGTACTGATAGCTGGGCAATTCGGGTGAAGCCAGAGTCTAGCTAAGGCAACATTTTCAAATGTCTTTTGCCCTGCTCTGTCTTGTTTTTTTTTTTTTTCACTCCCCTCTCCTGAGTGCATCCCCTCCATTAGTCCTCTGCACCAGAATCCCTGTCTTATACTCTATCTCTAGGGAACTTGACCTAAGACAGTAGAGATACTGTATCATCTGGAGCAGATGTAAACTGAGTAACATCAAAATTGATGACTTGCTTTCAAGGGACCTATTATAATTACCTGGAAACTGCTCTAGACTGGGAGTCTGAGCTCCAGTTCTCACATTTCGAATAGCCAGCTCTCCGTGAAAAGTCGTTTGATTTCTGGGAGTCTGTATTTTCTGTTCTGTAATTCATGGAGTTGAGAGACAGTGTGATACTCAAAATCTCAGGCTGAAGATTTCCCCTTAAGGAAGGGGTCATTAAATGAAGATGCTAGGCTCCTCTGGATCCCCCACACCCAACCCTCCCACTCCAGTTTCTTGGAGAGCCTTCAGAGGTGCTTAGCTTAGCTCCTATGGGATTAAACATAAAAACGCTGACAGTGTTCAGAGCAAGTTTCTCCAATATGTGCCACTTTGGCATGTGCACTATTTGAGCTGAAGGCAGTTGAGACTCTGTGGGCTCAAGAGAAACTTTTTGCCCCTCTCTGAACCACCTAGAAGAATCTAAATTGGGAGTCTGTCCCAGAGAGTTATTATAAGAGAGGAATTTTATCTGAGCAACCCGTGGTATAGGAGGACAAATATCTAATTAACAAACTTCTTACCTCTCTGTGAATTGCCCTTCTTCCCTTTGAAACTTAGCTTATTATGGCATATAGACCTCATTTTACCTTTCTGTCTTGGAATCTTTCATGTATGTGGGCTTCTTGTATGTGTGAATAAAATTTAATTTTTCTCCCATTAATCTGCCTCCTGGCAACTTAATTCCTAGATTAATTTAGAAGAACCTATAAAGGGTAGAAGGAATTTTTTTTTCTTCCCCCATAACATAGATGTGCATTTGTTAGGAAAAAACTTCTAATACATTTACCAAGGAATTTGTACCACCGCCAACCCCTCGCCTGCCCCACCGCTAAAATCAGTGTCCAATAAGGCTTTTTTCTTTCAGCCTTTTTCTTTGTAGAGGTAAAAATCATCTATTTTATACATTTTGCATTTTTTATACACAACTACATATTTTTCCTTTTCATTACTTCCGTATTTCCTTTTCTTTTGTAAATGGCAGAGCTGGCTTTTCCAGTGCCATTTCTTTCTGGCCATATAGAGATGGCCACCTGTGAGTTAGATGCCTAATACGAAAGGTGTGTGGTACCATGTAGCTAATTCCAAACTTCTTAGTATCATTTCTTCTTTGTTTCTCTTTTTGCTTTTAAACAGGTACTGTTATGAAGCAAGTGCTATATTTGGATAAGAAAGATGGGGTAAGGTAGGGTAAAGAGGTTGGGAGAACTCTGGGTTTCTTCCTTAATTCCCAATATACTACTTTTGTGTGAGCTATCCTCTTGAATATGCCTTTCAAAAAAGAAAGCAGTAGACTTTTTAAAAGCATATCCCTTAAAATTTTATTTTGATTTCAGCTACAATTAATGGACTTCTAGGTTTTTTTATATTCTGTATTTACTGCATATTTTAATTTGCTGGTTAAAGAGGCTGGGTCATGCTTGGCCATTGGACAGAAAAAAATAAAAGTGAATAATTTAATACAGAGGTTCTCAGTACTCTTACTATATCCCTTGCTCTTTTATAACAACTATTCCCATTACTTTCCCCGTAACTTCCCCATTACTTTCTTTCAGTGAAATTCTTTATAGGTAATATATGCTATCTACACTCATAATTTTTAAAATGTACTTAATGCCTTACTGTACTGCATAATACAATAATATACATTTCAATATAAGCAATTGGCTTTGACTGCTCAGGAAGGTATAATAAAGTCATTCTTGAATCTTTGCTTCATGTGAGTATAACAGCAGTGGTGCCACATCCAGTGTTGTCCAGGGATACTCATATTTCAAAAATAGAACACGATTGATGGTAAAGGTTATTTAAAACAAAAACAAAAAACCCAGTGTAACTATAATTTGCAGAGTAGTTGAATTCTTAGAAAAATCAGTGTATCTTAAAAACTCACAATGCGAAGTATTTGATCTGTGACCAATTTACATACTGCATTTTACATTTAATTCGATTGAATTAGTCTAGCCTTATAAGTTATGGTTTTCTTTAAGATATGTGCATTTGTCTGCGGGACGCAGGACAGTTTCTTATTGTGTAGGATTAGCCCAGGTGTTGAAGAATGTTTAGCACACCTTAATAAATGCTGGTAGCATCCTCTCAGTCACTGACACCCAAAATATCCCAAGACCTTTCTAAAATCCTAAATGGTATTAAGGCCTATTGAAAGCCCTTGGCTTAAAGGAAAAAAAAAAAAAGGGGAGAAGAGGGGAAGAAAACAAACCCATTATTCACATAATAGGATATTTCTAACCTGAACAGCCAGGAGTGACATTACTAATTACTACCTTTTATTAGAGTGTCAAGTGGAAGAACTTCTAAGATCTTAAATATTTATATCAAGGTGAAATGAAGGAAATTTTGACTTTTAAGTGCTTAAAGGGATTAGTAGCCAAAAACTGAGTCAGCTAAAGGCATAAACTACAGCGTCTGATGAATTGTAGCACTCTTATAAAACTTAGAATAAATTTACCCTGCTGGGCTCCACAGGTGATCTAAAGTTCTGATTTTTTTTTTTTATGTACCTGTTTCTGCATGGCTATGGAATTCAGGTGTGTTATATTGTACATCACAAATGACCAAGGGCTAATATCTGGAGGAAATCCATTTGCACTGCCTTCCCTCAGCCTCCTTTCCCTTTGCCAGAAGAGCCTCTAGCTAAAGTACCTCTTACATAGGAATTCCCATATGTAAGTGGATATTCTTGATATGTATTTTTAGGTAGAATGCAACCTATAGCAAGATCTAGGTTACTTAACCATTTATTTTGATTGGTGCTATTGAGAAATGTTGGATTTTAGGGATGTACTCTTTTTATGAGTACAATTTTTATGTGATTTAGAACACAGAATAAACAAAGTAGTTAGTGGGTATTTTTGATATGTGTAGAAAAGAGACAACTATAGGATGCTTTGCGTTTTGCTAGGATCTAAACCAAGTATTTTATTATATGAGCTTGTAGCTACACAATCTGGAAAGTGCTTGGTTTATATATCTTCTAAATTTTATGACAGCTTGGAGCAGCTCTTTCAGAAATAGTGCAAGATGGCTTCAGGTGCAGCTGTTGTTAATTAAAAAAAAAGAGAACAACCTATAGTTGTATATGTGTATTTAAATTGTGAATCTAGATGACCTAATGAAAGGTAGAAATCAACTATCTAATTATCTATAGTGAAGAGAATGTAATTTTACTAACTCTCTGAATTTAAAAATATTTTCTGATAAGCATTTTAACCTGTTAAAATGATCTAGAACATTTTTTTTTGGTCAGTATCTCCTGCTTTTTTTTTCTCCAGGCAAAACTACACGTAAATCATTCCAAAACAATTAATGCTGCTTTAGTCACAAATTATTGACCACCCCCCCCATTCCTAGGGTATGTAGAATTGCTGTTCTACTTAGATTCTAAAATGAGGCTTTTTAATTGTGTTTTCCAGGAAGATATGAATTTAAATGAAGATAAGAAGGCACCATTGCGGGAAAAGGACTTCAGCATCAAAAAAGAAATGGTGATGCAGTACATTAATACTGCTTCTAAGACAGTAAGTAAAACTGTCAAGTTGAAAAATACTGCTGAACCGTGTTCTAGTGTGGAAAACAACGCATTTGTCTAACGAAGTGCTTACGTTTGTGGGCAGCTGGAATCACAGGGTTTTTGAATGTATAAAGGCCACAAGTAGGATGTTTACTTAATTTAAAAATATTTCTCAACCTTCTAAAACTGCTTTTGCTTTTTAGCCTCTGGTGTCGGTGAGGAACACTGACTGGGTTGGTTTCCTCGCTCCAAGACTTCTTTCCTTGTTAGTGGATTAAGATGGCTATTGATCTCTGATGTCACTTATAAATTGGGGTAATATTTGTATTACAGAAAAGTAAGACTGATTTTACTCTAACTACCTAAATCAGTTCACATAATAGTGGCTGAGAGGCATATCTTTAATGTGAGTTTCCCTACGGATAAAATTATCTTGTAACAAATTATAAATGTAGACATTGAAAGGAGCATTAAGCCTCCACGTGGCTGCCCGTTTTCCAGGGAAACATGAAATATGTGGATGGAAGTAATGAGGGGAATGTCTAAGAAACCATGACTGGCAGGCAGAATCAATTACATTTATTTCATGGGACAACAAATGAGCTTGACCAGTCATATAGAAATTAAATAAATGGATTAGATGAAATCTACAAAACGGGAGCTAATGAAGAAGCAATCAGGAAGACAGTGGAAAATGATTTTGGCTGAATTTAAAATAGAACTGGGTCAGAGAAAAATATCACACTGTGGTTTTCACTAGGTACTTTAACTAAAGGCCAGGTTACAAGAACATAAGTTACTTATGCTTGAGTTCAATTTATCTGAGACCACTCAGTGACTTGGAGGCTTTTCTTTTGGAAGACAGACTCAAGTGATGTTTAATTTTTAAATATGCCTCGTGTTCAGCAGTCTGATGTTGAGTTGTAGAAATCACTGAGTACTGTACTTTTTCTGGCTCCTTATATAGATGGGTGCTCTATTCTGCTATTTTGACGAAGGTTGCTTTTTATCCCTTAATGCTACCTGGTTATTGCAAATGAGTGTTAGGAACTTGAGAGAGCACTTGTGTTGTTGATGCCCTTTGACATTGGGCATCTTATTTTACCTCTGATTCTCAATGTCCTCATTCATAGGCTTGTTGTTAGAATTTGTTTATTCCATGAGTGGAACATAAAGATTTTATAACTGGTGGCTGCCTCTTGTGGTAGCAGAGGTGGTGGTTAGCAATTGTTAGTTTCTTGTTTTTTCTTTGTGATTTGTTTGTTCTTGCTGTTGAAATCATTGCACCGTAATTACTGATGTGAATTGACTACATTTTTGAAAATGCAGATTGACCATTAGTGAGTCTACCTCACATTTAGTAAAGTGTCTTTCTATTGGGCACTATTTTAGGCAGTGGAGTTAGAGTGCCAAGATAGACAGTCATTGTGGCCTATGGAGCAACATAGGACACACATAACAAACACACAAACGTTTGGTAGATGAAATAGATTGTGGAAAAAACACAAGGGGAGTGGAGATGGTATATTTCCTTTTATTTTATTGTATAGTTAACATGCAGTGTTATTAGTTTCAGATGTACAATAGGATTCACTGATTCTGTACATTAGGGCTCTTCACTGGTAAGTGTATTCTTAATCCCCTTTATTTTACCCCATCCCCTCACCCACCTCCCTCTGATGTAACTGTTGCATGGAATAATCTGGGAAGAGTCTCCTGTTAGGGAATTTTAAATCCAATAGGTATGAATTCACTTAATAAATTGAAGGGATATTACATTAGTTAGATCTGGTTTAGGGGTGTCTGGGTGGCTCAGTTGGTTAAGCATCTGTCTTCAGCTCAGGTCAAGATCCCAGGGTGCTGGGATCCAACCCAGTCTCTGGCTCCCTGCTATACAGGGAGTCTGCTTTTCCCCCACCCTCTGCCTTCCATTCCCCCTGCTTGTGCTTTCTCTCTCTCTCTTTCAAATGAATAAATAAAAACAAAAAAATCTGGTTTAGAAAACCTTGGCATAATACTGCATTTCAATTCTTGAATTTCAGATAATAAACAGACTTTTTAATAGAAGAACAAACCGCTTTGAACTTCATTAAAGTGGATCTATTTCAGTTTGCATTCACTAATTTTAAACTTTAATCCTCTAATCGTTTTGGACTAAGGTTGGAATTTATTTACTAGAATTAGATAATTAGATTATCAGGATTGAAATAGATTAGTTATCTAAAGTATGATTAAAGCATTCACTCATTTAATTAGTGTGTGGAGGATCATGGCTTTTCCTAGGAGGGTTCTGAATAATTTGGCAGATGGTTAACATCGTGGAAAGTTCAAGCTGACCAGTCATCTATTTTTGCTCTGGAAGTAGAAACACATTAACTCTTAGATACAGACTTTGTCATACCAGCGTATTGAGGTTAATGAGTACAAAAAAAGCTGTTCTGAAGAAAAACCATCAAAATCCATTGATGGGTTGTTCTAGAGAGTATAAGGGGTATTTGTGTCAGATAAACTTTTATTATAAATTTAGCCTCAGCCTTTGCTCTGAGATTCTCTTTTGTGGGTAAGCATTAATATTTTTGAAAATAGCACTGGATGCCTACAGTTGATAATTTGAAAATGTTTTAGAATTATTAACCCTCAAACCAGCCCTAAAGTAGTTAAGCTTGGTTTTTGGATTTGGGGGAAAAACAATTCCTCCATCAAGCTAGATTATTTCTAAGACCTTAAGTTTGTTTAAGTAGCCAAATAGTAATGCTGAATTTTTTCAGTTAGAAAAGGATTGTTAAAATGTTAGTAAGCAAAGAGCCTATTTTAGAGGCTAAAAATTCCAGAGTCCCATTTTTCCAGCTTCCTATGGTGTGGATATATGATCCAGATTTGGCCGGTACAGTCTGGAAGCCAGGTCTGCTGGGGTCTTCCGAGGAAAGTTTTTTTCCCCTCCCTCATAAAAAGATCCAGAGCAGAAAACCACTTTTTTTTTCCCTTTTACTTGACATGGCTGTGAGAGGGTATGGGATGCTTGGCACAAGACTCCTTAGAGCTGCTGCTCTGGCTGTGTAAAGTCCTGCCTCCAGATTCTTCCTCATGTGAGGTGATGCATTTCTTTTTTTTTTTTTTTTTTCTTTTTTTTTTTTTATAAGAGAAAGAGAGAGAGCATGAGCAGGGGAGGGACAGAGGGAGAAACAGACTCCCCACTGAGCAGGGAGCCCCGACGTGGGGCCCGATCCCAGGACCCTGGGATCTTGACCTGAGCCAAAGTCAGATGCTTAATCAACTGAGCCACCCAGGTGCCCCGATGCATTTCTTATTTAAACCACTTGAGGTTGGGATTTTGCTTTGTTGTTGTGCGTGTCTGGCTGGACTTTCCCGATAGCCTTTTGCCTACGTAGGGTCTCTATCTCTAGTTCATTCTGGAAAGTACTTCCCTCGTCAAGTATACTCCAGCTACATGAGAGTGGGTACTACAAGGCCAAGCGGACATTCCTTGGTAGATCACTTGCCTCAGATGTTCAGTAGCAAGTTTATTAAAACTTCTTTCAGAAAAGAATGAATACGGGCTTGACTTTTATTTGATTACTAGGTGGATGGTAAGTATTCTGCAGTAAGTAGTAAGGACCTTGAAATTAGGATGTAACATGACAGTCCAAATGGAAGAGAATCTCTGGTTCCCAAAGAACGAAAGAAGAAAATTCTGAAATAAAGCAGAGAGGAGCTCTGAAGCCTCAAATTGTGTGAAAATTTCCCCTACTTTCTACCTGGAACTATAATTTAATAAAAATATACCTTATAAATGTATTCAGTCATGCTTACCTTGACTTTGAGTGTCGTTCTCACCCTTTATTGTGGTTTAGTTATTTTTCCCCTTAAAATTCTTAAAGCACCCCTGCGGATAATGTTAAATGATGATTTTGTTGTCAGGACTCTAGTGCTTGGAGGAGACAAACCAGGCTTTGAGATAAATCCTAATAGACTTGCTGCCTTCACCCAGTTTTTCTTTCCTTGGTGTTGGTGTATCTATGTCTGTGATTCTCTGACACCGGGTTTGATGTTGGTGTTTGTTTTCTGGTGGGGGCTTGAGTTGTATTCAGGGTGAACCGGCTCTGGGTATATGATGTCTGGGTAATGTGAAAGTCACAGGAAGCCATAGATTACCTTAAAAACAACTGAAGACATGTGTTAAAAAGGATACCTGTAGAGAAGAGGATTTAGATCCATAAGGATTCTTCCCTCCTGCAACCCCCACTCCTGCCCCCATCACAAAGGAGTTGCAAAAATGAAAAATATACTCTTCCCATATGTTGAGAAGAAAGAATCTTCTATGTGCTATTTCATTTTTCAACTTTTTCAGGATAAACTGTGGCAATATAAAGCTGGAGAAGAGTCCTGAGAAGTCAAAACCTGCACCCTAGGAAGTGAAAGCAAATCCCTGGAAGGAGAAAGCAGTTCAGAGGGTGTGAGAGGGAGGCAGGAGGCTGAATGAATATAAGGCTTTGCATTCTGTGGACTTGAGCTTTTGCTTATCAGTGCTTCCAAGTTCACTGCGCCCCCCCACCCAAATTATTTTTAAATGCAAGATGGTGAGACTGCCCATCAGTTTACTTCTATATAGATTACAACTGGACTGCTACCTGTTGCCATGTAGTCTTGTCCTTTGGGTGTATCATTAGATGTGGATAAAATGTGTGTTTTTTTTTATTATCATTAGTATTATTTTGGCATTTTCTAAACACCTGTGACAATCTAGAACAACCTTCACCCACCCATACAAAACCAGAGAGTAGGAGGAGGTATTTGCAAAAAATGGATTAACACTGGAAAATTGTTTTAAAATGAAATCCCATCAGCACCCTAGAACAGACCTCTTAGAATAGCTAGTTTTCTCCTTCTGATCCTGCAGTTCCCTGGAAGGCCAAGAAGGTGGGTCCCCCAGCTCCTGGCTCTCCGTTGGATGCTGATGGGTTTTGCCCTCCTGGGAAGGGCCAGATAGCCTCTGAGGTCCTTCTGGCTCAAGTTTCCTGATTTTTTCCTCCTTTAAGGGGGAGACATGGGAGGTAGGGGTAGGGGTATGTCCAAGTATGTGTGAATTTAAAATGAAAAGGGTTATTTAAAAGTCCCAAACGTTATCAATGATCCCATTTTGTACAGTAAAATGTTCCTGCACCCCCCCACCCCCACCCCCAGAGGGGCTGCTGGTCCAGCCAGAAGCTGGGTGTAGGGGACAGTGCTGGGACAGTGGGCTCCTGTCCACTGTCAGGAGCCCCCTAAGAATGAGCTAAGAAACCCTAAGAATTTCTCCAAAATTTATACCTCTTGTTCCTTCTGAATGTGTTAGCTTGGAATCCAAAATCTCTGTAGGCTCCCTGTTCCCTGACTCTCCGTGTCCCCCCCCCACCCCCCCACCCCCCTCCCCTGCCTGCCCCAATCTGTATGTCATAGGAAAGCTGTATCACAGCTACAAGTAAAGGGTGACTTTTTTTTTTTTTTTTTTTAGGGGTAGCTGATAACCAGTATGGCCTAATTTCACATTTCTCAGCTTCTTAATTAGAACATCTATTCTTTATTTCCTGTTTATATTGAGTTTTTTCCTTTTGTGTGCGCCCTGCCCCTCCCCCCGGGAAAGAAGCAGACTTACTCTTTTTGCTCCTGGAAGTCTGCTAGCTTCCTTGGAGTTTTTTTTTCAGCTTTTCTCTTTCTTAGTCATCTGAGACTGCAGACAACTGCCTGCAATGCTCCTCTGAGGCATGTATTGGAAAAGTCTGCTTAGTGTTTGACTATACTCCTTCTACCCTTAAGTATTTCTGTAGTTCTTGCTTAGACTTTTTTTAGTAAGAAGTAAATATCAAATATTACAGAGCATAACTTTAAAAGGCACATAGACTAACAATTAGTATTTTATGCAATGTGATAAAACGAGTCCAAATGGAGTTTGTAAATGTGGTATTATAGATTCTTGAATGTGTGTATGTGTACATGTGTTATGTATAGTGTATTTTCAAAGGTGTTACCTGGTATTACTTGTTCTAGCCCAGTAGGGTATGCAGTTCAAGTATAGAGGTCATGGTTTTGTCCAGTGTCTTCCATCTAGGCATATTTTGATCAGAAAAGAATTGTTTTAGAAAAATACTAGTGATGTTCAGATTTGTGTATTTTTCCCTAGAGTTCATTTCTTTTAGCCCTGATTTGTTAATACTATATTATTAGGGCATTTTCAGACCTTTCAGACTCTTTGTTTTGGGGTGTGTGTGTTCATTTTCATATGTTAATTTTGGAAAACATTGTCAGATACAGATAAGTTCTTTTTGTTTTTTTTTTTTTTTTTCTCACTTTTGGTCATTATTACTTGAAAGGTTTCTATTTTAACCACTGGAAACTTAGGTGAATCGGACAGTCCTATACATTCTTGCTAATTAAAGTTAACGGATTATTTTTTTGGCTTCCATTTCAGGTTAGGGATTTGATTCAAGCACACTTGTAACATAAAAGCTTAGGAAAAAATTGTGGCTGATCCTTCATATTAGACATTTACCTATTTATCAACAATGCCCTTGCTTACGATATTTTGCCTTTTTGTCTCCAGGTCTTGCTTGCTGACTAGGAGGAAATATCAGAGCCCCAGGGCAATGAACCAATTTCTTGTTAGGAGTATTTCTTAATAATCTAACTGGCACTTTAATTTCCATTTCTGCCCATATAGGACAGGTTTTATTTATATACAATTAAAATGATCTTCCAACAGCTCAAATTCATCCAGCTTCGTTATGAGTTGTTTCTGGGCAGCACCAGTGGCAGTTAATATGCTTCTGTTCTTACTGCACTGTGTTCTTGCTTAGGCAGGAGATGGTAATGAAGAAACCAGTCATCTTTTTTTTTTTCTTATGAGAAATTATGTTAGGTTTAAATTAGAATTGTATGTTTTTTTGGTCCTTTAAAAACCTTAGGGGCACCTGGGTGGCTCAGTTGGTCAGGCATCTGCCTTTGGCTCAGGTCATGATCCCTGCTCAGCAGAGAATCTGTTTATTCCTCTCCCTCTGCCCCTCCCCCTAGCTTATGTTTGCAAGTGTGTGCTCTCTCTCCCGCTATGTCTCTCAAATATGTAAATAAAATCTTAAAAAACCTTAAAGATATCTTCTCTTAAAGCAATTTTTAAAAAGACTCACCGGATATAGAAATAATGTTATTTACTGGTAAAACCTAGAATTTTAGAACCTAATGGGGTCACTGATGCTTATACCAATTGTGGCATTGGAGATCATCTGAGGTTGTTTTTATCCTGCTCACTGAGTTGTTTCTTGGTCTGAGATAATTTGCTCATGCTTTTTAGATTTTATGAATGTAATTAAACTTATCATGACCCATAACTGCAAAAGTAGTAAAAACTTTGAAAGTGCCAGAAAAAAGAGGCAGATGATTTGATGGAGATGAAAGTGATAAGCAAGTAGCTCAATGGAATGAACCTTTTGAAAGAAGAACTAGTTCTGAAAGAGTATATGAAAATGAAAAAAAAATGCTATGTATCTAGAGTTGCCTTTCAGTGATGGAGGGGAGAGGTAATTCAGGAAACAAGGGGGAAACAGAGTAGACAGGAACAATGACTCTCAACCTTCTATCCATTAGAATCTTCTGGAGAACTTAAAAAAAACTCCTTGGCTTAGACAAGTCAGGATTTAACAAGTCAGGATTCCTGCAGGTAGGACTCAGGCATCCATACTTTGTGAAACTCTCTTGGTGATTCTAGTATATAATCAAGGATGAAAACTACTAGGCTGCACAAGATGAGCCTCATCACTAGAAGTCTTATAGTGTAACATTAATTCAACATAAGACTAAGAAAGAGTTCAACAAAAGACTAAAGGCAAAGCATAGAGAGTATTTACTAATAAAGCCACTTAGGGTTTCACTACTTTGAATGTGCATCAGGTCAAAATGGGTGTTCAAGTGGCA
Source organism: Canis lupus baileyi (assembly GCF_048164855.1). Classification (NCBI taxonomy): domain Eukaryota; kingdom Metazoa; phylum Chordata; class Mammalia; order Carnivora; family Canidae; genus Canis; species Canis lupus. The sequence continues at coordinate 45,462,933 of NC_132854.1, forward strand.
TACTGTAGTTACTAAGAAATCCTGATGCTTGGCCACTTGGCCTTCCCCTCTGCTGATTTCATGTACTGTAACAGATGGAAGAATCTGGTCTGCTTTGGGAAAAGATGCCTGATAGATCAGCATTAGTGAGAAGGAAAAGAGTATGCCTAGTTTCAAAGCTTCAGTGGACTGATTTCTCTTCCTCTCGTTGGGGGTTGTAAACTTAAAACCCTCCTTAATTTAGTTTGGGCTTAAGAGACAGCCTTTCAGTCCTTAATTATTCCTAAATAGAATACAATTCTCTACATGCTTAAAAATCCTTCAAAGGTTAATCATTTTGATACACAAAAAGCATTAATTCTAATTTCATGCCTCCCTGACTTATTACCAGTTTCCTAACTGGTGCAATGTAATGGTTCCCCCTACTTTGAAGAAAATAGGGTTGGTATAGCTTCTTACCTTCAGTGTAATACAAAACTATTTCAAATCCTTTCAATATCAGACAGCTTTCCAGGGATAGACCAAGTAAACTGGGAATTCTATCCTTGCGATTTGTTAAGATGTGAAAAAATAGTCCTAAAGTAAATTTAGATAACCCTAGGTTTTGACTATTTCTTGCATATCATTGTTATGCTAGATTTTTTTTTTTTTTTCTTTTTGGTAGATCTTTTTTTTTTTAAACTTGGGAAAGCTGTTCTGTCACTCTCGGTGAGTTAAATCATTTTCTGGCATTGTTTTTGTAAAGAATGGCTTCATTATACTCATTTAGTAGACATTTTTGTAGTTTATTTACAGTAGGTGTGTAATAACCGTCAGTTCTCTAGTTAAGAGTCTGTTTCTTGATTTGACTTTTTTTCTTTGCTCATTTGTTTTGTTTCTTAAATTCTACATGAGTAAAATTATATGGTATTTCTCTTTTTCTGACTTGTTTTGCTTAGTATTATACTCTCTAGCTCCATCCATGTTGTTGCAAACGGCAAGATGTAATTCTTTTCCAAGGCTGATTAATATTACATTGTATATCACCTCTTCTTTATCCATTCATCTATCTATGGACAATTGGGCTGTTTCCATAATTTGGCTGTTGTAAATAATGCTGCTATAAACATAAGGGTGCATGTATCCCATTGAATTTGTGGTTTTTGTTTTGTTTTGTTTTTTTTTTGAATAAATCCCCAGTAGTGTGATTACTGGATGGTAGGGTAGTTCCATTTTTAACTTTTTGAGGAATCTTCATACTGTTTTCCATGATGACTGCACCAGTGTGCATTACACCAATAGTGCAGGAAGGCTCCTGTCTCTCTTCATCCTTTCCAACACTTGTTTCTTGTGTTTTTTATTTTTAGCCATTCTGACAGGTGTGAGGTGATCGCTCCTTGTAGTTTTGATTTGCATCTCTGTGATGATGAGTGATGTTGAGTGTCGTCTTATGTGTCTGTTGGCCATCTGTATGTCATCTTTGGAGAAGTGTCTGTTTATGACTTCCCATTTTTTAATTGGATTATTTGTTTTTGTGGTGTTGAGTTGTATAAGTTCTCTAGGTGTTTTGAATACTAACCCTTTATCTAGAAAAAAGTTGTGATGTCCTATGTCAGAAATTACTACCTGTGCTCTGTTCTAGGATTTTTATAGTAACTATAGGCATATAGTTATGTCTCACATTTAGATCCTTAATCCATTTTCAATTTATCTTTGGGTATGGTGTAAGCCAATTTTCCCAACACCATTTGTTGAAGAGATTGTCTTTTTCCCATTGCCCATTCTTAGTTGGAATACACTTCTGAAGAGACATTTCCTCGCAAATACTAATGACTTAATGATACAGGAATTTAAGATAATTGCTTGATCCTTTTCTTTTGCCAGTTTTCACTATATTGAATTGGTTTCCTATCAACCTCTGAAGGTAACCAATTATTTTTAATATTAAGATATTATCATTAACATAATTTATACATTATAATTACTATTCTTTTTTTAATTAAAAAAATTTTTTAAATTTATTTATGACAGTCACACACACACACGCACACACACACACACACACACACACACACAGAGAGAGAGAGAGAGAGAGAGAGAGAGAGAGGCAGAGACACAGGCAGAGGGAGAAGCAGGTTCCATGCACCGGGAGCCTGATGTGGGATTCAATCCCGGGTCTCCAGGATCGCGCCCTGGGCCCAAAGGCAGGCGCCAAACCGCTGCGCCACCCAGGGATCCCTATAATTACTATTCTTAGTGAAGCTTTGTTGTCCCATCTTTGACCAGTTGGCTCCTAGTTCTTTTGGCGTGACCTTAGAAGTTTTGAGTTGTTTGATTCCTACTTGGTGTAAGATATGATGATTGAGGTGGTTCTTTGACACTATGCCTAGAATTAATCTTTTCCTTCAGTGGGGAATGGTAACAGTCTGGGTAAGGATGCTTATTGCTGGTGGATTAATCACTGTTTCCAGGCCTCTTCCGTGGAGAGCTAGCAAAAGAAAAACATTGGGTATATTAAACAGACTTTTTTCTTTTGCCTATGGGGTCTCTACCTGCTGCTGCTGTTGTACTATGTCTGCATGAATGGAGCATATAGACGTTACATTTTATAGTTTTTTCTAGTCTTATGTAGCCTTTTCTTCTATGAGTAATTCCCTTCTATTTAGCCCCTGCTTCTTCTTTATTTCTAAGTTACTGTATTTTAATGCTCACCACTAGTCTTTAAGCTGGTGTTTCTTTAGACGTTTGTCTGAAGTTCTGTAGTAGATTCTCTGCAGGGCTCCTGGGAACAGCATTTCCTGAGTATTGCATATTGATAACTGTATGTGCCTTCTATCATTAGTCAGTTTTATTGGATATAAAATCTTCGGCTCATGTGTTTCTATTTTTTTCTTTTCTTTAGGATGTGAAATATATCATTTTCTTCTGCCATAAGGCATGACAGTATTGCAGTCAAAAGTTCTGCTTGTAACTATTTTTATCCCTTACAGATTACTGGCTCTCTTTATCTAGATGTCTGAGTTGGGATTCTATGATAAACAGTATACTTTCATTATGTACTTTTTAAGTCTTTAAAAATTGTCTTTCTTAAATTTCATGAAAGTGTTCTGTTGTCCTGCTTTGGTTTCTTCTTCAGGGATCCTGTTATCTCTAGGTTAGATTTTTGTGTATCTTCAATTTGCCGCTTTGTCCCAAATTCTTTATATCTTCTTTATTTTTGTTCTGATTCATTCCTTCTAGTTTCGTTTTTACTTCTGATGTGATTTGCTTATTTTAGTTACCAGCCACCCCTCTCCCTGCCCCTTCTCCCAGTTCTCTGACCTTCTGAGGTTTTTGAATTCTGTTTTGATTCCCCACATTTTCCATGTCCTATACATTGTCTTAATGTCTCTTACCTCATTATGAAGTTGTAAGTTACTTTGCCAGGTCTGCAGTTTTGTTTTTGTGGTGACTGTTCATTTTCTGTAGGAATGTTCTGTTCAATTTTGATTCATCCTCAGCACTTGGTCAGAGTGGGGTGCTGTCCTGCAGGGGAGGTTGGGCAGCTCAGTGCTGGGAGTTCAAGGACTGCTCCAGTCTCCTTAGGTCTTTTTTTTTTTTTTTTTTTTTTTTATCACTTGTGCTCTCCCATAAGTGGAGTGGACCAGACTCTACCCAGTTTAGCCACTGTCTTCAAAATAGCCTACTGAGCTTTTTAACGACCACTTTGGGCCTCTTTTGGGCTTCTGGTGTTTTCAGGTTCATCTGGCACCTTCTTGCCTCCTCTGTTTCTTCCTGCATAGACATTGATACTGTGTAGATTTTTAGTCATTAGTGGTTTGTCTCTTACTGCTTGTATTTTGAGGATCACAGAGATAAGTTGTTGCTTGGTATTGTTAAGGTTTTGGTTTTGCCCTTTAGTTGTTATTTTCTGTGGGAACCCAGTGAATTCCAAAAACTGTACTGCTGCTGCCATCTGTCCAAATCCTCTAGTTTTCTGATTGTGAGTTTTATATTCTTGATTCGATGCCAATTTATGTCTTTGGTTACAGAACAGTTCTGGATTATCCACATTTCTTCTTTCTTGTCCACACCCTCCTTGACTCAGGGCAGGAAAATGTCATCTAGTAAGGAATACCATTTCTCTATGTAACCTTACCTGATAGCTCCGAGTTTTGCTCTTTATTCTACCCATAAACTTTCATCAAACCTCTTAATGATCCATGACCTACAAATAGATTTAAATAAAACACTAGTTTTAGTTTTAATTTCTATATTATGTTTATGCAGTGCTATCATCTTCTCATATAATTTCAATAGCTTATGCAGAATGCATCCTGTTTTATATCCCATTGATAGTTGGAAAATTCAGACTGCCCTTCAGTACTTTACCCCACCCCTGGAAAAATAGGTCTCATCTGCTTGTGTGTGTCTATAAATTAGTGAGTGTGTTAAATCTATCGCAGCATGAAATCACTTCAAGCACTGTGAAAGACTATCTTAAAGAATTTAAATTGATTGCAGATGTTGGTGCAATTAAGCAGGCCTGATGAGCTCAGAATCCTGTTTCTCAGATTTGAATATGAATGCATTTTTAAAAATTACAGTGATGTACTCCATGTAAATGGAGTTCATAGGCATCTGAGAGTTTATTTCACCTTGGATTTTTAAAATGGTTCGGTGATGTGAAAAGTACGGTGTGACCCCTTTTGCAGATACTGTATTACTATGAAAGTGTATTACTAATGAAAATGTATCACTCCTCTTAAGTATATATTTCTGTGCCATCCTTAACCAACCAGAAGTGATTTTGAACGATTATTTCCTTTGTTATTTCATTTGTTTACCAATTTGTGAACTGTTTGTGCCTGTGATTCATTTTAAAATTATTCTATAGACAGAGATGTAGAATATCTCCAACTCATTTTTAAGGGGGGAAAAAAAAGTATAACAAGCCAAGGGATTTGGCTTAGAGAATGAAAGCCAGGGACCTTCCTTCCCCTTGAGGTCACACTTTGTGACTACTAGAACTCTACCTTCCTGTAGTTGCTTTGGCTTTAAACTGCTGAAATGTAAAAGAAATCTTCTATTTTAAAATACAGCCTACTGGGTTACAAATTAGACAGTGAATTCTGAAACAAGACTAACAAGATTAAGTAGAGTGTACGGTGTGTTCATTTTCAATTTATTTCAAATTGATCCGTGCACATTAAGTAATTAAACTCATCAATTTCTGTAACACATTGTAAAATGTTATGGACATTAGGACTTTATTATATATACAGTAGTAAAATAAATTACAAAAATGGTAACTATTTAGATACTGTTTTTAAATACTAAGAAAATTGCTGAAATATTATTTGAAGTATAGTAATATTAATGACTGGAAATAGGAACAAAGACTACATTCTATCTTTTCCAGAAGGTATGAATTACTAACTTGTGTTCTACAATATTTTATAAAAGCTTACTTTACTCATCCTAGCAGTCCATGTTTTTTTGAGTTCAGAATCCCACTTTGTTATTTTTGATATGAGAAAATTCATTATCCCTCTCTAAGGCATAACTTACTAAATAATAAGATTTTAGGAGCTTTTGTGTTGTAACCTATAGGACGGGAAGTAGGGCAATGATTACATAAGTTTGAGTCATCAAAGTTTAAAGTGTAAAATGGCACTGGGTAAATGGATGATACAGCTGAAGCATTCTTATGTTGGATTCATAATGGAATAAAGTTAAATTAATAAAACTGGCATAAAGATTATTTTTGCTTCTACCTGAAAAATGAACATACATATTCACATGCTGGTCTTTGGATATGGGGCCAAGTCCCTTTCTTTGAGTAGGGTTTACTCCTATTTTGGTTTGTTCTGTGTAAGGCATACCTATGAAGCACCATTTGTGCTTTGTAAGTTTTAGTTCGACCAAGAATTTATACTTGTAAAGTAGTCTTAAGATCAAACTTAGATTTGTCTGATTTTTTTTTTTTAACGATATGATCTTATCTGGTATCTTCCCCCTATCTAATTTGAAAAGAAGTTTTTTTTTTTTTAAAGCACTCATCCTAATCTTGTCTTTTCTAAGCATTAAAGTAATTTATCACAGAAATAACTTCTTTCATTCTCATGTATGGTTATATTAACTAGAAGAGATATTACAGCTCATAAACAGTTTGGGGTACAAAAACTCTGGGTAGTCAGAAAACTCAGTTCACAGGAGTAACTATGTGTGGTTACTATGTGTGGTTACAGCATGCTTTGGGTACCTGTCACTGGAAGTTACAGCATAATAGAAAGCTTGATATTGGATATCTATATTCAGTACCTTAAGGAAGTCACACTTCAGTGGATTTTTTTTCCTTCCCTTTCTCTCCCCAGTGGGGTCATAAAAATATGCTTTTCCATATTTTATCTTTCCCCTACTTAATTGTTCTGCCCTCTGTTAGAAATAATGGACTCTGCTCAAGTGGACTCAAAGAAAATCAGGAACATATTGCCTCATGCATCCAAGAAGCTATTGGCTTCAGATGAGCCTAGATATAGGTTCAGTATATTGGGTATTATTGGCTTCTGACAGGCCTAGATCTAGGTTCTCAAATGACCTAGGGACTCAGTCTTTCTATATCTGTTAGCTTTGTTTTACTATGTTTTGGCTTCATTCATGCAGGCCTTTTCCATGGTATATCTAGATGGATAGCAGAAGCTTCTGGCTTAACTACTATATTTTAGATTATCTCTGAAAATTCTTGGTCAGTTACTCCATCAATTAAAAAAAATAAGATGATCATATATGCCAATGAATGTTGGCTTATTAATAACATGTCTACTGTACTAATTAATACTTAATATACTATTCATTTTATGTAAAAACTAATGTGTTGGGACACTTGGGTGGCTCAATGGTTGAGGGTCTGCCTTTGGCTCAGGGCCTGATCCCGGATTCCCAGAACTGAGTCTCACATTGGGCTCCTTGCATGGAGCCTGCTTCTCCTCCCTCTGCCTGTGTCTCTGCCTCTCTTTCTGTGTCTCTCATGAATAAAATCTTAATAAAAAAATCAAGTGTGTGATTATGAATTGACAATAATAAGATAGAAATGATTTCATTTAAGAATTTTGCCTCCTTCACAAATGTTTGGTTTCTCTTTTGTTTAGTTATGAACACATTTTTAGCTATGCCAGATTGATGATATAAACTGATAAATAGGCCCTCTTTCTTCTCAAATATTTTTACACAGTCTACAAATTACTTGCTGTTTTTAAGAACTATAAGATTTTCTGGGCTTGGTGCCTTTTTTAAGATAAAAGAAGTGTTAAATTTTTTATCTGTTTTCTTCTAAATATTATACTCCTGCCCCTCAATTTTAAAGGTCTTCTTAATTTTACCCATTTTAGTTTTTCTAATTCAACAAATTTTATCCATTCAGGAATGTTCTGGGAGCATGCATAAACCTGTAGTAGCTACTGTAGTTCTCTGAAGCTCATGTTGACTTCCTTCTTGTCCACAAGAAGGTACCATGAACCAGCTCTCATTCTCTACTTAGCCACATTTGAAGACTTGTTTAAATTTGTTGTTGTGACCTGTGCTTTGCCACCTTTTATGCCTATTGTGTTAGTGCCCTGAGTAAGATATGATGTGTCCTCACTCTGCCTTTATTTGTTATACTTGGAGAAAAATGACATTGAGGTCGTGTGTCACCTGGACAAGATAGATCCCTTTAAGAGAACTTTTGTGAATTTGTAATTGCTCACATGTGATGGATCTTGAAGGCTCACAAACTTGGTTTGTCAACGTTGTAAGACTTAGTGTATGCATTTTGTGAACCAGGCGTATGATCTAAGCTGTACAAAAGACTGTATAAAATGCAAATGCCACTTTCATAAGTTGTAATAAAAATACCATTAAGGGGAAAATTGTTTTGTCATCTCTTTGTAGGTTAGTCTACATAAGAAGCCAAATGATACAGAATTATTGGTTTGTTGAATGATGTGCTATGAAGATAGTAGGGTGTGATACTGATAGCATTATATGCTTTTCCTACCTTAACTGTCTTCCTACTTCATATAGTTATCCACTGAATTAATGTAATAGACTAGAAGCTCCATGAAGGCAGGGAACACCCAATGTAGCACAGACTAGATATTTGTGTTAATGTGCCTGGCACTCCCTTTCCTGGAAAGACTCAGTGGAACTCTGCAAAATTTTGGGTCTTTGGGTATGTCTGCAGGTAGCCATGCAGACTACTTTCTCCTATGTTAGAATACCTGTTAGAGTACCCTGAAATTGTTAAGGTCATATTTTTTATGGTAACAAAATTCATTTTATCTTGAGGTCATACTTGAGCTTGGTGCACATGTGTAATTTCTTGACATATTTTAATAGACTCAAATTTGATAAATTTTGATTTTTCTGAATTTCAGTTTTTGAAGTTAATTGTAACTTAAGTTTTTTTGGGTGTCTTAGTGTTGGCAAAATACATCTCCCTTGTGGTTCATTTCTTTTAGAATAGAATGTGACCAGACTGTTGTTTTTATTTTTCTTGATACACATTTAAGTTCTGTAGCTCATGATTTTTATTTCCCCCTGAATTCTTGAGAGTTTTCATAGGACATCGAGTGTTTCAATAACTAAAGTGATTAGAAATTCTAAGATCAACTTGTTTAGTAATCAAGTAACATTGCAAGTGTCATTCATTTATTCAGATGTTCAAATTTAAAATTATTAAAATCAAAGATACAACTTAAAAAGATAAAGTATCACTTAATGAGATGGTCTATGACCAATATGGAAGAATTTCTTACCATCTTAATATTGCTTTGTTCTTTGGTGAAAAATGATAGATGATTTCTAAGTACTTTTTACATTAAAAAGTTCTGGAGAAGGAATGCTTTTCTTGTAAGGTATGATCAGAATTCAAATGCCATCTTAATGCATAATAAATAAAAAATGAATAAATGAATGGAATGGCTTGAAGTAATTACTTCTGTATAATGCTTATTTAAAATTAATAACAAAATCTAAGTTAAGAATGTGAATGACGGGAATGCACTAAAGAAAGGTATTTAAAACAGCAATTTTAAGTTTTTTTTTTTTTAAATTTCGCAAAGGATGCATTGTTCCAGAAAACTTAGTAAATTTAAGACATAAAGAAGTATATTTAAAAAAAAAAATGCTACCAACCCAAGGAGTCAGCTAAAGTATTCAAGTGGTTTTGATTTCAAAACAGCCTGAAAATGCATTAAAACACTAAAACTGAAGTTCGTATAGCAGAAATGTTAAATGTGACTTTTTCTGTTTTGTCAGAGTTTTGGTAGGAGTCCAGAGACTGAAGATAACAGGAGCTAGACCAGTGTGGCCATGAGAAGAGATTGTGAGATTAGTCATGCTACTGTTAACTTCTCATTCAGTTCTAAGCTATATGAGAATAGGTTCATAAATACTTAAAAAAAATGGAAGATTAATAGGCTTTCTTTGGAGAGAGTGATGTCAGGGTGCGATGGCATTATCTCCAATTCTTTGTGAGGAAGTAAAGCTAAATGAGTGGCCCTTTGAGAGAACCTCTCAGAAGTTGACTGTATCCCTTTCAATATGGGGACCTGGGGATTGGAAACTGTCCCTATTTGCAAATGGTAGACTCTAAAGGCAAAAGGCTGTGTGAGGTGCTCTGATGGCAAAGCAAAAAGAAAAAAAGTTGACCTACTGTTGGACAAGTTAGACTTGTACCAAAACATTGACTAGATATGGACCTCTCAGAAGGCAGCTGGGTTTGAGTATCCTAAGAGTTTTATCTGAGGAGACTACCTGCAACGACCCCAACAGAGTCTATGTAGGCTATACCTAGAAGTCTCAGCAAACTAGTGTCTGAGTAACCCACTTATGTAAATGCTGCCTCCTGGAATGCTTATCAGCTACAACCAGAGGACAGAGGCACCGGGGTATGACTGCAGTACCTGATGACAACAGTTTACTGCATCTTACCTCTTTCCTTCCTACTCCCCTCAGCCCTGAATGGAGAAGATATTGGAGACAACCCAAGGAGTAGGGATAATGGAGTTGAACCAGTTGGGGAAAATAGTGAAGATCTGCAGCTCTGTTCAACACTATTTCTTAGTCTAAGTGAGGGTCCCACTGAGGAAAGGGAGGAACTTTAAGATTGAAATTTGTGATACTATACTTGCCTTTTAAGGAAAAAAAGAACTCAGTCTTCCTTACTATGTTAGATAAGTGGTATGAAATGTGAATATTTTAAGATAATCTTGAGGTGAATTTAAAAAAAAAATATTTGATAAAGCGAGCACACAAAGAGAGAGGAGAAGCAGACTCCTCTCTGAGCAGGGAGCCAGATGTGGGACTGGGTGCCAGAACCCCGGGATCCTAATCTGAGCCAAAGGCAGACACTTAACCGACTGAGCCACCCAGGTGCCCTTTGAGGTGGATATTTTTAAGTAAGTTAAATTTCAGAAATTATGAAGAAAAAGGTTGTGTATGTTTGTTAATGTAACAACTAAAAACTTCTATATGGGTGGTGATGGGGAGAGGAAGGGAGTAAATATAAAATTTAGAAGAAATAAAAAAATGGAGTAAAATATTTGCTACGTATCACTACTGGGTAAAGAATATGTACACAAATCATTAGGAAAAAGATGAATAACCCAATAGGAAAAATTTCACTTAGTATGAATAGGCAATTTACCCGAGAAGAAACATAAATGGTGAATAGCCATTTGAAAAGATGTTCAATCTCAGTATGTAAATTAAAACAGGTATGGAAAGCATTTTTCATCTGTCAAAAAAGAAAAGCTAAACAGTATTGCTGACAGTATCATTTGGTGAGGGAGTAGAAATATGTAGCAACACAGCCTTATTGGAATATAATTTGTCAGGATCTATTTAAATAAAAAACTTCCATACCCTAATGATCTAACAAGCCCCACTATTTTGAATCTATTTGTATAACAATGAGTTGAAAGTATAAAGATGTATATATGAAGCGGGTCCTTGCAGCACTACGTAAAATGCCAAGAAACTTAACCAGAATACCCACGTGTGGAAAGTGATGAATTTACAGCATATTCGGGGCACCTTGGTGGCTCAGTGGTTGAGCATCTACCTTTGGCTTGGATCGTGGTCCGGGGATCCTGGGATCGAGTCCTCCCTCCTTCAGGGAGCCTGCTTCTCCTACTGTCTATGTCTGCTTCTCTCTGTGTGTCTCTCATGAATAAATAAATAAAATCTTGAAAAAAAATTACAGTGTATTCATGTAGTAGTGGATAATACAGCCATTAAGATGAGTGCGTTAGATATGACTTGGCAAGTTAGCTGATAAGAAAGAAAAAAGAGCATGTGGATGGTACAACCAGACTGTGTTTAAAGGAAGTTGGTGCTTGAGTACATACGTTTATAAGTGAATGAGTAAGTGGTCTGTGTGTTCTCTACCCATTGAAAAGACGACTCTTGGTGGATTCTCCCCAAACTTGCAAAAGCATTTTCAGTGTCATCTTAGGCTGTGGTTGGAGAAACTGAGGCAAGGACTTTAATTTCCTTATATACTTAAAAAAGTCTAGTAGGACTACAGATGACTTTTAGTTTTTGGTGTTATTGTGTATTTCTTAGGATAAATAGGTTTTTGAAACTGGAAAGGAAGAGGATGATGAGGGGTGAAGAGCTAGAAGGGAGGGAGGGAGGGCAACCAGGTTAGATCCCACTTCTGGATGTGGCTAGATGTGAGCAGTGAACTTACGTAACTGCCCCTTGAATTTTTTTATTTTTATTTTTATTTTTTTTTAGGCTACAGTCATCCATTCTCTGAATAAAAAAATTGGGGCAGCTAATGTGAACAGATCAAGGTCTTTAGGAACCTTCAAGGTGACTTCAAGGAACTCACGGTTTAGGAGAGACCTCATGTGTAACAGTAAGAGGAACACCGTGGGATATATGAGCCCTAAGCATATGGCCAAGTGCAGGATTATTGCCCACAGCACTGTGCTGAGAATGCGTTATACTCTGTCTTGGGGAGCTAATGGGGAAGACCCTGGACTTTCCTAAGTCTCCTAGCTGGCTTTCTAAGCAGTGCCACAGAGTGCTCCTACTGTGGGTTCCTTCAGCCAAGTCTTCAGCCTTGGTCCCAGAAATTATCTTTTTAGAGTATTTTCTTAGCAGAAACAAAATCTGATGTTGTTCTGAATGGAACACCATTTTTGTCTTGTTTATGAAGTCATTTTGCCACAGTGCAGATGGCCTGATAACATGGACCACATTTCAATTACAAAAATAAAAACAAATCAGCAGAGCTAATAGTGTGCTGTTTGCAAAGCTTTTAAATGTAACTTGGAATAGCACACAGATTCATTTTATATTCTCGTAGTAAATTGGCACTCATTTAATAATTACTTTATTTGTAGACCTTAAGTTTTGGAAACATCTGGGTAAATCTCTGAATAAATTAAATGTTCAGTTTGTGATCATTGCCAAATCGCGTTTATTAAGCATTTTACCTAAGTGTGGCAATGCTGCCTGCTGTAAATACCATGCTAAATGAAAAATAGAGATAACCTGGAGACTTGATTCATGAAAGAGGTGTATAGTATTGAAATATATGGAAAGTCTTATTTATATTTGGAGTATTTAATGATTTTTGTGGGCCTTAGAAATTATTACCTAAACTAATTTTTTCTCCCATCTTAGAAATTAGGAGAGTAGATCTGATAACCTTCAAGTTATTTTCCCTTGCTGACAGTCCTTTGATTCCTGCTTTTACCCAGAAATGTCACTCATGTACAAACCCTACTTTCACAGCCATTTAGTTGAAAACTTGATGTCTGTTTCACTAAGCAATTAATGTTTTCATTAAGTAATATATAATCATTGTAGAAAAAAACCATACAGCCCAAAAAGAAGAAAATAAAAACCATAATTTCTTTGCAAGAGATAACGGTAGCTAGCATTTTTGGTTACTTTTCTTGGGATCCTGCAAAGCAAGTTGAGAGTTCAACTTTAAGGTAGTTGTGGAGAGTAAGTAAAAGTCTGCATATTGTTACTGCATGTGTGGTGTGCAGCATGTGTTAGGTTAAGCATTTAGCAGTACATACCGACGATAGGTGTGTTTTCTAGTGATTTTTAAAAAGTTGGTCTTATTTCTCATATTTCTTATTCTGATATTTCTTATTCTTATATTTCTTATTTCTGGTATTTCTTCTGTCCTGATAATGTTCCAACTGATTTTATTCTGAGGCTTGAGAGAGACCCTTAGTAACTGACTTGCAGGAGGTAGTGTAAGGAACTCTTTGATAAAAATGCATTTGTCATCTAGTGTTCTCCAGTATTCTCCGTTGCAAGGAAAAATTTAATGTTCACGTATATAAAAGTGAAGTCTGACAGACCGTTTAGCTGTAGAGAACAACGGGGTGTACAGATTTTTCTCTGAAATTCATGAAATTGGTTATGGCATGCCAAAGATTAGTTCTCAGGTTAATTGGTGTCAAGACATGGTTGCAAACTTACTGGTAAAGTTAAATTAGCAAGAAGAGAAGAATAGTAGAGACACAGTGAAAGCCTCTGTTCAGTGGGTAGAAGCGGAGAAACAAAATAGAGGATTTTGAGAAGCTGCTGCAGCTGCATTTTTAGATAGGATGTACGGCAGTAGAGAAGGATTAGATGGGATTGTCTAGGAGAAGAGGGCTCAGGTGGGAAAATACAATAGAATTGTGCTTCAGGGAGATTGCTGGCTGGGCCCTGAGATGAGGCCTAGAGATGAGGAGTTCCTTGATGGTCATTTGTAAGAGAAACTCTAGGAGAGGGTTGATGGGGCAGTTCACCAAATCTTGAGGGCTTAGAAGTGGATGCAGTCAGGAGGGGGGAATAGTGAGATTACACCATGCTTGTCAGTTTTGGTGGTGGCGATAGAAAAGAAAAATAGTAGCCTGACGGGAATCAGAACCAAAGGAGTTGAAGATGGGTGTGATTGAAGGATTTGTGGAAAAAGTCATTGGAGGAAAAGAGGTGCTTGGATTAGACTGATTTAGTGTGACAGTCTTACAAATAAGGAAGCAGACTTTTTTGCTGAGTAGGAGATTGAGTAAAGCTAGAGGAATACTGATTTTCTGATTGAAGAGGGAAATTGAGTCAATACTACCTAGTTTGGCTATTTTTAGGGGAGGTGAGGGGCAAAGTCCTGTGTCAAGATAGGGCAGAGATAGGGATAAGAGCTTCAGAAAGAGCTAATGGGTTTTAAACAGGTATTAAAGGGATGGAACATGAATAAAAATACTAATGAAGAATAATGACTTCTAAATTCTGTTTAGTGAAAGAACCTTTTTTATAAAAATGTAGTCTTACCCCCCCCCCCCCCAAAATCTCAGATAGAAGCACTAGTGTGTCTTAAGGGGCCATGGTTAATCCTCATGTGGTCCACTCTGAGGCTAGGCTATAGAAGCCTAGAGCTCTGAGGAACACTGTCCTAATAGGAGACAAGTAGAATACACAGGAAAGGGTGATGATCTTGATAAATTAGAACCTTGATTATCCCCTTCCTTTTGACTATGAATAGGCCAGAACATTCCTGATTGGGCAAATCACACCAATTCAAGTGACCCTGAGATTAAGGCTAGGCTGAGGAGCAGATACCAGAACTAGAAGATCAAGTAAGAAGCTAGAACACATGCCTAGGAAATCATCCAGAGGAAGAAGCAACACATGGATCTGAAGGGTTCACGTTAAGCGAATGGTTCTACAAGTCTGGGGAGCAAAATCTGTGTAGCATAGGATGTTAATATTGCCTGGTTGATTTTCCTCTCATTTTCATCCATTGGGTATGGATAACAGTGTGGAGTGATAACTGTGTGTGTGTGTGTGTGTGTGTGTGTGTGTGTTCTCGGGGTACATGAGGTCTGCGGCTAAAGGGAAATGCTGCTTCTGGAATTGTGTATGGCTGTTGTTGGGAGGAGGGCATTGGAAGGCTTTCTCCAGATTGTACTATGTAGGTGCTGCAGACAGCACCAGATGATTCAGTGACCCTGTCGCTGCATCCAAGGGTGATTTCTAAAGCTCACATTGCAAGTAGCCTCATTGACTACTAGGTAAATGGGTAAGTCAAATGTGGGCTTTATTAAAACTTTCTAGAACTCTCGAGAGGGGTTCATGGATTCATTTTTGTCTCAGATTCATAGAGTTATTTCATGAAACCTTTTGCTTACCTGTGTGGTGAGCTTTCATGTCTGATTGCTTCTTTCCTCCCAGCATGAGATGATCTCAGTACAGACTATTTGGGGCAGCACAATGTTGGTATAAATTTTCTCTTTCGTGGTTGTTACCTAATGGTTATTAGTAGTCTAATTTTTTTCCTCTTTGTCTAAATTTTAAGAAGGTAGAAGGGCACCTGGGTGGCTCAGTTGGTTAAGTGTGTGATTCTTGGTTTTGGCTCAGGTCAGGATCTCAGGGTTGTGAGATTGAGCCAGGAGCCTGGTGTCAGCTCATTGCTCAGAGGGGAGTCCGCTTGAGATTCTCTTCCTCTCCCTTTCCACCACTTTGTGCTTTCTCTCTTTGAATAAAATAAATAAATTTAAAGAAAAAAAAGAAAGGTAAAATTATGTAGGACTAAAGCCATTAGGAATGTAGATTTAAAATGAGAACAAACATGTAAAACTATAAGTGCTTTCTAAAATTAAGTATTAGCCATCATATCCACAGCTTTTGAACCTGGTATTTGGAAGTAAAGCTTATCTCACTTCTGGTATAAAAATTTAGAACATTTTAAAGGATAAAAATTGTGAGAAATTGTATGTTAAGAAAACGACACATTTGTCAAATGGAAATTCTTAAGTGTATTATTACCATGGTTCTTAGGAGTAATTTAAATAATACTGTCAATTATACATAAATTTCAAGAGCTTTAGCTATTGTGCATTAAGAAATAATTAGATTTCATTTTCCTTAAACCATGTAGTGATATTTTCTTTGTATAAACATGTGGAGACTCAGGAACACTGACATGGGTGGTAAGAATGAGAAATAATTTAAACAGTACTGAATTTTTTCTGATACCTACATGTATCAAATGTAGCAAATTCATTAGGGGAGAGTACATTAAGTGTTAGTCACACCTGTGCTGGTTCAGTGATAGAAGCCCAATTTGAGCTAACTTGAGCAAGAGAGGCAACTTATTGACTCTTCTATCTGGAAGAGAATGGATAAGCAGAATGAGGGTCTGATGCCAGGACTTTGTCACCCTTCTTCCCTTGGCCTCTGAATGTTGATGTCTTCCCGCCCACTTGGAAATGGAAACCTTGCAGCTGGAAAAGAAAACAAAGGCATAATTAGTTGTTAAAGCTAAAGCCAGTTTAACAAACTTAGCATAGGCAAAAGACAAATAATCCGGGTGTGTGTGTGTGTGTGTGTGTGTGTGTGTGTGTGTATACATACACACACATATTTCTAATGGTTTTAACAAGAGATTAATACCTATATCCTGGAACAAGCTTTTATGAATTGCCTAGAAAAAGAAATCAATAGAAAAATGGGCTAAGGGTCTGAAAAGACCATTCAAGAAGAAATCTAAATAAATGCAAATAGAGGTCATTGTGGATATTCAAACTAAAGTGAATTTATACCCGTTGCATATTAAATTTTTTTTTAAATTGATGAGAGAGAGAGAAGGAGGAGGAGGAGGAGGAAGAGGAGATAGGGGAGGAGCAGAGGGAGAGGGAGAAACAGGCTCCCTGCTGAGCAGGGTAAGCTGGATGTGGGCTCAATCCCAGGACCCTGGAATCAGGACCTGAGCTGAAGGCAAACAATTGACAGACGGAGCTCCCCAGGAACAACCCCCTCCATTGAATATTTTACTATTTTAGTGGGAATGTGGGGGGAAAGTACCTTCATACATGGCATTTTTAGAAAGCTATCTGAAATGTCTATGAAAAAGAAAAAATACACATGCTTTTTGACTCGGGTTCCACTTCTGGGATTCTATGGAATAGAAATAAAAACACCAATAGGTGAGGACATTGCACAAAAAGATTTGTTTTCTTTGGTAGTATTTATGTTAAAATACTATGTTAGAAACCTGGAAATGGGTGCCTGGGTCCTGGGATTGAGCCCCGCATTGGGCTTCCTTGCTCAATGGACAGCCTGCTTCTCCCTCTCTCATATGTTCTCTGTCTCAAATAAAATCCTAAAAAACAAACAAACCTGGAAACAAAGGATGATAGATTATCTGTAACTTTGAATAGTCTGCCAATATTAAAAGGAATGAATCATTTCAGAAACTTCCCTGTGGTGTAAACTAGAAAAGATGCAGAGAATTATATAATATGATGCCATTAAAAAAAGCAAACTCTCTAACTGTATAATTGTTTATGTGTGTGTATATTTGGATTATGTGCTCCTGGATTAAAATACAGAAAGTACATACCAGACTTTCTTACATGAATTCCTTTACAATAAGAAGAGGATATAGTAGCTAGGTCAAAGAAAAAATTCACTTTTATGGATTTTTGTTAGATTGACTTATTTATATAAATTATAGGCATCACATTTATTTAAACTATATATTTAAAAATATATGTACATACACTTAAAAATTAGGCAAACCGGGCAGCCCCGGTGGCGCAGTGGTTTAGCGCCGCCTGCAGCCTGGGGTGTGATCCTGGAGACCTGGGATCGAGTCCCACATTGGGCTCCCTGCATGGGGCCTGCTTCTCCCTCTGCCTGTGTCTCTGCCTCTCTCTCGCTCTCTCTGAATGAATAAATAGATAAATCTTAAAAAAAAAAAATTAGGCAAACCATATTAAAAGGGCAATAAAGGTTTGGTTACACTAAAAAAGACTATTAAGGGATTACAGAATATCATATTTTAAATCTGCTCAAAGTAAAGTAACTGAGAAACACAGAAAACCCTAATCTTTGGGCATAAATTGTAGATGGCAGATTGACTGGGAAGGAAATAAACTTGAGGTAATTTCTTAATCACTTTGGTGTTTCCTTCTCCCAACAAGAGATCTCTGTGTATATATATATATGGCATTTAATAAATATTGGTTGAATAGAGAGATGTATAATGCTTATTAAACAGTGTGTGTGTGTATATAAAATCAGGCCATATATATTGCTTTTAACAAATACTGGTTGAGTAAATGAATGGAAAGATGTACATTGAGAGAGAAATGGACCTTCAAGAAGAAAATTTTGAACGTAGTTTGGAATACCAATTATATACATATAATAAGCATGTAACTCTTGAGGAAAGACCTTAAGTTCGCTGACAGTTGATACATTTAGGTTAACTTGGTCCTTAATTAGAAGAATAGGGGTAAATGGGATTGGTGGTTGAGCAACTGAAACGGAGTATAAGCTGTTGCCAACTGAAGATGAAAGAGATTTGTCTTAGATTTTTAAGAGTTTTGGAATACATATGGCATTATGCCATTCTAGTTTACACAAAACCTGTAATACACCCTAAAACAGTGATTGTATAGTGTCCTCATGCCTCCACCCCAATCTGGAACATAGTGTATGCACACAAAGTTATTGAAGGATTGATTTATGACTATAGCATGTGACCTACACAAATTAGTCTAGCACAGTGTACTTTTCATTGGTGTTCTAGAGCTGGTTTGTCTTACATTCAGTGTTATTGCATTGTTTGCTTGAAGCTGGCAATTGGGGAGTATTTATATAGATTGGCAAATGTTACCAAAAAGTTATTATTTTTTTTTTTTCTGAGAAGTGGCTTTCCAGCAATATACTGTTATTTAATTATGAATCAAGACCTGTGATATGGTGACTGAAAGTTGGAAAACAAATTATACATTTCAGAGTTGAGTTGTAATTTAATTTTTTTAAAATCAGGAATTAGTAAGTAGGACTTACAAAATGATATTTGTTTTATAAAAGTGTTAAATTTTATTTTGATATTTAATAATTATTAGGGGATATGTAAATTTCTGCAGAGGATCTTCAGTTATCATTCTGGAATACATCATTTGAAATGATGATTAAGTAATGCCTCTAGGACTGTGTATTTCCTCCTTGGTTTTTGGAATGGTACTTAGTCCCACCGTCATGCCGCCCTTATACCTGAATTTGTGCAGTTCTTTATGGAGCATCTCTTTTTGTTGCTTAAAGCTGTGATGAATGGGCATTTCCCTCCTCTTGAGTTAGCAGTGATTTTAGTAGTTAATGACAGTCATTAATGACAGCCTATTTATAAACTACTCTGGGAATTTAAGATCAAATCCAGAGATGAAAAACATGTTGACAGCTTGACACAGGGCAGACCTCTGAGTCATGATTTTTTTTTTTTTTTTTAAGATTTATTTATTCATGAGAGGCACACAGAAAGAGGCAGAGACATAGGCAGAGGGAGAAGCAGGCTCCCTGTGTGGAGCCTGACACAGGACTTGATCTCAGGACCCTGGGACCACAACCCAAGTCAAAGGCAGACACTCAACCACTGAGCCACCCAGTTGCCCCTGAGTCATGATCTTTATATTAAGTCCTTACATAATCAGATAAGTAGAAATAGATGAGTGGAATTGTTTAATCTCATTCTATGTGTCCGTCTTTCCTTCCCATCCCATCCCACCCCCACCAGGTAAACAAGTATTTTGTGCCAGGCACTGTTCAAGGCAGCAGGGATATTGTGATGAACAAAGCTGACAGTACCCCTGCTCTAATGTAGCCTACATTTTAATGGAGGAAACAAATGGATAATAAAATTGTAAGACAAGGTTTGGGAACACAAGGAATTTGTATTACTTTTTTTTTACTGTTAATGCTTTGGTTCAAATTCTTCCACAGAATTATGGAACTTGAGATTTGACTAGGACAGATATCTTTATTTATTCATGTGATTCATGAGGGTACAGTGCTTGGTAGATAGAATAATGTAAAGTTTTAGGAAGTATTTGAAGAGAAATACACTGAATAACTGGTCTAAGTAGTAATGATACTGAACCACCCTGGAAAGGAAAGAATTACCCCACAAATTGGTAAAAATCCCAAGAGTGCATTTCCAAAGCTTAATAGGGATTATTGCTGGTTTTGTTTATTATTTGTAACGTGTGAGTCATTGCTGGCATTTAAGAGATGCTCAGCAAATATTGTTGAAGAAATGGGTGTAACTATGTTGTTTTAACCAACTGCCCTAACATGGTTTTGATCAGGATAGGATTTAAAAAAATTTTTTTGTACTAGTTTTTGAGCTCCAATATTTTGCAGTTCATATAAAGATGAGCCCAACATTTATCTTATTCCCAAGGAGTTTTTAGGAGTCCTAAAATATATAAATGTACTGCTAAAACAAGCTAGAAGTTACTAATGCCCAATAGGAGAAATAAACCTTAAAGTGAGAATTTGGAGGTTAAGATCATCTCCTGCAGAGGTGACAGAAAAAGTTTCCATGGGGAGTGGCATTTAGCAGGAATGGACAGGTAATATTTGAACTATTTGGAGGTAGGCATGTGGAAGGCTGCAGGAATTACATCGGCAAAGATGTATTTTATGTGTGAGAAACCATGATGTGCCTCTCTGCATTGGAAGTTGTTTATTTTGTCCAGAGTGAAGTTCCTTTGAAAGAGAACAGTAGGATATGAGACTGAAAAAGTAGGTTTGGAAATTTTTTTACCTCCCCTACTGGAGCACTGAATATTTTCGAGAAGAGTGGGATGGTTAGAGAGAGGCTCCTTTGTGTCTGTTAACAGGAGAACCCATTCTCCCTCTTTTGTCTTTTAAGCACCTTGGAGATGGAACATGTTAGGTTTCCTTGTGTGAGGCAAACACACTTTTGTGCCCAACTCTAGTAACACTTTCCAGCTGCTTCTTTCTTATGTTTTTTTTTTTTTTTTTTTTGTAGTTGTTGTTCTCTTTGTTTTTTAAAGGTTATAATAAAACTGAGAAGATAATCTTTCTTCCAGTTTCACCTGAACTGGCCTTGTGTCTCTAACCTCAGAGGCTCCTGTTTGTGTCTTCCTGTTGCCCTGTGTCTGACACACAGCTTTTCTGTAACTTGATTTCCAATCAATGCAGTGACTTCCTGTTAGCTGTGGGCTAAAGGCACCTTCCATGTTGTGGTTCCTGCGCATTTTGTGTCTTCATTCTTTTCACTCCCTATACCATCTGTAATGTAGCCAGCTAGTTCCTAAAATGCCCTATCTCTTTCACCTTTTTTTGCCCATGTTGTCTGTGTAATTCTACTTTCAGCTCCCCATGTTTTAACACCCTGTTCTTGAATTACCTTTACTGAGAGTCCTTCCTTGATTTCTTGGGTGACAGTTGGGACTTCTCCTCCTGCTCACCAAGGATGGATTCCTATCCAGGCGCCCCAGCCTTGTAACTGTTCAGGTGCTCTTTCTCACCCGATGATGACTGTCTCAGGGGCAGAATTTTCTCTTACTTGCTTTTGAGAGTCCCATTATTGACCATAATGGTTGGCACACAATACATTGTTCTAACTGTGTTTATTGAATGACTTATTAGTTGTATAGCTAGGTTTTACAGAACATCCTAGAAATTATGAGCTTGTAAAATTGTTACCATGGCACTATTAAAGTTTTTAAACTTAGCATTTTTCGATGGTCTTTGCAGGAGCATAGTTGTTGAATAAATTTAGGGACATTAGCTTTTTTTATCCTCTGATTTTGTTTAATAAGTGTTTATGTAGTATCTGCTTAGAACATAATGTCAGGGATTCTGGGAAATAGAAATTGGGCAGTTTTAGCTTTTCTGTATATGTACTTTGATAAGGAAGAACACAAATGAACAATTAACTCCTTTTTGTTGGACTTCAGTTGCTTCTCTTCATTTGAATCAATTTGTTAGTTCATGTTGCTTTCTCTCTAAACAACCCTGCAGACTATGGGGCCCTCCTTTGATCTGTAAACTTGCATTAAAAACTGCAAAGTAAAGAGGAATATATACTTTTTGTGACAAAAATCACATAATATATAACATAATGTTACTTAAATTAAGAACAATCTGAAAAATATTAATTTTGTGCTGTTCTATATTTTTTTTTACTAACATACAGATTACATTTGTAAGATAGTATGTGTATATGAAGAAGTTGGTTTTCTTCTATAAATTAAGAAAAAAAACCCACAGTCTTATACTGTAAATGTAACAATGACACTTGAAAGTACTCAGAATTGTGGAGGCAAATAATTGCAATTACCTGGAGGGACTGAAAAACAAATCGCCTAATTTTGAAGACTGAAACAGCTGGTGTTTTCTTACCTCCCTCTCTCCCCCTTCTTTTTTTGGTAAATGCCCAATGAAGTTTTGTTGTTTTTCTTCTTACATAAACATAATCAACACAATAAAGAAGATAATGAACCAATGACTAAGAGCATCAGCACATTTTTTTTCTCTCTGTTCAGATGTGCCAAATAGATCTTTATCCTTCACTGAACCATCAAATAGAGGCTGGCAAATTAGAACATCCATGTTTATTTAATCAGCTCCTCCCTCCCAACTTTTTTGCTTTTTTGTTTTGTTTTTGTTTTAAAGTACAATTTGTTGTTCAGATGGAACTAAACATATTCTAATTCTAAAAGGTATACTGAAGTTGGTAAATAGAAAAAAGTGGCCTCATTTGATACAGTGTAACTTGTTTCATTTAATTTCATCTTTCTTTCTTTCTTTCTTTTTCTTTCTTTCTTTCTTTCTTTCTTTCTTTCTTTCTTTCTTTCTTTCTTTCTTTCTTTCTTTCTTTCTTTCTTTCTTTCTTTCTTTCTTTCTTTCTTTCTCTTTCTTTTTTTAGATTGATTTATTTGTGAGAGACACAGAGAGAGAGGCAGAGACATAGGCAGATGGAGAAGCAGGCTCTTCACAGGGAGCCTGATGTGGGACTCGATCCTGGATCCCAGGATTACACACTGAGCCAAAAGCAGACGCTCAAACGCTGAGCCACCCAGGCGTCCCTCGTTTCATTTTTCAGCAAGAAAATATGACATTTAATGTAAAACATTTTATTTTATTTTTTATTATTTTTTAATGTAAAACATTTTAAATGGAATGCTTTAAAACACAAAGATTTGAAAGGAATTCAATTTGAATATAACTGTGTAGCCTTAGAAATAAAGCATAAAAATTAGTCAATTTGAATATAGTTTTTAAATACTTTTGAATAAAAATTATATAATAAAGTTCATACATCTTTAGTATACTGCTGGATAAATGAATACAGAATAAATACACTAGTGTAACCAGTACCCAGCTGGAGCAATAGGACGATGTTAGCCAGTGAATATCTCCTGGTCCTTATTCCTCCTTCTCTTCCAGATAACTTCTGACTTCTAAGACAACAATTTTTCTGTTCTATAAATGTTTTGTAAAACTTTTTTTTTGGTGGAAAAATCCACATAATATGAAATTCATTGTCTTAATGATTTGTAAGTGTACAGTTCATTGACATATAATACATTTACAATCTTGGTGTGCTGCCTCTGTCTAGTTCCAGCACCTTCCCATCAGCCCCAAAGGAAACCCCTTGCCCTTGGAGCAGTCACTGCGTATCCCACCCTCCACCCAGTAGAAACCAATAGAAACCCTTTCAGGCTGCTTCCTTTGTCCTTTGGCATATCTCCACCATTCTTTGAACACTTCTCACTGTCTTGTGGGAAATCTCCCAAGATCATACTGTAGTGTCCTAGCCCCTGCCCTGGAATTAGTCCTTTGTCCAAGGAAGAGTTTCTTTTAGTGGAGAATGCTGTTGAGAAATCAGTTCTTCTAATGGGTGGTCTTTATCTCCAGGCCCTTTCAGAGAGAGCTAGTGTGTGTGTGTGTTTATATGTATGACCCAAGTATATGCATGTGTGCATATTTAGAAATTGCATACATGTATATTAAACATAAGTAAATCCATATATAGAAAACCTATAGTATATGTGTATACACATACCCATCTTATATCTATTTTTTCCTTGGCTATATCTATCCAAATACCTCTCTTTCCACCAGACTACAAGTTTATACTTTTACCTTAGATTTTTACATTCTAGCTTATTTCTCTGAAATAATTATCTAGTTGAAATATAATTAGGTGCACGTATTTGGATTCATCTCATTTTAGGATTTTCTTCCCATCTTCGTTGATCTGATATTTTTTTCTTTCTGAGTGTATGAAAAATTATGTCAGAACTCTATAGGGGTATACTCAAAGCATTGTCACTTACCCTCTTTTCTCTTAGGCGTTCTACTCCTCTCTTACCTACCATATCCCTGTTTACTTCCTGAAGGTATACAGTCTCAGGAATGTTCCTGATTATTTCTTCCTGCCTCTTTTTTTTAACATAAGCAGATGTTTATTATATCTTATATCTCTTCATAAACACAGGTAATAAATTCTCTGCTAATATTTCCACTTCAAACTTTATCATGAAAATCCTGCTGTAGGGGATCCCTTGGTGGCTCGGCGGTTTAGCGCCTGCCTTCGGCCCAGGGCGTGATCCTGGAGTCCCAAGATCGAGTCCCACATCGGGCTCCTGCATGGAGCCTGCTTCTCCCTCTGCCTGTGTCTCTGCACCCCTCTCTCTCTGTCTCTCATGAATAAATAAATATTAAAACAAAAGAAAATCCTGCTGTACAGTTCAGAGCTATCTTTGTTCTTTGTTATAACTGCATATTATAGTTCTTTTTTTTAAATCTTTTTTTTTTAATTTTTATTTATTTATGATAGTCACACACACACACAGAGAGAGAGAGAGGCAGAGACACAGGCAGAGGGAGAAGCAGGCTCCATGCACCGGGAGCCCGATGTGGGATTCGATCCCGGGTCTCCAGGATCGCGCCCTGGGCCAAAGGCAGGCGCTAAACTGCTGCGCCACCCAGGGATCCCTTCATATTATAGTTCATGCAGTGTGTTCATGGTGTATGGCTTACCATATTTTATTCAGCTTTTTGTTCTCTGGCTATGGATAGAAGCAGTTAACTGTTAATGTACATCCTTTGGGCAGCCCAGGTGGCTCAGTAGTTTAGCGCCGCCTTCAGCCCAGGGTGTGATCCTGGAGACCTGGGGTCGAGTCCCACATCAAGCTCCCTGCATGGAGCTGGCTTCTCCCTCTGCCTGTGTCTCTGCCTCTCTCTCTCTCTCTCTGTCTCTCATGAATAAATAAATAAAATCTTAAAAAACAAAAAAACAAAAAAACCCAGTACATCCTTTGAGGTTTAAAAGCTAAAAGAACAGGGGTGCCTGGGTGGCTCAGTTGGTTAAGCATAAGACTCTTGATTTTCACTTGGGTCATGGTCTCAGGGTTGTGAGATCGAGCTCTGCACTGGCCATGGAGTCTGTTTAGGATTCTCTTCCTCTGCCTGCCTGCACCTCCCCCCATACTTTGCCTTCCCTCTCTCTCCAAAAAAAACAAAACAAAACAAAACAAAACAAAAAAACACCACCAAAACAACAATGAAACAAACCTGAAAGAACACCTCGGTTGGGCAGACCCAGTGGCCCAGCAGTTTGGCACTGCCTTTAGCCGGGGGTATGATCCTGGAGACCTGGGATCCAGTCCCATGTCGGGCTCCCTCCATGGAGCCTGCTTCTCCCTCTGCTTCTCCCTCTGCCGGTGTCTCTGCCCCTCTCTCTCTCTTTCTCTCTCTCTCTGTCATGAATAAATAAGTAAAAACTTAAAAAAAAAAATAACCTCGCTTTTGGTTATGGTAACGAGGTGAAAGTTTTATAATAGTAGGATTCAGCAGTTGAAAGAACACTCCTTAAATAAACAAAATAGTCTAAAAATTCAAGTGTCATATTGAAGGCAATGGGCTAAAGCTTTCCTATGAATAGCAGGGATGTCGATGCTAGTTAGATATTGATGGATAATACGAGAGATGTAATGTGTTGAATTTCTTTTATTACTTCAAGTTAATTTCTGAGTGGCTAAAATTAGTGTTGGATCAATCTGTTTTTTTTTTTTTTTCTTCTCCTGTAGAGCTATTTTAGAAACTGAAGGGGAGAACAGCAGGTTTTTCTGCATTTTTATCATGTTCCTTTGTAAACTGTATTTGATAATTCTAAACTTTAACATATGCTATTTTTAATGTATGCTAAAAGCAGCCTCCAAAATTATAGGTAGAGTTCTTAGTACATAAGTGTGCTCATTAAATATTTATGGAAAAAAAATAACTGCTAAAAGGAACTCTTTGCTAGACTTTTTTTGTTGGTGGTGGTAGTGGTGAATGCCCCTTTTGCGCTACTTTTCCTTGCTCGTAGATTCTATGAGTTTGCATAGCATCATCTCTGAATAACAGATTTTATTGGTACTGGATGTCTGTTGGGGTTGTAAATGTTCTGAAAACAAGTAATTCATACAGCAATGGCAGTTTAGTGTTTCTGTTGATCAGTGACATTAGAGATGCTAGAAATCATTTGAAAAATGCACGGAAATTGTTGCAATGCATTTTAATAGCAATATACATGATAGTAATTTAGATTATAATTACCCCCTTGGCAGCAACTGTGCTTACCCTTGTTTTGCACAGTGCTGACTCTGCGGTTTTCTTAAAATATGTCATTATCAATGCAAACTATTTCGTTAAATAGTCTGCAAGTTTCATATTATCTTATTTGTCTTCACTAGTCTCATCACCTGAATTAGGTGCCAAAAATACAGGAGTTACAATGCTAAAGAGAAACTGAGGCAGTTAACTTAGAGTAAGTGACAGACAGACAGAAACAGCCATACAGGGGCACCTGGGTGGCTCAGTTAAGCATCTGTTTTCGGCTCAGCTCAGGATTCCAGGGTCCTGGGATCAAGCCCCACCTTGGACTCTGCTCAGCAGGGAGTCTGCTTCTCCCTCTACTGCTACCCCTGCTTGTGCTCGCTCTCTGTCAAATAAATTAAATATTAAAAAAAAAAAGCACACATAGGCATACAAGACCATGTGTGCATGTACACACAAGCTCATCACCATAAGAACTTAGGCTTTTTCACTCCTTTGGTTTTACGTTGTTGGAATTTTTTGTTGTTGTCGGCCCTCTAAAAATGACAAAGTGAATGTCATGGAGAGGGATCTTGAGTCTAGTAACTGCATATAAAAATCAGTTAAGGTTTCCGTGGTTTCTTGTAGTCCCTCCCCCTCCCCCCCTCCAAATGCTAAGTTTTTACCTGCTAGAGGCTGTATGTTTTGGGTCCTCTTAAAACATGCCGAATTTTCTTTGTGCGTTTAGGTATAAGCGACCATTCTCTGTTGTTGGGGATGTAGTATGGGGAATTTGGGTGCAGGCTACATTCCGGGAGGAATAAGGTATGATTTAATGAGTTTAGTACTTGTTTATAATGATTGGAGTTGTATGTAAGATATAATTTCTAACTTCTGTGACATCTCAGATAGTGTAGGTAAACTTCTGTCATATGTCATATGTTAGACATTCTACTAGGGACTAACAGTCATTGTCCTCACCCACATACACCTTAGAGGGTGTCCTCTTCCTCCAAAAGTCTGTAGAACATGCAGACTTTTAGAGATAGCTCATTTTACTATTTTTATTTTATTTTTTCTTTTTAAAGATTTATTTATTTATGATAGACAGAGAGAGAGAGAGAGAGGCAGAGACACAGGAGGAGGGAGAAGCAGGCTCCATGCTGGGAGCCCGACATGGGACTCGGATCCCGGGACTCCAGGATCGCGCCTGGGGCCAAAGGCAGGTGTTAAACCGCTGAGCCACCCAGGGATCCCCTCATTTTACTATTTTTAAAATTAAATCACTGTTAAAGGGTAGATCTCCATATTTGTATAGAAACCATTCAATTATTTGATAAATGAGAGAAAGTTCCTTAATACTTTCTACTGGTAACTGGAAATGGGATGTATTTTTAATTTATCATAGAAATGGTATTTCAAAATCTGCAAACAAGTAAATGAGATAGAATAATGGAGAAACATACCGAAAAGATCTGACACTGGCACTGAGATGAAATGCAGGCATGGACACAGGTACAGATGAAATGACTACCATTACCTTTAATAGTATATAGCAAAAGAAAGAATATTTGGTTTCAGAAATACAGAAATGGTGAAGGAAATAAGTGGTGATAGTATGTATTACTTTGTATACCTTATTGTACCTTAGAATACATTTAAATAATGAGTCTGACAAGGGGAATGCTATATACATTTCTTTCTATCCTGCATTTGGTATTTCAGAATAAAATTTACTAAGGGATTAAAAAAAGATTTAAAAATTATGTTGGATAAATATCCTTCTAATTTTTGTGATGTCAGGCAGACATCCTTATCTCACTAATGTGTTTTGATACCACAGGGGATAAAGCTTTCTAAGTATTTTCATCTTCATGGCTAATGGAATCAGAGGCAGACGTGAGTGTCCTTCCTCTCTCCCCCTACTTCCTGCTTCCTTTGAAGTTCTGTAAAATGAAAGAAACACAAGAAGAGCTGTGCTTAAAAGGAATATTTTTGATTATTCACGTATCCTATTTCTCTCCACAGTTTCGTGTCTTTTGTACCTTTATGTTGATAGTACTCTAATGAAAGGGGAAGTCTTGCTGAAAGCTGATCACCCAATTATCTGCTCTATTTCCTATATCTTCAATTTGAGGTCTTCCTTTCTGAGGAAGTATTCGTTCTTTCAGAAATTTTTCCTGGTAACTTAACTTCCTCTCCTTTCTGGTTTTAATCCTTAGTCTATGTATCCCTTTGATTTTATTATAACCTCATTCATTCATTGAATGCCAGGAATTTTACGAGGCAGAGTCATGAATGAGGCTGCAGCAGAGACACTGTCCTGGTAGATGCATTTCAGGGGACAAGGCTTCACACACAGGTGCTAGCAGGTACGGACGGACTCCTTATCCATAGCTCCCCTCTAGCCTTTGCTCTTCTTCCTGCTGCTACTGCTGCCCTCATCCTTACCGATGTTGTCCTCCATCCAGCGTTCCATCCTCTCATTTTCTGGACTTTCTCTGATCCACCAATCTTTATTTTTCTAACCAATCTCAACCACTCATTGCCTTGGGTTAAAACAGCACCCATAAATACAGCTTACAAACCTTCCTGAGCATTATCCATTTCTGCTTACTTCCTCTTCCCACTGTAAGAATTCCATAACCCTTCTAGAACTGCTGATCCATTGACTCCACCACTTGTGTCCATCGCCATCCAGCCGCCACAACTTCCTTCCCTTGTGGACCTTATGGACACATACTCCGTTGTTACCTTAAGTAACAATCTGTTCATTTGCCTCTCTGTCCTTATAAACTCTGTCCTAGATTGAACTAAACTTCCTACCTCTTCGGCCTTTGCACCCCAGACTGCATCTGGGGGAAGCGTGCAGCCACACTAGTGTTTTCTGAGTGACTGCAGTCAACAGGTGAGTCCGTAACACATACCCTACCGCATGGATCTTGCCAGTACACTTCGTGACTTTCTGAAAAAGATTTCATACCTTTTCTTATACCTCCAACTCTGCGATGTGGTCAGAATGAAACTTTCACACCTCACTTCCTCATCACCACATCTGCTCGTCTACCTGAACCTTTCTTTTCCCTTTGACTCTGCTTTTGCTCTTCTTACAGTGATATACTTTATTAGTGACTGTTTAAAATCAGCTGCCTTCTTTGTATCATAGGTCACATCCTATGTCATTGGCTTAAGAGTTTTTTTTTTTTGTTTCCTTGTTTGTTTTCCTGCATCTGTACCTATGTTATGCATCGTCAGTTTTTCCCCTGCTTGGTCATTCCCATCGGCACGCAAACATAGTGTGGTTCCAGCAATACTCCCTCCTCCCCAAATTGTGCTATAGGTTCCCCTCCAGCTACTGCCCCAGTTCTTTGCTCTCCTTTATGGGAAATCTCCTCAAGGAGTTGTCCATTCTTCTTGCATTCCCCTGGACCTTCTGACCAGGCTTAATCCCCAGTCCACCTCTCCTACCACTGTTGACCAGATCTCAATGATCAGTAGATGGCAGCACCGCTCACTTAGTTGTTAAGACCGAAAACATCTTTGAATTTAACTTCTTTCACACCTTACTTCCAAATTATCAGCACCTCTTGTGTGACTTAACTTCATATTGAGCTGATCTCATGCCTTCCATCACTGGCTCCTTGTACCAGGCTCCTGTCAACTCCTGACCAGACAGTACGCAAGCCTTTTTTATTTTATTTTTTTAAGATCTTATTATTCATGAGAGACACAGAGAGAGGCAGAGACACAGGCAGAGGAAGAAACAGGCTCCACGCAGACAGGCCAACATGGGACTTGGTACCGGGTCCCCAGGATCACACCTTGGGCTGAAGGTGGCGCCGAACCACTGAGCCACCAGGGCTGCCCTACGCAAGCCTTTTGATTGGTTGTTTCAGATTTTGCTACTTACAGTCTGTTGCCACACAATAGCTAGGGTAATCTTCTAAAACTGTTTGATTTTAATAGATCTAAAAAATTATCTGCTAGGTCTCTGACTGGAGTATTCCATCCACTCAGAAAAAAAAACCCAAAGCCCTCACCTGTGGTTTCTAAGACCCCATCAGGGACCAGCAAACTTCTGTCTGAAATGGCCTGACAGTCAACATTTCAGGCTTTGTAAGTCACCCAGTGTTTTACTTACTTGTCCTGGTGCCAGTGTTTCCTCTTCCTCTTCCTTTTTACAAGTTTTTAGAAATCTAAGTAACACTCTTAGCTCAAGAGTCCTACAAAAACATTTGGCATTCAGGCTGCAGTTTGTTGTCCCCGGTCCCCAGGACCAGGCACCAGCTTATTGTGTCTCCACTTGTCCTCTACAACTCTGTGTCATGTTCCTTGGCATCTTGAGGTGTCTTTTTGTTGCCTTTGAATCTCCCCAGTTCATTTCTGCTTTTCTCACATCTCCTCCTCCTCTTCATTATGGTCTTTGTCAAATGCTATTTTCTTTTCTCCCTCCAATCCTTCTCCCCTCTCCCTTCTTCCTTTCTCTCTCTTTTCTCCTCCCTCCCTTCCTTGATTTATTTGAGGGGGAGAGAGTGCATGAGTGGGGAGAGGCGAAGAGGGAGAGAGAATTTCCAGCCAACTCTCCACTTAGTGCAGAGCCCGACATGGGGCTAGATCTCATGACCCTGAGAACATGACCTGAGCCAACATCAAGAGTTGGATGCTTAACTAACCAGCCACCCCTCAAATGTTATTTTCTTAGGAAAATGTCATTTACTCAGGCTTGGGACTCTCAAATAGCTACTTCCCCTACCACTTACTTTGCTTCTTTCATCTTCCCCGTTTAAGCAGATGGCATCACATTTTAGCTTAGGCCAAAAATCTAGATAGGAGTCATCTTTGACTTCGACTTCACCCCCATTATCTACATCATGTAAATGATGT
The DNA here is from genome assembly GCF_048164855.1 of Canis lupus baileyi. Classification (NCBI taxonomy): domain Eukaryota; kingdom Metazoa; phylum Chordata; class Mammalia; order Carnivora; family Canidae; genus Canis; species Canis lupus. Next base: position 45,494,160 of record NC_132854.1, read on the forward strand.
CAGGAAAGAATGGGTGCTCAATATCCTTTAAGTAGTAAGTGGTAGTTAAAATAATTTTAATACCGAGTGGTGAACATAAAGAACAAGGAATCCATAGATGGGGGACTCAACTTTTGTGGCTCACTAAGGCCTATCCCAGGAAGTTAGTCTCAGCCCAGATCTGATATGTAGTAGTAGGCCTGTATCGGGATGCGTGTGGTAGTGTTGTTGAGGGTTTGGGTGAGAGGGGTGGGTGTTAAGAGGAAGGAATCTCTGGTTAAAATGCAGAAGTTTTTAGATAATAAATTGTTCAAGCTGGAAATACTTAACTATGGTTGAAATAATTATTTTTAGCCAGTGAGATTATTGTCTTTCCCAGTGTTGGTTGGTAAAACCTACTTACTGCTCCATTTAAAATGTTGTCTGTCTTTAATCCCATCTTCCATCCAAACACAACAAAAACTGTTTACAGATTTACTTCTATGTCTTGTACCAGAGAGTGTCGCTGGTCCAAAGATGGACAGGTTAGTCTTGGTCTTTCTTATGAGTTCAACCATACATTACATTGTATTTCTTGCTTGACTTAGCTTATAGATATACCACAACTTGACAAATGCTTGGGTTGTTCCCAGTCTTTTATTCTTAGGAAAAAAGCTGCTCAGAACATTGTATGAATGTTGTTTTGTTTTGTTTTTCCTCCTGCTTTATGCTTAGCTGTTCAATTGCTGAGTCTTCTGCTCTGTGTATATTTAAAAGAAACTGCCAAACTTTTTGCCAAAATGGTGATACACCATTTTTACATTTCCACCACTCCACCATTCCATTTTTACATTTACAAACTCACCACTAGAATAGGTGAGTTTTAGGTACTTCACATCCACCCCATTCTAGGGGATGTGTAGTGATACCGCATTTGTGGTGGGTGGGTTGTGTTTTGTTTTGGTTTTAAGCTGCATTTCCTTGGTGACAGATGATCTTGAACATCATGTGATTATTGGTTTTTCATATATCTTCTTTGGTTAAGTCCTTTGATCATTTTTTATTTGGGCTGTTTGTCTTGTTACTACTGAGTTGTAGGACTTCATTAAGTGTTCTTTTTTTTTTTTTTAAGATTTTTATTTATTTATTCATGAGAGACACAGACAGAGGCACAGACAGAGGCAGAGGGAGAAGCAGGCTCCATGCAGGGAGCCTGACGTGGGATTCGATCCTGGGTCTCCAGGATCATGCCCTGGGCTGAAGGCGGCGCTAACCATTGAGCCACCTGGGCTACCCATTAAGTGTTCTTAATATAGATCTTTCTGAGATACATTTATTATTGGGAGAGGCTGTCTGCCATAGGCCTTGAATATCCATGTATATTTATTCTGGCTACACCAAGAATGCAAAGGCCTGAGCGCTCTTTACTCAACCATTTCTCAATGCTGTGCTTGCAGTAAGCTGCTTTGAGAAGTGATTAGGTCTCTCTGTACACAATGAGCAGACTTGTTACCAATTATTCAGCATAAAATTGGTGAGTCCCCCAAGCTGAGTGTTCTATAATTCAGTGCACTGCATGTGCAAGCATCCATCAGGGAGGCCTGTGACATCCCTGTGGGACTTGGTGGGTTGGGGAACCAGTAGAGGCATAATAATTTCTAACTGAGGACTCCTATCTTTTCTGCCAGCACTCACCAATCAGTAACAGGCTTATGTGGCTTGTTATGTTATGTTGAGTAAAGTCTCAGACCAGACTGCACACTTCTTAGCTTGTATTGCAGACATTTTCACCTAGTCGTGGCTTACTCTACATTGTCTTAATGAAGCTTTTGTTAAGAGTTGTTTGCAGAATGGAAGGTTTAAATTTTGATGAAGTCTAATTTATCAATTTTAGTTAGTGCCTTTTGTCCTAAGAAATCTTTGCCTTCCTGAAGGTAGCAAGAAGATTTTCGTCTATGTTTTCTTGTAGATATTAAATTCTTAGCTTGTACATTTAGGTCTAAGGTCTAGGTTCACTTTTTCTCTTTTGGAGGTCCAGTTGTTCTAACAACATTTGCTGAGGAGGGTCTTCTTACTCCAATGAATTACATTAATACCTTTGTTGGAAATCATTGACTACATATGTGCAGGTGTATTTCTGGACTATCTTCTATTGATGCTTATACTATTTTAACTTGATTACAGTAGCTTTATAGTAAATCTTGAAATTAGGTAACATCCCCCAACTTCATTCTTTTAAATTGTTCTATGTTAGGTTTCCTGCATTTTTATATACATTTTATTATTTTCTGCATAAATTTTAGAAACTGCTTCTCAATCTTGACAAAACTTGCTAGGATTCTGATGATGATTATATGGAATATATAGATTATTCAGAAAATGTATTTCTTAGCAATGTCATAATATTGAGTCTTCTGACCCATGAACCTGGCATCTTTATTTTGGTCATCTCTAATACCTCTTCACAATGTTCTGTAGTCCTCAGAATATAGGTATTTCTCTTGTTAAACATTTTCCTAATTACTTTGTGGGGGCTCTTTCAATATTATTTACAAAAATGTTAAATTGTAAAATTTTATTTCCTGACTGTGAGTAATATTTGGAAATGAAAACATTTTTATAGAGGTTGAGCTTTTATTCTATGATCTCACTAAATTCATGTAGATAATTTCATTTACAAATAGACAGTTTTCCTCCTCCTTTTCTAGTTTCTATTGTTGGTGCCTTACCACACTAGCTAGTACCTCCAGTACAATAATGAATAGGAATGGGAACATGCTTCCCGTGTTCCCACTTTTAGGGGGATCGATGTGTTGGTTTGACCAACATGGTAATTGAGTAGCTGGAAGACTTTATGAATGGGGGTGTAGGATATTCTATTTTGTGTCATGAAACAAAGAATTATTAAGTTCAGTTATCCAAAAATCTCTGTATCTCCTAGAGCATGGATTCAGCTTCCATTTCATGGAATTGACATCTTTTGACTCAATTGAGTTTACCTATAACTATAGTCAGATGGTGGAAGAGTACAAATTCCAGCGTTTTAAGATAACTAAATCCTTACCTTTCGTAATAGTCAAAGGTAATATTGAAAATTTATATGTTTAAAAAGATCAGAATAAACACATTATTTAGATATAATTAAGTAGCTATCAGAAGAAATAGTTAAGGGTATTAAAATGATTGCCTCTGAAAGAGGTTAAGTGGTGGGGCAGTTGACTGCTTTTCTTAAATTTTACTTTTATATAAATGCATTTGTTGCCTTTTATTCTTAGATTTTATAAGTATTGACCATATGGGCTTACCCATTTATTGTTGAAGGGAAGCAGCTGATCTTTTCAGTTTCTATTTATTTTGATTCCCTTAACCCCCACCCCCCAATGCTCATCATAATTATTTCAATGATAAACCTAGAGAGTACTACAAAAAGAACATTTGGTTTAACTTCTTTTGGTATATATTTGGATAAAAATATTGGCCTGATGATATGCACAGGAAACTTGCAACCTACATGCCCAATGATGCAGGCTAAATTAGGTAAGTAATAAGATGTGTTAATAGTCTGTAGGGAGGAAAAAAAAATCATTTAAGGTACTGGGATATGTTCATGAAACATGACTAAAAAGTAGCTTACCAAATAATATGCATGATAAAAGATTTTTGAAAGTAAAGTACATGTGTTTATGAATGTATATGGAATATAATGTACATATTCTCATGTGAGAAAAAAACACTTCAAGGAGAAATATCAAATTAGTAGTCATTTTGAGGCACTTTTTTTCCCTCTGTTGCTTTTCAGTTTTCCAGATTTTCTGTGTTCTGAGTAATTTAAAGCAGAAAAAAAGTAATGCTATGTCAGTAAAAGTTGAATGTATTCTCTTTAAGATACATAACATAGTCACTGAATTTTTTAGAAATAGTGTTTATTTTCACTTCATTTCCCTTTTCCACTTTACTTTTTTATTCTGAATTTTGCTTGTAAATTCCCCCCCTCCTTTTTAGTAAATTACCACTTTGCTTTTGATGAAAACCATCAGTTTTTCCAGTGCTAACTTGTTTTGCATTATTGAGAATGTTTCCTTGAACAATATTATGGCAAATTAATAATAAAGGAATGAAAAAAAGTGCATCTGATTTCCTGCCATCCCTACTAACCTACTTTTGAACATGTATAATTCCTTCCCCTTGGTTGTATAGTCTGTAATGTAAATAGGTACAGTTCTGGACTTTATTGTTTGTTCATCATGCTCATTGTTTTCCATCTGGACCATCTTTGTGTCTTCTTAACAGGTTTCCTGCTTCTGATGCTTCTAATCTGACAGTAAAAATCAAAGTTCTTTTGGTGGCCTGTGAGGATACAGTCCCTTCCATCATAACTTTTCAGTTACCAGTATGGTCACTTTTCTCTCGTTCAGATATTTATTCTAATACTCAAGTTTGAGGCCTTCAGATTCTTCTGTGACCACCCTATCTGAAATTCATCCTTATTCCTCTTCCCTGCTGTTATGTTTCTCTGTAGCACTTTTTACTAGCTACAAAGCAACCACTTTAACTGCTTTTTTCATTTATTGTCTGCCTGGCTTTCTTCTTCTCCATGGAGAAGACAGCTCCATGCATCTAGGGATTTCTGCCTCCTGTTCACTGTTCTTTGTGTTTGTAACAATTAGAACAGTGTCTGGCACTTAGTAGGCACTAAATGTTGAATAATGAGCCAACTCTACCTCTTACAGCCTGCATTTCAAACTGCTGCCAGAGTGGTTCTTCCAAAACCACCCTGGAACATCTAATTAGATAGGCTTGCTCTGGCCGCTGTCTTTAGTTGTGCTTCGGGTTTGCTTTGTGGTTTTACCTATGTGCCATGTTTTAGTGAAAGGAGTTCCTAATTCTTGGTCTGCTTAACTGACTGCCCTTCTTACCTGTTACTCAAGCTTCCCTCATCTCTCCACCAAGTTAGGGCTTCCTTCTCTGAGTGCCTTGGGTACTGTGTTAGAGGAGTTAGATTTCACTGAAAAGCATTATTTCCTGGCTTGCATTTCTCTTTCTAGAATTAGGTTTTGATAATACCTGTGTATACTGCGCTTAGAACTGAGCATTTAATGGTAGTTGAGTCAATTAATGACTTAGTTGTTTTTTTTGTGGTGCTTGAAGTATTAACTTTAATAGGGCTGTTCCTCTATTGGGTTTTGATTTTTATTTTGCATGTGCCTAAAATTACTATATTTTCAGATATTTCTATGATAAATACCTCATTGTTTTCCATGATATTTTGGATTTTAAAAAGTCATTTTAATTTGCAAACCTTTGATGTTTTTATCTTTTGTGAATATCATGGATGATTGTATTTGTGGGCAGAAGGAAATCATTCCCTCAGAATGATAGTCAGAGTAGTTGTGTGCACATGCTAATATAAAAAGTGAGATTAATGTAATTGATAATACTTTAATGAAGTTAAATTTATTTATTTATTTTTAATTACAGGGAAGTTTTAAGAGTAAGCGCCAGATCTCACCTCAGGAATTCATCCATGAACTGAAAATGGGGTCTGCAGATGAGAGACTTGTAACATGCCTGGAGTCCCTCCGTGTGTCTTTGACTAGTAATCCTGTGAGGTAATTAAACTCTCTGAACATTATCAGGGCATATTAGTAAATTAAACAGATGTCCTTAATCTTTTTATTTATTCTTTCTTCATGGCACCTGTAAATAGGTGGTATACCTCAATGAGGTCTCAAGGTAAAAAGTGAATATGTAATATTTATATGCATGATGAAATATAGTGTCAATAGTAATTTTTGTATTTATTACCGAGTGATACGTAGCCTGTGGACTTCAAAATAAAAACTTAGGGATCCCTGGGTGGTGCAGTGGTTTAGCGCCTGCCTTTGGCCCAGGGCGCGATCCTGGAGACCTGGGATCGAATCCCACGTCGGGCTCCTGGTGCATGGAGCCTGCTTCTCCCTCTGCCTGTGTCTCTGCCTCTCTCTCTCTGTGTGACTATCATAAATAAATAAAAATTAAAAAACAAAAAACAACTTATTATTTTTTTCTTATAGTTTTAAAAAACTGAGGCACCTAGTGTCTGACCTATAATTTCAGCTCAGGTCAAGATCTCATGGGTCATGAGATCAAGCCCCACTTTGAGCTCCATGCTTAACAAGTAGTCTGCTTGAGATTCTTTCTACTCCCCCTACTTGTTCTCTCTCTAAAATCTATTTTTTAAAAAGAGAACAATCATGATCACAAATCCATTTGACATTTCTGAGTTTCACTCTAAATTTTGGTATTGCGAATATACTTGCTCTTTTTTTGTTTGACATAGAAAGAAACACCATTAATTAACTTTTCCTTTATTGGAAATGATATAATTTAGGAGCATATAGATTAGTATTGCCAAAATTAGCAAATAAAAATACAAGATGTCGAGTAAAGTCTAAATTTCAGACATACTAACGCTGAAAATTTTTGTTGTTTATCTGAAATCCAAATTTAACTAGATGTCCTGGATCTGGCAACACTAATACAGGTGTCTCTGTAAATCAGGTTTTAGACTTTTAAGCTCAAAATATTGTTGAAAATCTTCAAGCAGAAGTTGTTTTGAAATGTCTGAGCAGTCATAAAATCAGGATTTCAGAGCTGCAAGGGTCTAAGGTAGATCAGATTTGGCTGCTTTTGTATAATAAATGAATGCTTGTTTTTGCATGAGACTATATATCTGTATTAGGTGTGTGTGTATTCTTAGGGCTAGAGCTGACTGACTATGGAAGTTAATAATATATAATAGAATCTCTTTGATATCCTCTCTGATTAGTACTTTTCTGGACACTTCTGAAGTTTGGTGACAGTATGAAAAAACCCTTGATGGTACAACTATTTAAAACAAAATCCCTACCTGCTGAGACATGAAAGTGAGTGAGATTTAACTGAGGAGTATGAAGAGTGAACAAAGTATATTTCGGTATACTTCAACTTAATCTTTGTTTTTCCATCTACTTCCAGTCTGTTCTTTAGACTGTACGTTTGGTGGGTAGGAGGCCAGGGACCTCCTATGTCTTATTTACCAGGCACAATGCACAGCACATAAAAAGTACTCAGAGCACCTCTGTTGATTGAAACATGAAGTTGAATTTTAGCCTCTTTCAGTTTTCCCTTGGCTATTGTTACAGACTAAGTTGAATTGGGAATTTGACAGGTATAATCATATATGAAGAGCTCTGGTTTCCAGTTTACTCTGTCCCTGTTTAATATATTCATTTAAGAATAATTTTTGAGCACCTGATATTTACTAAGCATTGTCTTAGATGTGGGGCTTGGGTCAATAGCAAAGCAGGCCCAGGTGCTGTTCTTAAGAAGTTTAAATGCAGGAACAGGGTGTTTTGGGGTTGATTGGGGAAATGCACTCATGTCTTAGTTTTTCTGGCAGCCACTGAGCAATGGATTTATCTGTGGCTTTTTAATTTAATTAGAAGTAGACCCTTCCCTTTATCTTTGTAATTTGATTAGATGAAAATGATAGCAAAGGAAAAACTACAAAAGTATTTTATATATGAATTAATGTATATTCCAGTGGAAACAATTATGTGTGATTTTTGCCTTAAACTAGAAAATAATGCTATGCTTTTTAACTTGAACTTTATTTAAAAAAAAAAAAAAAAAACTTGTGGAATTGTTTTTCCAAGAAAGGCCAATTCTAGAATATATTATCAGGAATCCACAAGCTGTGGTTGTTTCCTGTAAAGGTCTTTTTTATTGAAAATAATGGAAATCTTACCATTGGAAAAGCTTTTCTGAAATTGTGGTGCAAGATGTAGAGAGAAAATAGAGAAGAGACCCAAGAATATCTCTGTGTGCTACTACAATTTGAGGAATGACTTGCCTGGATATGCCTACGTTCAAATCTTGGGACTTAGCTATTAGTTTTGTGTCTGTTACTGTTAAAGTCAGTTTTTCTTTTCTTTTTGTGGTTTAAGATTTTATTTATTTATTTTGAGAGAGAGAGTGCCTGAGAAAGAGAGCATGAGAGAGGGGAAGGGTAGAGGGAGAGGGTGAAGCAGACTCCCCACTGAGCAGGGAGCCCGATGTGGGACTTGATCCCATGACCCTGGAAGATGCTTAACCGACTGAGCCACCTGGCATCCTAATGTCAGTTTTTCATATTTTCTTCTTTTTTTTAATGTATAGTTTGTGACTTAGTTTCAAGAGAAACAGAATTTGACTTTTTGTCAACTTTTTAGATCTGTGGTATTACTGTAAATCAGAGTTAAGATTCTTTAACATCTGTGAATAGAGTTGAGAAAGAAACACATTAACTAGTGAATGATGATTCTCCAATGCTTGTTTGGGATTGAGGTTTATTTAACTCAAAAATGAAGGAACAAGAAGGAAACTTCCCTCCACCCTATCCCCACCCAGATATGCAATACTTTTAGAGCACTGCCTGCCAGTTACGAGCCACGTCAACCTTTTACCATCTAGACAGTGATTATATGGAAACTAGTGCATTAAATACCATGTTGTTTGTTACCTTGCATGAAGAGTTGATTTGAAGATCACAAAGTTCTTCTGTTTTGAAGTTTTATTGATTATTCAGTATTCTTGGTGACAGTTTTAAGCTAAAAGACATAGTTGCTTTACTTTTGGAACACAAGAAAAGACCAACTTCTTCAAGTTGTCAATTACAACTTTTAGGGGATCTTGACATAGGCGACAATTAGGTGTGAGCTATCGAACACTTTGAGATGGAAACATAAAAGTGTAGACACTAACATTATTATGATTGATATCAATCATTTGAGTCCATATTCATCTATGTGTACAGCAAATTAGTTACAGAATAGATCTTCATTTTCTCACTTTGATGCAGCTGTCAAGGGCACGATTTTTTTCTCAGAAAATCCAGTCTATCAGGTCCCGTGTTTTGTGATCTTAGGCATTATTTTCCTTAAGTTACGGTTAACACGTGCATTTTGAAGTTTACAAGACCTGTTTTCTGGCTAACATCCTTTGGTTAAATTTCTAAGGAGCCTTCGTAACTAGGTTTGATAAAGTTGATGACTAACTTCAAAAAAATGACTTTAGAAAAAATGTGCAGTAAAATGTATGTTTACTGCAAGGCAAGTGAACATTGAGGGTCATTATTCCATTTGATCAGTGTCATGTTTGGAATCTAGTTTTTCTGCATTTCTGGGCTTAAACACAAAGCTGGTAGATGAACTTAATTTTAGAATTGGCGTATTTTGTGCCACATACCATTTGTGTGAAGAGACAAATAGAAAAGGTTCTGGCAAGCAATGAGATCAACATACTCATTGGTTTCAATATGATCTGTAGAAAAAGTCGAGAACAATAATTTGAGGTTACTGATTCAAATTCAAAATCTTATTTTTATAAAATGTTAAACATATAAAAAAGGCTTTGCATCAGAATGAAACAAGAACCCACTTGCCTACTAATGAGGCTAAGGTAGGAATACTGCTTATAACTTTGAAGCTCCCATGCACCCCTGCTAAATCCCGTGTCCCCTTCTTCCACTATACTGTGGTTTGCACTGTTTAGAATTTTGGGCTTATCTTTTTTTCTTATCATTATGTTTTCACCACATATGTCTTCTTAATTGGTGTATTATTTGGTTTTATATCTTTTTGTGTAACTGGTGGCATATTCCGTGCATTCTTCTGGGACTTTTTCCTCTCTGTTGTATTTCATAGATTTATGTATGTTGATATGTGCACCTACTTACATATCATCAGAATTCGTTCTGTTCCATACCTTAATTTTTTCTTATGTTTTAGGCATATCGTAAGTAGCATGCAAATATGCTTTTTAAAAAAATTCTGATAGTCTTTGTTTTCATCTGGTAGTTTTATCATAGGCACTGTAAAAAAGTATTGGAACCTACATCTGACATTTCATTATGAATTTTCAGTTAATTTATGCTACTTTACCACATTCATCTTCCTTTCCACACCTACCTTCTGCTCTTTGTTCCTTTGCTGTATTCTTCCTTAAATTCTTTTGGATAGATTTTTGATCTTTCATTTCACTTTTTTCCTTACTTATTGATTTGGAAGACATTCCTTTTCTGATCTAAGGAAAGAAAGTTAACTTGTACACAATAAGGAAATTTAATATGCATATACATGAAAGGGACAAAAATAAATAATATCCCTTATTTTAAACCTGAGAATACTTTAGCACCAATCATTCTCAGTTAATTTGCTTGCTAGTTTTGTGTGATTTTTTTTTTTTTTTTAAGATTTTATTTATTTATTCATGAGCAAGCGAGAGAGAGGCAGAGACACAGGCAGAGGGAGAAGCAGGCGCCATGCAGGGAGCCTGACGTGGGACTCGATCCCGGGACTCCAGGATCACACCCTGGACTGAAGGTGGCGCTAAACTGCTTATCCACCCGGGCTGCCCTGTGTGATATTTTATTTTTTTCTTTTAAATATCACAAATTAGCTATTACTATTGACTTAAGCTACAGATGAGTGTATATGTATACATGCTTGCACACACACATAATTATTCCTTTTTGGGTCTTATTGGTTTGCTTCTGTTTTTACTCTTGATTCAGGTTATCATTAGGTCCTTTGGTGTAAATCTTTTGATGGTGAAACTTTTATTTGTCAGACAAGGACTTTCTTTGCCTCTACTTTTTTTGGGAAGAGATTTATTTATATGATAGGGAGAGAGAGAATGAGAATGAGCAGGGAGGGACAGAGGGAGGAAGGGAGACAAAGAGAGAGAGAAAGAAAGCGAGAAGCTCCCTGCTAAGCAGGGAGCTTGCCACAGGGATCAATCTCAGAACCTGGAGATCATGTCCTGAGCCCAAGGTGGATGCTTAACTGACTGAGCCACCCAGGCATGCTTCACCCCCTGCCCTTTTTTTTTTTTTGTTTTTTTAAAGATTTTATTTAATTTTTGCCTCTACTTTTGAAGGATGGTTTTCCTAGAGCATGAAATAGACAGTTTTTAGATATGTTAGTACATCAAAAATACTGTTTCTTCTGCCTTTCATTGCTGTTTTTAAGAGGATGGCTCTTGATCTAAACTTCAGTCTTTTCCAGGTAATCTGCCTTTTCTTTCTGTCCTGCTTTATGATGCTTTTTCTTTGCTGTTCTATAGTTTTAAGTGCCTGATTGGAATACTTCCTATTAATCCTACTAGGGGCTTTATGTGGAGGCTCCTGAATATGTGTTGGTGTCTTTAATAAGTTCTGTGAAAATTTCCACTAATATCTCTTAAAATTTTTTTTTCTAATTTTGTCTATGTTAGAATGTGGACCTTCTTCCTTCATGTGCCATTACTTATTACCATCTTTAAGGTTTGCATATATTTGTCTCCCTCTACCATAATTAAAAACATTTTTTAAATTCAGTTTGTGAACATATAGTGTAATACCCAGTGCTTATCCATCCCATCAAGTGCCTTCCTTAATGCCTGTCACCCAGTCACCTACCCCACTCCCCCGCCACCTCCCCTTCTGCAACTGTTTGTTTCCCAGAGTTAGGAGTCTCTAATGGTTTGTATTCCTCTCTGATTCCCCCTCCCCACCCCTCAGTGTCCTTCCTTTATAGTCCCTTTCACTATTTCTTTATTCCACATATGAGTGAAACCATATGATAATTGTCTTTCTCTGATTGGCTTATTTCACTTATATGTGGAATATTTAATACCCTACAGTTCCATCCACATCGAAGCAAATGTCCTTGTCCTTTCTGATTACTGAGTAATATTCCAATGTATACATATACCACATCTTCTTTACCCATTCACCTGATGAAGGATGTCATGGCTCCTTCTGGAAGCAATTTTTAAAGATATTCCAGTTTCCTATTTGTTTTTTCACTGATGTTAAATCTGCTGTTGAGTTATACATTGCATTTTAAATTTCCATTTGTATAATTTCATGCCTATAATTTCTCTTTGGTTCTGTTTTAAAACCTCTTGTCTTTTTTTCATAATTGAAAAATTGTTTATTTTTAATAGTTTTATTTCTTTAAACATACTAAATATTCTTATTTTCTCTGTTGGTAATTCTAGTAAAAGATTTCCCAGGCCTAATCCTGATTATTTAGTTGTTTATTTCTTTTCATCTTTATTCATATCTTATTTCTTTGTGTGCTCTGTAATTTTTAAGTGACCTCCTGTCCCTTTGAACTTTGCTGGAAGGAACTAAATGATTTTTGACTACTGGGCACGTATGGGTACTAATAAGCTGGGACCAACTTAAACTAAAATTTCTGGTTTGAGGTTTTGTTTGTTTTTATCACACAGATACCTTACATGTATCTGGCTCCTGAGTTAGAAGTTACCAGAGCATAATTGCCTTGCCCTTTGCTGGGCAGCTGGGCTGGTTTATTTCTGGTTTACTTTCTTACTGCAGATGTGACCCTTTGAGATTCTTAATTTTTGCTGTGTGTCCTAGACTTTAGCTCTTGTCCCTTTGACTCTGCATGATGATCACAAATGAAACACTGATTTCCTTTACATCTGTCCCACAGAGCAGAGCAAGTGGGGCTCAAGGCTGGCTTCTCTGATTCCTCCTCCACCTCTTTAAATCTTTCTTTTAAGGAGGCTTTCCTTTTTTGTCACTTCAGATACAAATCTAAAATCATGTTTCTGTGATGTTTGTTGGTAGTGTGGTTGTAGATCTCTAGTTTAACACAGGAAAAAAAAGTATTAAATTTCTCTACCCAAAAATCTAAATTTCTTCGAAAGTTATAAACAGAAAAGTAAAAGCTTTTCTCCTTTTTGTCATTTGATTGTCAGACATGCTGGTCAGGGGTGAACTCCTGTTAATAGTTTCTTGTGTATTTTTGCTCCAGATTTTTAAAGTACATATGTTAGTATGTTTATATACTTATTTTACTTTACCTTACTGTTGCATACTTTTTTTTTTTTTTTAAAGATGAACCTAGGAACTACAGTTTGGTTGCTCTGCACAATATTAGTATTGTATTTAAATTAGCATTCTTCTATCCTTTAAATCACCTTAAATCCTTTGATTTTTCTAGTTCTTTTTGAAACAGCATCATCATCTTGCTGGTTCCATTAATGTGGTAAACAAATATTTGACACTGTTCACTATATCTCTGTGAAGCGATGTGCATATCTTTTTGAAAATCATGATTTGACATTAGAGGTTTGTGGAATGTGAGAATTCCTCAAAATTATCCTAGAAATTCATGGAGGGAGTAGATGGGAGAAAATCTGAGTTTTCTACATCCTCTGCCTATCCCAGGGTTGGCGGAAGGGACAGTGAATATGATGAAAGGTAGGGTGTTTGTTGAGTGGAGAAGACTTAGTGTCCCACCTTAATTGTCAGTGCGGTCCCCCAGGCCATCATCCTTCCTCCCTGCCTGCAGAGCCCCTATTCTTAGTTGATCTAAATGATGTTGTGTGGGGTGAGATGTATGTATGTGTGTATGGGGGCTTGCAGGTTCTTTAAACTGAAATATCGACAAATTAAACCTTTCTCTTACCAATGGACCTCTTCTTTTTTTAAACTTTTATTTATTCATTTATTTTTAATTTAATTAATAAACATATGGTGTATTATTAGTTTCAGAGGTAGAGTTCAGTGATCGGTTGTATATAATACCCCGTGCTCATTATATCACATGCTCTCCTTAATGACTGACCATCACTCCGTTACTCTATTCCCCTACCCACCTCCCCTCCAGCAACCCTCAGTTTGTTTCCAATGGTTAAGAGTCTGCTGTAGTTTATCTCTCTGGTTTTGTCTTATTTTTCCCTCCCTTCCTCTATGCTTCTCTGTTTTGTTTCTTAAATTCCACATCTGAGTGAAATCATGTGATAATTGTCTTTCTCTGATTGATTCCTTTTGCTTAGCATAATACCTGCTAGATCTGCATGGTTGCAAATGGCAAGATTTCATTTTTTGATGGTTGAGTAGTATTCCATTGTTTGTGTATTTATGTGTGTGTATAAATATATATATATAAATGTGATATATATACCACATCTTCTTTATCTGGTCATCAGTTGATGGGTATCTTGGCTCTTTCCATAGTTTGGCTGTTGTGGACATTGCTGCTATGAACATTGGGGTGCAGGTGCCCCTTTGGATCACTACATTTGTATCTTTGGTGGAAGGTGGGCCTCTTCTTAAAGCTTAATTATACCATGTTATGATCCTAGAGGAGTCTCTGTTGCTTTTGTCAGTCTTACCAGATGCTTTCCTAGGAAGGAGATGGAATGGAACCAGAATGAGACTATATCTATATCTATATCTATATCTATATCTATATCTATATCTATATCTATATCTATATCTATATCTATCTATATATCTATATATAAAATGTGTGTGTGTGCACGCAGTGTATAAGCTATCAGAATCTTAACAGGAAGACAGAAACCAGAGAGCGCATGTAAATTGTTTTTTTTTAAGTTAATACCAAAAATTGGTTAGATATCTCATGGAGAGACTGAGAAACAAAATAGGAAACAGTGAGGCACTTGATGAGCAGTAACAGGAAGCTGCTCCCCTCCTGTACTGGAAGGAGAGAAAGAGAACTGTTCTGGAAGCTAATGGGCTGATGTTGAATGGCAGAAATTGGATCCATGGGGAAGATGCAGCTGTTACCAGAGAAACTTCCAAGGCAGAGGAAGAGAGAGAGCATTATTCCCTGTTTCTTTTTTCTTCCCACTGGTCATGCCTAGCAGGGAACAGCTGATTACCAACCCTGGGAGCTGAAGCTGCCAGAGTCAGCCCCTTTGAAACTAGAACAGAGCAGCAGAAGGGGAAGAAGAGAAAACCAGGACAAGAGTCAAGATTCTGTAAGTTAGTGAGTGGGACACAGTATAGATCAGTACAAGTTAAATTCTTGTAGTTTCATTGGATATGTAGGTAGGTTCTTCATCTTTACCAGGGGCTTTAAGTAAGTATTTTCATAATATGCTACAGGACTTGAGTCAGTCATAAACCTTCTAAAACTAAAAAGGACTCTCCTGCTCTGAATATCCTGAAACTACGTCGACTTGAAGTTGTCAGTTGAGTCCTGCTAAATAAAGGGTCATGTGCTGAGCTTCTCTGTTGACTTCATTCCTTTTTTAATATTTCACTTTTGCTTCCCAAAGATCTTTTTTTTTTAAAGATTTTTAAAATTTATTTATTCATGAGAGATGGGGGGGGGGGTGGAGAGGGGAGAGGCAGAGACACAGGCAGAGGGAGAAACAGGTTCCACGTAGGGAGCCTGACATGGGACTAGATCCCTGGTCTCCAGAATCATGCCCTGGACTGAAGGCGGCACTAAACCGCTGAGCCACCTGGGCTGCCCAGATCTTTTTTCTATTTATGACTTCTCCCTTGATTCTGTTTAAAAACCAAAACACTTTATCATTTATTTCATTTTCTCTAACAGCTGCCCTGCTTCACAAACACACATGCAAACTCCTGGTTTTGTGGAGATACAAATAGACCCCGTTGGTGCCCTGGAGTTCTGAATGTGTTACAGTAGATACAGAAGTGAGGTTAGGAATAACAACTTCTGTATTCCTGGCTAAGTTGCAAAGCACAACTGGGACTTCTGAAGGTTCGGTGTAGTTCATCCCACTGAATCAAACTTGCCATGTTGTCATGAGTAACAAGAACAGACAACTCTAGGTCAGGGTCAGGATCCCTTCCCCACTTTCACCAGTTGGATAAATCAGTCTTTCTGGGTAGTGGTTGGTGGAAGAAAATCTTCACATAATGAGTTGGAAGAAGTGACTGAGGGAATTAATCCCTTCTATTCTCTTCTGGGGATCATAGTAGTAGGCCTCTCCCTGTGTAGAAATGAGATGAGGAGGATAGTAAATGTTCTCACTAATTATATGCTCTAGTTTATTTTTATTCCCCTGACATATTTTAGAATTTTAAAGTAAGACATGAGCTATACAAAAAAATTAAATAAGCCTTAGAAAAAAGTTTGAGAATTAATAATATGTACAGATGTATGGTGTTATTAACAGTGATAATTTCTGAAGTGGATGATGAGAGGAGTAAAGGTTTTCCTAGGTGACCTAATTCCTAAATTTCTTGTGTTTCAATCTTTTTCTTTCTTTCCTCTAATTAGTGATACCAGAAGGGCGAGTCATTCAGGTGGCTCTATGTTTTTCTTCCTGTGCTGCTTTGATAGAGTAGCTGCTAGTTACTTGAGGTATTTAAACTAATTAAGGGGTGTGGGGGGGAAATCCAAAACATTTCAGGGGCTCAAGAGGTACATGTGGCTAGTGGCAAATTGAACAACATACACAAATCATTTACATCATTGTAAAAACATTCTATTGGACATTGCACCTTGGTTCTTCGTAGGTCCTTGCTTTTTTGGCATAATTATATCCTCAAAGTTAGGTTCAGGACTATGGGAATATATAAAGGAATTGAAGTCTGAAAGATTAAAGAATTTTTAAAACCTCCAAGGATGATCGAGCATTTGTATCAAAAGCACTGAGAGAAGAAATGAGTGATCTAAGGGAGGCTGCCTTCATTGAAGGAGTACTGTCTTGGAAGGATAAGGCAAAGGGAATAGGCTTCATATCAGCTGTTGAGGAATAGAAATGGAGAGGAGAGGTATGGTGTGTCTGACAATACAAAAGCTATGATCCATGGGCAGCCTTCAGTGTGGCTGGCAGTAGCTGGGATGAGGGAATCAGCAATATGGCACATCATAGAAACATCCCCTTTGATAGGTTAAACATTAGTTGGTTGCATATTTATTTTATGGAACTTTTCTCAGGGAGATGCACTTTTACTTCTTCAAAGTATTTTTTTATAGGTTGTTTTCTAATAAAAAGTCATAAAGTATAGGTAGGATGTTAATATTCTTCATTTCTTTAGACAATATCATATATCTTAGGACATGCTTTGTATTATTTATGTCTAAATTAACATTCAAGATCCATAACTTTTATGGCCCTTAATATTTCCTTATTAAAGAAATATTTGTTGAAAATGACCTCTAATTTTAGGTCATTTTGCAGTCTTTTCCAAAGTGTTCTAAAAGAATGAAATATTAATGAAAAATACCCTGAAAGAAAAATGTTTATAAATGAGTAGTAACCTGATATTTTAAAGGGCATGCCAGTACATTCCAGTGCTTTCACAGTCCTTCCAAAGTTGCTGTAATTTCTTTGAGGGACCTTCCAGAAGAATGATGTTCCCGCTGATAGGAGACTTTCTGTTTTGTGTATTGTCATTCATACTACAGCTTGGTTTTGGCTTATAGATGTATTAAAATGTATTATAATTATTTGGTTTCAGAGTTAACTCTATCTGCGTCTGAAAAGCTTTGACTTTGAATTAAAGGTTAATAATAAAAGTACAGTACATTGAAAATATAGTAATTGCTTTTAACTGAGAAATACATATATTCTGTACATGGTGAATAAGAGCTGTGTAGCTCAATTTGTACTTGACCTGAAAGGTCCTAGAATTGTAAAGTCCTCCCAATCTACTTTATAATATATAGATGCCCTAGTCTATTTAAAATAAAATATAAATTGCCATTTGAATAGCCAAGATTAATTTTATAAAAAAATACTCTATTCAAATGTAAAGTCAGTCACAATTAACGTAGCGTCTCAGACCTTTTTAAAATACAGCAGTTTGATATTCAGCATAAAAGAAAAAATATGTGACTGAAAACTAATTTTTCAAAAAGATTACTGTTTAAAAGACAACAAAAGGTAGTGTTGTAAGAATTTGGGAGAAATACTGTTCTTAAAATTGTATAGTTGTTCCTTACTGTAGCAGTGAAATACAAGAAACTTTGCTTTTCAATGATAATTGTCCATGTCCTCAGAGAATGTAAGCCTTCTATGTCCAAATCTGTAACAGTTATCAGAATGATGTTATTTACTGAATACTTTGGTTTCTTTGGCAAGTATAAATATATGTAGTGGAAAAATTGCTGAACTGCAGATTCTAAAACCCCCTAGTTATTTAATATCCTACATACAGAGTCTAC
The DNA here is from genome assembly GCF_048164855.1 of Canis lupus baileyi. NCBI lineage: Eukaryota > Metazoa > Chordata > Mammalia > Carnivora > Canidae > Canis > Canis lupus. The sequence continues at coordinate 45,512,093 of NC_132854.1, forward strand.
ATAGTTTGTTCTTTAGACTAATTTTTTCGGCCTTGTTAGATGTTTTAAAAGTATTGCGTGGTGTGGGGCTCCTGGGTGTCTCAGTTAATTAAGTGTCCAACTCTTGATCTCAGCTCCAGTCTTGAACTTGAGGATCCTGAGTTCAAGCCCCATGCTGGGTATGGAACCTTCTTTAAAAAAAAAAAAAAAAGTATTCCTTAGTGAGTAAAGAATTAAAAATAGGATTTTTTTGTCTTGGTATTTCCTGCTGTCTCTATACCTAAGAAGGTACATCACTAAAGTTGATCTTTGAACAACATAGGTTTGTGTGTATCCACCTACATGTAGCTATTTTCTTTTAGAATTTCTCAGTATTTTCTGTAGCTTACTGTATTATAAGAATACAGTATATAACACATATACAACATATCTGTTAATTAACTGGATATGTTATCCGTAAGACTTCTGGTCAACAGTAGACTATTAGTAGCTGAGTTTTTGGGGAGTCAAAGTGTTTACATGGATAAACTTTTCCACTGTGCCAGAGGGGATTAGTATCCCTAACACACCCAAGTTGTTCAAAGATTAACTGTATATATAAGGCCTGAATACAAAGGTAGGTAAAATAATATTGACAATAGGAGGAAGTTGTAATTTTTATAATTCAGAAAAGCTTGTGAATTAAAACTCAACTTTATCATCCATGTTAGTCATGGATTTCCAAGTCTTTTGTTATGGGGTAATCAATATATGTGAGACAGAAGTAGGTGTAGTTTTCATTTGTTAAACATCTTTTATATGTTAAAATTCATAAAAGATAAACACTTCAGGGTTAGATCCACTGAGGTCACTTGGAGTCCCTCTGTGGAGCTAAAAAATAGGCTCATTTGAGCAGAAGTCCAATAGAGCTTTGTATAGGAAATGTTCTTGGTCTGTGCTGTTCAGTACTCAAAACATAGGACCATTCAGCCCATAAATTGTGCTTACTGTGACTAAGGAATGGAATTTATTGTTTTTAAATATTTATTTATTCATGAGAAACAGGCAGAGACATAGGCTGAGGGAGAAGCAGGCTCCTTACAGGGAGCCCAATGAGAGACTAGATCCCGGAACCCCAGGATCATGCCCTGAGCCAAAGACAGACGCTCAGCTGCTGAGCCTCCCAGGCATCCTAGGGATGGAATTTAAATTTAAATCCACGTTACTAGAGGCTTCCCTTTTGGACAATAGTTTTACAGATGAGAAAGTCATATGATATTCTTGGTGTGCTTGTTTTGAGCCTTTGCATTCTTGAGTCTCTATAGGTATGGCTACTTTCTCTGGCATGCTATGGATTTCTGAGGAGGTACACAGAATATTCTGTTGTTGTGGGACTGTAATATGGGACTCAGGAGATCAGGGTGCATGTTAAATGGAGTTGAATAGTAAAAAGAGAACAGGGAAATTAAAACAGGAATTAAAATGCATGAGCTGGTATACTGCTCATTTTTCAGGATAGGGGATCAAGTATTTTGAGTGTCTTTATACACCTGTCTGTTGGAAAACTAGTAGAAGTCCAAGGCCTTCTCCCTGTCCTCAAATTGCTGAGATTCCATTTGGAGCAAAATGTCTAACACAGCATAGACTAAGTAATACCACCAGCTCTTACCTAATTTAATCTTTAAGTGTGTGGTATGGGTAAAATGCCACCAGTGTACGGCAGAAGGGTCTATTTGTTAATCTACTCATGCAACAAGAATTCTCAGGGGCTGTGCTAGGTATCATGATAATGAGACATAGTGAGGAGAGACTTAGACAATACGTAATAAATAGAAGATACCACTTCAGTTAAGAAAAAATAAGGGACTGAGAGTAATAGATAGAGGGCTTTTAGATGCAAACTGGTCAGAGAATGTCTTTGAGGTGGTAAAGTTTACGAGCATAAGTAGACAAGGAATTAGTTAAGAGAGGCTCAGGGTTTGGTGCAGGCTTGAAGTATCCCCTGGGCAGCAGAGCCCTTTGGTAGGGAAACAGTGTGGCAGGAGGGTGGAGAGAGGGAGGTGGAGTCCCAGAAGCCATGGAGTCATCAGAGAGTTGGGCAGTGCCCAGGTCATGAGAGGCCTTAAAAGTGATTTGGTAGAGAGATAAGATTTTTTAATCTAAATAAGTATGAGGCTGTTAATGAGTTTTACACAGGAAATGACATATTTCTAAATATACCTGTTAAAGGAACTGCTGCAGGGAGAATGGATTGAAGTGAAGGAGTAGACAGATCAAGAAGGAGACTATGGCATAGTCACAGGAGTGATGTGTTGAGCATGGCTTGGATGAGTAGTAGTGGCGGAGCAAGGAGTTGGGTGGATTGCAAACAAATTAGAAGCAGAAACTGGAGGACATGTTTAGATTGGATGGTGTGAATGAAAACGTGACTGAAAACGAAGGTGTGAATGAAAACGAAGAATTAAGAATGCCACCTAGGTTGTGTGTGACCTGAACAAATAGGCGGATAGTAATGCCATTAACTGGGACAGGGGAAGATGATTTTATGACTGGTTTCATGCATTTAGAGAAAATATATTATTAGTCTTAACCAGGTTAAGTTTGATATGTTTGAGTTTCACAGTTTAAGATACCAAGCAAGCAGCTAAATCATGGAGTCTGGAGCTCTGTGGAGAAATGTAGAGGTATTTATGTATTGTTTGTATATAGATTGTACATAAAGCCCTGCGAATAGTTGAGAATTCAGGTAGGACAGGTAGGGGTGCGTGCGCGCGCGCGCGTGTGTGTGTGTGTATAAAGATATAGAAGAAGGCCCAGAATAAGCCCTGGGGAATCTCCAGCAATTATCCATGGTCTATAAAGGCAAAAGAATCCAGGAAAGAGTGGTCATTTGGGAGGAGGAGAACCCAGAAAGACTGGTTGCCTTGAGCCTAAGAGAGGGAATGTTTCAGTAGGGAAAGTGACAAACCACAGAATCTTGAGACCTGGTGCAAGATATTACTGTCAGAATTGGCAAGAGGAGGGTTGTTGGTGACCTTTGCGAAAAGCAATTTTGTGGAGTCTGGGTGGCAGAAGCCAGATGAAGTGAGATGGAATAAATGGACAGTGAAGAACTACCGACCATTCTTGTGATGAAATTGAGACCTTTTGCTATAAAAGAAAGAGAAATGGACATAACTAGAGGGATATCTGGGGCCAGGCAGGTAAAACCCAGTAAGTGAATGGAGAAACTTAAATTAATGGGAGTTCAAAGAAGAAGGACACTTGAATTGGCTCTTGAAAGATGAAATAGTTTCATTTGCAGCTGAGGATGCAGTTCTGTGGAGGGGAGCATTGTAAGGGAACATGCAATGAACTTGATCGAATCAGCAGCAGATGATAGACTTAATAATGAAGTTTATGGGACGGGTGTTGGGCAGTAGCAGCAAGTACTTAGGATGAAAACGTGATGGAAGACCTGCAGTGTAATGATTTTTCCCCCTATACATTGGTTGTCAAATTACTCAATTTAAAATGAATAATTCATTAATGCTTTCCTGAAGTAATGATGTTTTGATTTGATACCAAGAAACCTCCTTACTCATATTTAATACATTCCCAATGATTTCTTTTCCTACAATGTTTCTTTTAATAGTGAACTGAAATTTTGATCAGAGCACATGCTAGGATATGTTATTTTACCTCTATAGTTCTCTTACTTTCATCTAAAGATCAAGAACTCATGTTTCTTATTTTGGTGATTTGTTTTTCATCACTGCAGTTCATCTGGTTTTCTTTTCATTTTATTTTGAACACTTTCGCTAGACGTTTTATACTTTTCAGTATATTATAGTTTTTTTTTTTTCAGTATATTATAGTTAAAAAAGTAACCAGGAGAATAAATTTCTTAGTTTGTTACTCTACTGTTTCATCTAATGTTAGAAGTGAGAATGACTGGTTTAAAATACATAAATTCTTTAAAGTCCAATTCCTAGAAAATGCACATTAATGAGTATATTTTGAAGTTTGGAAGATTTTTAAATCAGAACATTGTTTAGTTCTTGGATTTCTGAATTTCCTTTCTGGCTGCATAATTTAGTGTAATTTTTATGGATGGGCTATCCATTGGGATGTGGGTGTATGTTTGTTTTGCCCTACAGGGCATGTTAATTGCTTTGTGGGGGGGGGAGGGCGTTCATTTCAAGTATTTAGTCACCTTGCTAAGAGTAGGTGAAAATGAAAGCTAAAATAAGCTATAATTATATTCAGCTTTGGTGATATATTACTCTGACAGAGGAATGTAAATTGGATTTGGATATTACACAGTATTAAAGCTGACCTTCTAAGGTTAAGGTATAAAATTTGTTACTTTGTCACATGTGACCAGTGATATTTTTTTTCCCCTTTTAGGATGTTTCTTATATTGATTTTTTTTTTTAGCAAAATAACTGTTTCCCTAGGCATTTATGTAAGATTATTCTTTGGGGTAATTAAAAAGTTTTTTTCTTACTATGAAAAGAGTGCATTATAGGAGGACAAATAATACACAAAAGCAAAATGAAAAAAAGTGGAATATTATCTACTTAGACACTGTAACTTGGGTGGAAGTATGTATGTGTCTACTGAGGAAACCTTTTTGTTTAATGCTATTGGTTTTTTTGGAAAAAAAGTGGCTAAAGCGGGGCATGATAAATGATTCACATATATCCTAAACATCCTTTGGATTCAAAAGATTAAAAATCCATTTCTTTTCTCTCTAGGCTTTTGATGTGGAGGCCAGGGTAGTGCCTGTCTATTTCTTAGTAGAAATAGATGTGGAGGCCAGCCTGTGTCTATTCTACGTCTTAAAGTAGACACAGGTTGATTATATACACCACATCTATGATGCATTAGATGATGCAAAATCTTCCTCATATTGCTATTTTAAGGTGTAATGGAAATGTAGCATCTCTTACAAAGTATAGAGTATAGAATTCTTCTTTAAGAAGTCTTTTTGATGATGTCTGTCAATTATATACACATATGTTCACATCTGCTTCTGTGGCACTTTTTAAAATGTCACTGAAAAAGCTTTTTCAAAGCATTAGGCTTAGTTTTCATAGAAATAGCCATTTTTTACAATGATTTGTCTGTTTATGTAATTTTAATTAAATTATCTAATTACAGTAATTAATACTACTGGCAAAAATATATTTGGAAACAAACCTCACCTCCCATTGGTTGTAGTGGAGGTTACTTGAGCATAACGAGGCAGTCCTACTTCTCCCTGCCAGGGAGGTACCATGGAGACCAGGTGGGGAACTCAGATTCCCACTCATTTTCAGCAATAACAAGAAACCTCTGCTTGGGGCACCTGGGTGGCTCAGGCGGTTACATGTCTGCCTTTAGCTCAGATCATGATCCCAGGGTTCTGGAATTGAGCTCCACATCTGCCTCCCTGCTCAGCAGGGTACCTGCTTCTCCCTCTCCCTCTGCAGCTCCCCCTGCTTGTGCTCTATCCCTCTCTCTCTAATAAATAAATAAAAATCTTAAAAAACAAAATCAAACCCAAACCTCTTCCCAAGAAGTCAGCGAAGGCTAATTGGAGAACACGGACTTCTGTTTTCACCCCAAACATTAAGGTGATGCTTTCCTTCATCCACTGGAGAAGTATGATAGGATGGAAGCTAAAAAAATAAGAGGTTGAAGTAAAATCTGGAGTATTATAACGTAATAACCTAACCTTCCAGCTTTCAACATAAACACTGTCTTACTGAGAAGGAGGAAGATCACAAACTGAATGCAAAAAGACAAGTTATTAATAGGTGGCAACACTGAGTTGACAGAGATATTTGAATATTCTTTTAAAAAAGATATTTATTTATTTTAGAGATAGAGAGTGAGTGGGAGGAGGATCAGAGGAAGAGAGACAAGTCAATTCTGTGCTGAGCATGGAGTCCAGCGCCGGGTTCAATCCCACAGCCCTGCAACCATGACCTGAGCTGAAATCAAGAGTCAGATGCTTAATGGACTGAGCCATCCAGGCCTCCTGAGATATTTGAAGCATCCTTAAAGGATGCTTAAAGGAGCTATCATAAAGATGTTTTAATGAACAATTAAGAATATGCTGGAAGAAAAAGAATAATCTCAGCAAATAAATAGAAGAAACTATTCTTTTATAAAGCTCAAAAGGAAATTTTAGAATTGAAAAATACAGTAACTGAAATGAAAAACTCCCTGGAGGAGTACAACAAAAAATATAGGAACGAGAGGAAGGAATTGGTGAACTGCAGTATAGAATAATAGAAATTACCCAGTCTAAACAGAAAATGAAAAAAATGTCTTGGTGACTTGTGGTGCTATAACCAAAGACTGAACATTTTGTTATCTAGATCCTAGAAGGACTTGAGAAAGAGGGCAAGGTAAAAGTATATGAAGAAATAATGGTTAAATATTTTCCAAATTTGGCAAAAGACAAACCTACAGATTCAAGAGACCAAATGAACCATTAAAGAACTAATATTAAAATGTATCATAGTCAAACTTCTGGCAACTGAAAACAGAAAAAGAAAAATCAGGAAAGCAGCAAGAGATGCTACTTTAGTTATGGGGAGAACCAATGGAATGGCACTGGATTTCTCATTAGAAACTATGGAGGCCCAAAGCATGTGGCAAAGCAGTTTTTAAATGAAGAAAGCAAAGAATAGGTCAGAATCTTACATGCTGTAAATCTATCCTTCAAGAATGAAGGGGAAATCAAGACATACTCAGATGAGGGAAAAACAAAGGGAACTTGTGGCCAGAAGATGTAACTTAATGGACTGGCTAGAGAGGGACACCTGGGTGGCTCAATGGTTGAGCCATCTACCTTTGGCTCGGGTCGTGATCCTGGGGTCCTGGGATGGAGTCCTGTATCGGGCTCCCTGCAGGGAGCCTGCTTCTCCCTTTCTCTATGTTTCTGCCTCTCTCTCTCTGTCTCTCATGAATAAGTAAATAAAATCTTAAAAAAAAAAAAAACTGGCTAAAGAACATTTTCTAAATAAACCACAAAAGAAGACATCCTTGAAATACTAGGAAGAAAAAGTGTACAGTGTAAGTAAAAATATGGGTAGTTATACTTTTCTTGAATTTTCTAAATTATATTTGTTAGAAGCAGAAATTATATCTGTCTCATATGGTTCTAAATTGATGTAGAAGAAACACTTAACCCAACTATACTCTAAATGGGTAGGGTAAAGGTTCATAAAGGGAGATGTGTTAGCTTGGGCTGCTATAACAAAAGGGCTACAGACTGAGTGGCTTAAATTCATTCTTCTCACAATTTTGGAGGCTGGAAGCCTTAAGATCATAGGGTGACAGCAGGGTTGGTTTCTTATGTGGCCTGTTTCTTTGGTTTGCAGATGGCCATTGCGTTGTAGTATCTTCACATGGCCTTTCCTCTGTGGGTGTGCAATCTTGGTGTCTTTTTCTCTTACAAGGATGGACAGTAGTCAGATTAGGGCCCTATCCTTATGCTGTCACTTAAACTTAATTATCTTTGTAAAGGCCTTATCTCCAAATACAGTCATATTGTGAGTTTGGGCTTCAACATAAGAATTTTGGGGGATACTCTTTTATTTATAACAGGAGGGAAGGTTTGTACAATTCACTCAAGCTTGTAAAATGATGATGCCAATAAACTCTGATATATTATGATGTACCTACAGTGACCTCTAAAAGAGCTATATGAGCTATAAATAAATACAATAAATTAATAAAAAATGGAATTCTATAACATGTTTAGTAAGCCACAGGAAGACAGGGAAAAGAAAGTAAACAAATAGAATGAACAGGATCCGAAAAATAAATACTAGAGTGAGACCTTAACATGTCAATAATTACATTAAGTGTAAGTGGTTATGCCAATTAAAGGAGATTGGCAGAGTAGATTAAAAAATATCACCTGATTATATGCTTACTATCAGAAATTCACTTCAAATATATTGATATAGACAGAAGGAAAGTGAAAAGCTAATAAAACATATTATGCAAACATTAATCAAATGGCGGTTGTGGCTATTTTAATATCCAGTGCTGTAGATCTCAGAGTAAAGAAAAAGATGGATTTTTATGTCATTCCACCAAAAGACCTACTCTTCAAACATCAGATGTGCACAATGTATGAAGCAAAAATCCTAGAATAGGTAAATCCACAATTAGATTTGGAGACCTGACCACTTGATTCACAACTTAGAACACCTAGACGAAAAACCACCAAAGGTGGAGGAACTCAACACTGATATCAAGCAAAAGTACATAATGTGTATTTATAGAGCATCCCATCTAACAGCAGAGTACACATTCTTTTCTTGGAACATATACCAACATAGACTGTAATCCTGGGCCACAAAGCAAACCTTATCAAATTCAGAAGAATTGAAATCCTTCCAAATGTATTCTTCCACCAAAAGACTCAAACTAGAAATCAATAACAGAAAGATAACAGGAAGATATCCAAACATTTGGAAAGTAGACAACACACTTGTATAGAATCCTTGAGTCAAAGAAAAAGTCTCAAAGGAAATAAAAAAAAATACACTCAAGTTAATGAAAATACCACCTTTCAGAACCTGCGGCACACATCTAAAGTATTACTGGGAAGGTAATCTGTGGTACCGAATGCCTATGTTAGGGAGAGAAAGAGGAAAAGGACTTTAAGTCAATAATTTTAGCTAACCCCTTCATCTAAAAAAGAAAAAAAACAAAAACCAAAAGCACCAAAATCAAAACAATTGGAAACAGTAACAATAGAGGAAATCAATGAAATATGGATGTAGTTCTTTGGGAAGATGAATAAAACAGTTAAACCTTTATTATGACAAAAAGAGACAAATTGCCAGGATCAGCAGTAAAGCTTTCTATCACTGCAGACCCTGTGTCACCAGGGTAAATAGGCAATACTACAAACTTTCAACAAAATTGGATAGCTTATTTGAAAGACCGATTCTTCAAAAAGCAAAGTACTACAATACACCTAGTATGAAAAAGAAAATTTGAATTGTCCACTATTAAGGAAATTATGATCTTAATACTCCCTAAAAGACCTTCAAGTACAAATGATTTCCCTGGAAAATTCTACAAAGATTAGACGAAAAAATAATACCAATTCTATACAATCTCATCCAGAAAATACAAGATCAGGGAACAGCTCACAATTTATTTTATGATGCTGGTACTGCTAGCAAAACCAAATAAAGACAATAAAACAAAACCCCAAGCCCCAGATTTACAAACTAATGTCTATCATGTAGACATGAAGATCTTCATCGTAATGGGCTTTATCACAAGGCCAAAGAAGAAAAATCTTATATCAATAGATGCAGACAAAGCTTTGACAAAACTGAACACTTATTCCTGATAAAAACTCTGGGAAAGATAGAAATGTTATGGATTGAGGTTTTTTAAATCCTGATACCTTAGAATGTGACCTTATTTGAAAAGTGGGTCATTGCAGATGTAATAAGATGAGGTCATAAAGGAAGAGAGTAGGCTCTTAATCTGATTTATGTCTCTTTAAGAAGAGAGAGACAGAGTGCCATGTGGTGAGAGGTATGGAAATCCTGGATTAGCCATTATCCCCAGAAGCTGGGAAGAGGCAAGAAAGGGTTCTACCCATGGTCCCAGAGGGAGCCTGGCCCTTCTGACTTTTGTCTTCTAGCCTCCAGAACTATGAGAATGAACTTCTCTTTTATGTCCTCTATTTTGAGGTACTTTGGTATAGCTACTCCAGGAAACTAATAGAGGAAAACTTTCTCAACCAAGAACATGAATCTTCAAAAATTCTAAAGTTAACATTAAATGTTAACGGCTGAACATTTCCACCTCAGGCAGGGGACAAGGTAAGGATGTTTGCTGTCACCCCTCTTGTTCAACATGGTGCTGGTAAAGTTCTAGCTGGAGCAATGAGGTGCAAGCAAAATGAACAAGAACATATAAATCAGAAAGGAGAAAATATTAACTGTCCCTATTTATAGATGATGTAATTGTTTATTACAGTTGAATCTGCAAAAACTAGAACTAAAATCAGTAAGTTCAGCAACAGTGCAGGATTCAAGATAAAAATCAGTTTTTTTTTTTTTTTTTGCAAGATGCGAAGTTTTAGAGCTTTGTCATACCACAGTTGCATATAGTTGATAATACTGTATACTTAAGGGGAAATTTGTTTTTCATCTGAAAAAAAGATTTCTTTTACTAGCAACAAACTTTTAGAAAACACCATTTACTACTGCTTTTCCGTAACACGCCCCCCCCCAAAAAAAAGAAACCCCAACAACTATAAAAAACAAAACTGGTGTAAATCTAACAAATCATGTACAGAACTTATGGTGAAAACTACAAAATCATAATGAAAAAAGTCAAAGTTCTGAATAAATGGAGAGAGATCCTGTGTTCTTCATGTTTGCTTGATTGGGTTCTTGGCAAAATTCAATTCCTTGCAGTTGTGAGACATCTCTTTTTTTTCTTGGTGGCTCTCATGTGAGGGTTGTTTCAGCTCTAGAGCCCGCTCCCGCCCTTGCCATGTTCCTTCCTTCTTTCCTCAGTCTTCAAACACATGAAGGCAGATTGAGCCCGATTCATACTTTTATATCTCTCTTTCTTCTAGCTTCTCTTTGATCCCACTGGGAAATGCTTTCAAGTTCAAGGAACAGGTAATTAGACTGGATTCACCTGCATAATTTAGGATAATCTATTTTAAAATACGCTGATTAGTAACCTCAGTTTCCTTTTTTATTTCCTCTTTTGCTATATCAGATAATCATAGCTCCTGGTGTTAGGAAATGGTGTTTTCCAGAGGACGGGTGGGATGACTCTGCCTACCACATATGCCTAATGGTTTCCCATTGCCCATAACATTGTGTAGGTTTTTTTTTTTTTTTTTTTTTTTTCCCAGAAGCTCTTTCTTACTTTTTTGGTTTTATCTGATACAGCCACTTCTGGTAGTCAGTACAGGCCAGGTAGTCAGCACAGGCCATGTCTTTCATATTTAATACATTTGCATATATTTCCTCCGCCTCAGAAACTGCTCTATCTTTGACTTTTCCTTCAAGACTCAGGTCAGACCTCAGTGGCTTTGTTCTTAGGAGAAGTAGATCCTTCTGTTCCCTTAGCACCAGGATTATAACACTTACTACATTATGCAAATAATTTAGCTCAACATTTGTTTCAACTACTAGTCTGTGATCCTTTCAAGGACAGAGAACATATTTTATTCAGTTTTGTATTTGTCATACCTACTGCTGTATGGGGCACCCAGTGAGCCCTTCCTAAAGGCTGAGTGACTTCATTAATGAACATTTGTTGTTGTAGTAATGAAATCTCACCCTTTAAGCTGCAGTCAATCAAGTCCTAAAGTGTGTTGAGAACAGGGACTCTAGATCCATCATCCTTGGTTCAGTGTGGATAAGTACCAGTTCTGAAATCAGAATTGATGTTTTTGGCATGAAGTTTCAGTGATGCTATAGAGAGAGCATCACTGCTTTGTGCAGTATATAAAGTCAGGGTGTGAGCCTGGGCATCAGCAGACCTGGGTGCTATTTCTGAGTGACCTTAACCTCGGTCTGTGTGTTCTTCTACTTATAGATAGAAATGGAAGGAAATACAATTTTATTTTAAAACCATTATGGAAGTACTTATTCTGTCCAGGTGCTGAGGAATTTAAAGACAAAATTAGAAATGATCCCTTTCCTACAGGCATCTGTAACTGGCCAGGTTGGCCTTAGGATGTGGTAGTTTTATTCCAGCTCTGACGATCTATGATGCATTGGTCTTTCACTCCCTGGGGCACATTTAGGAGAAGTGATAACTAAGTGTAGTTTGTGGGGAAACCTATGTGGGTAGTGTTCATCTGGTCAGGCAGTAAATCTAAGACCCGATTGTTGCCTCTTTTTTTCCCTTTATTCTTTTTTTAATTTAAATTCATTTTGCCAACGTATAGTATAACACTCAGTGCTCATCCCATCAAGTGCCCTCCTTAGTGTTGCTTCTTCTGCTCAACAAGGTGACTGTATTTGCTTCGCAAAGCCAACAATACCTAGGAAACCACTTTGCATACCTTTGATTTCATCCTGTCTGAGGAAGCAATAACTGAATTTCAAAGCCTAAGCTGCTTTGAACATTTAAAGATAGTTTGAACGTTTAATCCTAGAGACCTGCTCTCCTTCTCTTTTTTTTTTCCTCCCCCTTCTGTTACCTCTTCACCTCTTTTCTCCTGTGTTGAGCCCCCTGCTAGCAGTGCTACATGGCAATATACTTAGAAGTTTTTTCTTGAAGCAATTAAAAGAGAAGAGTTTGATATTTCCTGTTACAGAATTTTAAGAGGTAGATTTTGTGTTAAATTAGTACTTAACACATTACTTTTTGCTGTTTTAAAGCAATTTTTTCCCCAATACAAATGACATACTAATCTCTATGTCATTTCTATTCATGAAGAAGAAACATTTGCACAGTGTTTATTCATCCATGAATGTAGTTTGTAGTTAAACCACATAATGCCTGATGGTACTATGCTGACAGGCACAGAATAAATAGAACAGATTTTGTTTTCTGAAGATTGATCATTTATAGATCAGTTGATAATTTTTTCTCCAGGTTGCTTCTTACATTGATGATGAGAAATTTTTTACTTTTGTAAGGAGCTATGGATTTCAATGAACCCCTGTCAGGACCACAGACCTACCTACTCAATATCACTTTTTATCTTGAACATCTTTTAGAGAAGTAATATTTGCCCCTAGTTTGAAAAATAATGTTGCTGGAAATAGTAAGGGTAGGGGCCAAGGTTTTGAAAGAATGAGTTTGTGAGTGACAGCTTATTAGTAACTATATGCTGGCCTTGCAAATTTTTAAGAAAATAGGGAGTCTTTTTTTGTATATTTGTGTTTTAAAACAACCTTTCAATAAGTACTTTTACCAGCTTTATATGCGTAAGCATTTAAGTGTTTCTTTGTCATCAAGCACCTTTACTTCCTCCCCTGTGCCCTATCTTACTTTGCTTGTTTTTGATGTTTTAGGTTGTTACCATTCTTTCTGATTTTATTGAGAAATTAATTCCTACCGTGAGTTAAAAGACTAGTATAATTTGGTATTAATGCCTCTTTACATTCGACTTATTAAGTTTGTTTTATAGAGAATTAGTTTATATGTAATATGTATGAGTGAATGTAAATTTTATTTTAATGACTCATATAGTCTAGTGCAGGAGAGTTATTGGTGGGTCCAGAAATAGCTGATTTGAGAACTTCTGTGGGTTCCACTAATTCTGACTATAACATTATATTCTGGGTGATAAATTTAAAAAAAAAAAATGGACGTGTTCTATTAATTACTCAGACCAGAAGACTTAACTTGATTTATTTGGATTGATAGCTTCCTAAATTTTATACTGGGCTCCAACATAAGCATATTAAGTGAAACAACGGTTTTTGTTTATTAACATTATTTAAAATTGTTTTGGTATAAGGCAGTTTTGGGAATAGTGACTTTGTTTTCCACAGTGATTGGAGGAGATAGCAGTCTGAGTAATTCTAAATCAATTATTAGCTTTAGAATATATTCATAGATCTACTTTTATATATACAGATTGTAAAAATTCACTTCAAACAAAATACTGATGTCCTGTTGTGGGGGTAATGACCCAGGATGGCCTGATGAACAGAATCTATCCACATGTCTCAGTGTCACCCCAAGGAACAATCTCAAATTATTATTATTTTTTAAGATTTTATATATCCATTTAGAGAGAGAGCGAGAGCAAGAGGGAGGTATGGGCGTGGGTGGGGAGTGGAGACAGAGAATCTCAAAGACTGTGGGCTGAGTGCAGGGCCTGACACAGGGCTCCATCTCAGAACCCTGAGATTGTGACCTGAGCCGAAATCACAAGACGGATGCTTAACCAACTGAGCCACCCAGGTTCCCCTATCAAATTACTCTTCAGATGTTTGATTTCAAGCTTCCCTGCTCCATTTGAAATAAGAATAAATATGGAATAGGATGTCAACAAGGTAAACAGTTAAGTGGATGCTGTAGGTGTTTTTAAGAAACATGAAAGTGAGATTTGAAATGCCTACAGGTAACCTGTGTGTTGCTGATAGGGGAGAGTAAACTCGTTACTTTTGAAGTAGCATCCTGGTTTCAAAATACTGATTTCTCTTTAAGTTGTTTTTCTCCCCTTCACTATAACAGTGACTTTTTTAGGCTTTTCTTTTATAGGAGAGAATCAGAGTATGTTTTATTGCTTAAATACATTCTTGAATTAGTTACTCCATTGCTTTTACTGGACAGGAAAGAGATGAATAAAATAGTTGACAAGAGTCTGCCAATCTAAATAGCAAATGGCATTTTTTTTTTTTTTTTTTTGGTGGTGGGTAGAATCAGATTCTGAACACTTATAGATAAATAAGCGGTATTCACAAGTGTACAAAATGAGGGTGAATTTTTTAAACAATATTTTTATTTCTTTCACTGCTGCATTTGGTTTTTATCCTTGTCCTGGGAAATGTTCTATTGTATCTTAAGTAAGAAAATGGTGTTATATACTGATAGTGACTTAAACATGGTCTTCATATTTAAGAACTTCTTTTAATTATTGGATGAAATTTTGCTCATAAGGTTCCATCTTTCAAAGGTCCACACTCAAAATCATACATATAAACATATATACAAAGAAGCAGTTACATATCCTAGCTTTTCCTTTCTTCCTCTTTATTTTTTTTAATTAAAAAAAATTTTTTTTTATTTATGATAGTCAGAGAGAGAGAGAGAGAGAGAGAGAGAGAGGCAGAGACATAGGCAGAGGGAGAAGCAGGCTCCATGCACCGGGAGCCCAACGTGGGATTCGATCCCGGGTCTCCAGGATCGCGCCCTGGGCCAAAGGCAGGCGCCAAACCGCTGTGCCACCCAGGGATCCCTCTTCCTCTTTATTGAAGACAGAATATATTCTTTATTGTTCAAGGCTTTCTAAATCACTACTGAAAAAAAATGTATTAATTTCCATTAAGGTAGCTTTTCTATAATCAAGTTGTGCTGTTGTCAGTAATGTCCTAATTACATTACAGTACTGTGGTTATATCAATGGGTTTATGAAAAGAGGTGGTTTAATCAAGATGAATATATTTGTTTAAAAATAATGATGAAGCTCTTGTTTAAAAAAAAAATTGTGCAACTTGGGAAACTCGCATTTATAGGCTGCATGTCATTGGTTTGAGAGATTTTCCTAAGACTTTTCTTTTGATAATTTGATGAATTTTTTCAGCAATCTTTATGTAGATCTGAGTCTTCCCTCTTTCAATCTTGCCCAATTTCTGCTCTTAGGAAAATTCTAAAATGAGATTTATCCAGTGATGTGCTGGTAAATGTTTAACAGCCAGCTCTGGGTAGGGGGAGATCTCTGATTGGCAGCATTTGCTGATTCTGTGGTAGAGTACTTCCAACATGGCAGATTTTAGCTACTAACACAATATCACTGGACACAGAGAATGGAAACGATGGGCATAGTCAGCTCTCAAAAGCTGGTTTATCCCATCACTACTCCCCTTTAACTAGTAAGATTAAAACCATGAGTGATTTTGCACATGGTGTTATTCTTGTATTTATGATTAGAACATAACAAGTATAAAATGTTTGTGACTATATAGCATTATTGTGATTTTCCAAACTGGAATACTGACCGTGTATAACTACCTTTTTTTTTCTGTTTATCAGTTGGGTAGAAAGCTTTGGACGCGAGGGGCTTGGATTATTACTGGACATTTTGGAAAGACTGATTAGTGGCAAAATGTAAGTATATTGTTCATTTTTATTTTCAACTACGCTACATTTGCAAGTCCAATTATAACTCCAATATGGATGTTTTTTATGCCAATGCAGACAAGAGAAAATTGTAAAGAAGAATCAGCATAAAGTCATACAGTGTCTAAAGGCTTTGATGAATACACAGGTATGTACTTAGGTGACTATATTTGTTCTTCACCAGTTCTTACAGAATTCTTATGAAATAGAGTTGCGTATTATAGAATTTGCACTAGAGAGATGTACTGCTTTGATAAGCTATTGAGTACATAATGGAAAAAATATTGAATTGCATTGATTTCTAGTTTTGTATCAAATCAATCATCTCTAAACAGGAGAAACTTATGGATGAATGGATCCTCTCCTGATGCTTAAATCCTCATGGGCAAATTAATTGTCCCTTTGTACTCTTTTTTGTTCCCTTCTCTCTCTTTGCTTTCCTTTTCAATTTTCAAAAGTGTAACACAAACAAGTTTTGAAATCATACCTGGTAATGAAACATGGTCTGCAGTTATACTACCAAAGAATTAAGTTGTAAAGTCTTAGTTTTTATAGCCTAGGAACTGAAATATGCAATGAAATTACCGTGAGTAGTTAGGAAACAGGCCCCAGAAATGGAGCAGTGATGCTTAATATACTTTAGTAATATTGAAACCAAAAGTAATAGGGTAATAGGGTGGTGGTAATATGGTGCAGAGCTTGCATATTTGAAGAGGATACATTAGAAGAAATACTTGAAGCACCTAACTGAAGTTAGATATATCTGACAGTGTTTCCTTTTTTATTTTTTTAAAGAATTTATACTGTTAATTTCAGAAATTAGCTCTATCCCATGCCATGTCTTTAGCTCCAACATCTAAACATATCTACCTCATGATGGGTGCAGTAATGACAGGTGTTTTAATTGCCATTAGACAGCAGGGGAGGAATTTTACCTATGGTGTTAGGATGATTTCTGTTTTAGAGCAAAACTGTCTGTATATTAACTTTAATTTTTAATATTTTTACATCTTTAAAATAAGCCTTTAGAGGACAACACACTTAAGTAAGTACTGGTACTTAAAATATTAACATTCGTATTTCTTTTTACTAAATGTAACAAATACTTGTATTTTCTAATTGTTTTTATCTTGTTTTTCAGCATTTTCTTGAGCTGAGTTTTCTGTTTCTCACCAGTGACCTATTTTTCACCTCTCTGCCTTTTCTAATCAGATATGATTTTCAAGGAGCTGATCTGATGTAGAAATCCTCTCTATGTTGCTATATATTCAAGTATATTCTAGATTTGACCTGATTGCTCTGTGAGAATTAGATTTTAGGTAGATAGTCTTTTGTAGAATATGCCTTAAGAGTAAATGAAGAAAGGGAGAGATCTTTCCATACTGAGGAGATAATACTGCTTTTGGGAGGCTCCTTCTAGATTGAGAACATAGATGCTGATAATTTCACTGGTGATGAGACTGAGAGTAGAGAAAACCCGGGAACATAAGTCTTAAACCAAAGAGGCTTGTGGATCATTCTTTGAATTTGAGAAGAATACCATAATTAAAGTGAAGTGAGGTGGTATATAGGGATTAATATTTGTGTTTGGTTTGAGTTAGGGAGTAAACTTTAGGTATTTAGGTTCTAATTAATGTAGTGTGTTCTCTTACAATAGAATGCTTTTGCTTATACTTGTGGGGCTGGAATATATTGTCATTTGTGTTGATTGCTATCACCTGTACTAATAAGAGTAAAAAGTTGGGATCCCTGGGTGGCGCAGAGGTTTGGCGCCTGCCTTTGGCCCAGGGCGCGATCCTAGAGACCCGGGATCGAATCCCACATCGGGCTCCCTGCATATGAAGCCTGCTTCTCCCTCTGCCTATGTCTCTGTCTCTCTCTCTCTCTCTGTGTGACTATCATGAATAAATAAATAAAATCTTAAAAAAAAAAAAGTTGCTGATACTAGGAATTAGTATTATAATGTCTGAATTATAAACTTAATGTGTAAAATAATTTTTCAGGAAAGACCCCCACCCCACCAAGATTAGTTGATGGTTTTTCATTTATCTCACTGTGCAGTCTTTATAGGAATTCATTGAATGATTAAAACAATAAAGGTTTTAAGAGAAAAGTGGTACCTTATTAGATACTAGTAATCAGTTATATCTGTAATATAATGAGCAAATCTAGCAATAGGTGAAAGTGAATTTTTAATAATAAACTGGACTACATGGGATTTTCTAAATGGAAAAAGATTCTGAATATTAGGGGAAAAACAAAAGGATGAAAAGTTAAGTCAATAGCAAGGTAATCAGAACAGGGGCTTCATTTTGGTCAGTTAACTTTTTGTGTGTTGTTTTATGGTATGCGCCCACAGCAAAGGTGCTTAGCCAGCCCTCTTACCTGTAGTATCTTTGCCCCTGGGACTAACTCAGCATAGATAGTTATTCAGCATTAGTGTTCATGTCCTGTTGAGCATACTACATGAGGATTTAGGGTATTCCCCTCCTCCTAACTAACACTTTTTCAGTTTCTTGAAATTCTATTAGGTAATGATACGTCTCAAGTAGAATGCAAATGGAACCTGGCTTTAGTCTTCAGTTTAGAACACATGAGTTTTCATATAAACCAGAGTAGGTCCTTGACATTCAGTAGAAGACATCCTTAGACCTTCCAAAAATTTGTCGCTGCCTCTAATCTTAAATAGGCTTCATTTAATGCAATTTAGATGCTAGCACTGGTAAGTTGATTATTTTTTTCAGAGTCAGCAGTTTTTGTTTTGTTTTACTTTTTTTCTTTTCTTTCTTTCTTTTCTTTTTTTTATTAATAACTGAACAAGAGTAATTCTATCCAAGCAGGAAGCAATTCTGTCTGCATTTCTAGGAACTCAGTAGTGGTAAGCTGGCCTCATTCCAGTCTGAAAGTGAGCACTTATGTGTTCTTATGTTAGCAAAGTCAGAATACTGCCTATGATGGAGCTTGGGAAGTTAGACTAGAACTATGACTAGACTAAAACTATGAAATCAGAGAATGCTCATATTCTGCTCTCCACACGTAGTAGTTTAGAGCTGGAGGGCTTCACAGAGAAGGTAGGTAGTATCATCTGGAGGAAATCTGTATGAGTTCCTTTGAGTGGTTGGAAGAGCTACAGGATTCTGGTTCCAGAGATGCAGGCATTGGTTAAGGACATCCTGGTGGGTGGGAAATGAAGGGAAAAGGCATTTACTCTGTCCTTAGGTTTTTAAGGACAGAGCCAGCCCTTTGGTACTTGGTAATCATTGACTGATTGACTTTTTGAATTGGATCTAAGTGGTACTTTATAAGCTTCTGACAATTCCCTGGAATGATTATTAAAGGATATTGTGGTCCTTGGCCCTATGCCTGCTCTCTCTTTGTTTCCAGTTATGAGAAAGCCCAGGGCATCACAAGAGTGATCGTTTCCTGGCTGGTTTAGCTGTCTATTTGTAAACATTTTCCTATCACCAATGAGAGGGAGAAGTCTCTCTAAAAAGTGTATCCTGGGGCCCTTGGTCCTTTTGCCTGTACCCTTTGTTACCTGTGTTCCTTAGATAGCGGTTTAAAGCAAATGTGGTATTTCAACACAGTGTAACAGCTTCTTTATATAAATGGTATCTCAAGATAGGAAAATTATAAACACGATTTCATACTCCTCATAGCATTTAGGTCTAAGCTTGTTATAGATTTAGCTTTGATTCTTATATCTAGTGTTAATTTTGAGTTAAGCCATAGTTCATAGGTCTGTTATTGGGATTAAGGTCCTTTTTTGTGCTCAGTAGTAATTCTAATCAAGCAATTTCTCACTCTTTAGAAGGATCCTCTGGGATGCATGGAAGATAAATTGTATCATTTTATTGCTTCTATTTATCCTCTGTTATTTGATACTTATCTTCCATAGATTGTAAGTGGGCCCTAAGAGATGTATATATCCTTAAATCAAAACATGAAGTCATTAACATGACTCCTTATCGTCTAATTGGATGTGACATCCTGGCAGTAGCAAACAAACTTTATCCTTATCCAGCATCATCCCATTTCTATAATGTGTTTACAACTGCTTTGTCTTTCTGATGTGAAAATACCATTCTGATTAGAATATCTATGCTCCTTATGGCAATTTCTACATGGTATCTGCCCAAATCATCTTTCAACTTGTGCCCATTTTATGAATCTACTGTTACTCTTTAGGTCTGCACTCTGTTATGTGGTTGCCACATGTGGCTGTTGAGCGCTTTTGAAATGTGGCTTGTCTGAATTGAGGTGTGTTGTAAATATAAAGTAGACACTGGATTTTTGCATACTTAGGAAGAAAAAAGGGTACAATAGCTCATCAATAAATGTCTTATATTATGTTGAAGCGATCATATTTTAGATATATTGGATTAATTTTATTCAAATTTTACCTTTTGCTTGAGAACTACATTGCATCTGTGGTTCTCATTCTCTTTCTGTGGGATATTTACTTGGGGTAATATGTCCCTTACCAACCTTTAAGAAGTTATTTATATTTGGTTGAACTATATTTATATAGTTCTTGATGTGACTACTTCTATGAATTTCTATTTGTAAAATATTTCATAGGATGTTATATATTCCTTATATTTTCTGGCTTTTATTAAGTGTAAATATGTGTTATCCTCTAAACTTTTTAAATAATTATATTTCCTCTGTGGTGCTATTTTTTCCAATAAACTGCTGACATTTAACCTCTTATTTCCAAAATGTTACAGTATGGCTTGGAAAGAATTATGAGTGAAGAGAGGAGTCTTTCTCTATTAGCCAAAGCCATCGATCCTGAGCACCCAAGTATGATGACAGATGTGGTGAAACTCCTCTCTGCGGTATGCATTGTAGGAGAGGAAAGCATGTAAGTCTTCTCATTTTTCTAATGACATTACAAATAATTTGATTTACTTAAAGTTTTCATTATTCTATTTTAGACTAGAATTTACTGTTAATAAATGAAGTATTACTTAAGCAGCTGATTTAGATTCACAATTGAACAGAAATGTTTGAGTAACCATTATTTCTCAGTCAATATAGTAGTTATAGGCTAACAGGTTTCTATGAAAAACTGATTTCTTCATCATACTTACACTGTTCTGAATTCAAACCCTAAATAAAATTTCTCAATGAAGACTGAAAAAACAATTCAGATGGATTCTGTTTCTTACATATTTTTATTTTTCAGATAGAGTTAATTCAAACTCATGTATATTCCCTTATAAAAGCAAACATTGTACTACTAGCAAATCTATTTGTAAAGTGATTTACAAGGGCTGTATGAAATAGTAGTACTTTACTGGTTAAGGGTACATAGTCTTTGACCATAAAGTACATCCTGAAGTTTTAAACTTAATGACATTATCCATATATGTTAGGATTGGAACTAAAAGACCATTGCATACATTTAAAACATAATTATAAAGATAAACCTTTTTTTTTTAAGGTTGGGATACTTACTACAGGAAGCATTTATTTTTTAAAATTTATTTTATTTTTTTACAGGAAGCATTTAAAAATTAAATGCTTAAAATGCTTTTTTAAAAGACTAAAGATAAGGCGACTTATTGTGATGAGCACTGGGTGTTACATGCAAGTGATGAATTGCTAAGTTCTCCTGAAACTGATATTACGCTATATGTTAACTAACTAGAATTTAAATAAAAACTTGAACAAAAAATACCCCAAAAGGATAAAGATAGAAATGCTGAACAACAGAACAAAGAAATAGCTCTCTCATAAAGGCTAGGCAGAGATCTGCAAGCAGAACCTCCCGCACACATTTGAAAATTGTCCTGGTGGTGACCATGCCGGGGCAGGTGACTGTTGGGCTGATCGAAGTGGACTCGCTGGAGAGTGCCCGGGCACTACTGGCCTCGCTCCCCACCTGCAGGCACAGCTGGGGACAGCGCTATCCTCAGCGGCAGTCCCAGCCTGCAAGGCCAAGGTGCACAGCTTCAGTACGTTCCCTTTCCCATTTTCAAAGACCATATTAATTTTATTTGTAGAACCCTAAGGGTGTATTAAATATTTACATATGATGCTCTTTGTACTCCCCCCTCCATCTTTCTCCTTCTCCTCCTCCTGCGTCTACCCCTCCCATTTCTTGTTTCTTCTCTTTTCCTTCTCCCTCTTCCTTCCTTAATGTCTTTTTTCTTTTCCTTCTTCTTATCCCTCTTTTCTCTCCTTTTTCTTTATCCTCTCTTTTTCCCCCTGCTCCTTCACCTTCCTCTTTTTCCACTTCCATATTTATTATTTCTTGACTTCATAATTGGTTATCAAAATGATGTTGATCATGTCTTTGGACCGCATGCCTGTGTCTACAAACTGAGCTTCTACAATATGTTGGATTATGATAACACACTGAAGGAGTAGCAAGTGTAGTTCTTGTGTATCTCTTATTTTTCATGTTTGACTATAAATCCTTACCACTGTATATTCTTGGCTACCAGACTTCATTTATACTCACAAAGAAGGAGAGTGTAGTGGTTAAGAAAGCAGAGATGGTACTCTCCACACTGTCTGATTTCAGATGCCTCCTCCATTTGGAGATGTGAGACCTCAGACAAATTGCTGAACTTTTTTCTCCTTTTTTCCTAATCTATAATAAGGGATAATAATACCTACTTCATAGAACTATATACATTAAAAAAGAATTAATATTTGTAAATTGGTTTAAATAGTGCCTGATGTGTATAAACCACTCTATAAATGTTTGGTAAATAACCCTCATCATAGGGTTATTAGGAATAAAGGAATAAAAAAAAAAGCATGTAGTAGTACTTGATACATGCTATGTACTCAGTAAACTTTCAAAATGTTGCTGTCTGCCTAAGAGTAGGGACTCTGGAGTTCAGCAGATCAAGCAGTTGTATTAAGGCCTTTGGATTATTTGCTATTTGCAGTCTAATTATTTTCAAAATTTTTGATAGTCTCGAAGAGGTTTTAGAAGCTTTAACATCAGCTGGAGAAGAAAGAAAAATCGACAGATTTTCATCCATTGTGGAAGGTCTCCGGCATGATTCAGTTCAACTGCAAGTAGGTTTCATGTGTAATCCTCTGTATTGTTTTGTAACATTCAAGGATGAAGCCCTGCATATCCTCTAGTATTTGGTAAAATTTCAAATAATGCAGAGAATTCGAATGGATAATATATCATAATGTATTTTCAGGTATAACTTAGCATGTACCTATTATTTTTTTTTTTTTTTTTGCATGTACCTATTATTATTTCCTTAGGTTACTTTCCTAGAAGCTGACTTACTAGAGATCTCTGTAAAATATATAATTATAGTCCATGAATTGTTTATTCTTTGTTATCTCATTAGGTAATGATTACAAATTTTAAAATGTTTTGGCAATTAAGTGAATTATGACTTTTCACTGATTTATTAGTTTTTATGTTGGAAAAGTTGAGTTTACAGGAATAATAATGAGACCAAGGTACACTAAGATTTTCGAAGATATTTAAATATTTAAGCGCTCCTAGAAAGTCACTTTTAGACTTCACCATTATAGTGTTCAAGCTGCATAACTAATATTCATTTAATTTCTCCTTTTTATAAAGAAGAGCTTTTTATTCTGAAATTATTGTTACAATTATTGCTAATAACCTGAATATCTTTAAGAAAATAATTGATATCTGACCCCTCACCTCCAAATATTTTTAATATTTAATTGATGTGACCCGACTGTTGGGATTTTTAAAGATTCTCAGATGATTCTACTGTGCAGCAATATTTGAAAACCAAGATGTACTAATAGCTATAAAGTAAATCTATTTCACTCTTAATTAGTAAAAAGTTAGTTTTAAATTTTATTTTAAAGCTCTGTGTAGCTTGGCCTTTGTATTGTTTCTTGCTGTGGTAGGAATAGAAAAACCAAATCTTCATGTTAAGGGAGAAAGATGGTTTTTGATGAACAATCAGAAAATCTTAGGGATGGTCAAATTAATAAATTTACTGTGGCATTTCCGATGATGGTGTTTGTGATGGTGACCTTTCTGATGACGCTGTGAATGGCTAGTGAGGAACCCTTTAGTGATTTGTTTCTCTGCCAGGAGGTGGGCCTGGAAATTCGAGTATATGGTCCCTGTTGTGTAGGTCTCCTTCCTGGAGCTTCTGGAAGAAAGCCCCTCCTGACTTATCTGGGCTTGTCAGAAAGCCTGGGAGAGGGGTCTGGGATATGTTGTCCACCTTTGATGTGGACTCTGCTCCTTCAGTATTTTGATGTGTTCTCTAAAGTCTTTTTATACACCATTGCTTTCATTTTTCTTCTCCTCCTTTCTCATCTGGCTCCAGAGCTCCTATTTACCACAAGCCTTAATGAATAGTAAATTGAGATTTGTAGAGAAAAGCTGAACACTTAGTTTATCTGAATTTTCCTTTAATACTCAGGTTACCTTTTATTCATATAATATTTGTACAAATGGTACCAAGTTATCAGATTAATTTTGGTCATTTGTGTAGCGTATTAGAGATCCTGTTCAATTCTTAAAATCTCACTTAGGAAATGTAAGAGTCACATGTAAACTTTATCCCTTAAGCACTTTTTATACTAATGTATACTTTTTATATACACACACTTTTCTAATAACACACATGTCCCAAGAGTGGGAGGAGGAGGGTGGTATCTTATGATGCAAGGAGGAGACTTGTGAGTCAGGCAGCTTGAATTTAAACCCCAGCCCTTTGCATCCTGGCTCTGTGACTCTGGATCATGTCCCGATCAATTCTATGCTTCAGTTTTCTCACTTGTAAGAGAAGGATAATATTGATCACTATCTCATTGTTGATGTGGGGATTACATAGATTAGTGTATTGAAAATGTTTATTTCACATTAATGTTGGTAAGTGTTAGCCTTAGAAAGTAATTTTGTTAAACTAAAAACAAAGTCGGTGGAGAATGGAGATTGAAGAGGATCTTCCTCCTTCAGAAACATTAGCTATGTTGATGTTAAAGTTGTTATATTACTACAACTCAGCATTATACTATGAACATATCCTGAGATGAACGAAATGCAGGTTCACACACAGACCCATATGCATACTTTTATAGCAGCTTTGTCATAGGCTCAAATTGGAAACAATCCAGATGTTCTTTAACAGGTGATTGGTTCAACTGTGGTACACTCATTCTACAGAATACTCAGTAATGAAAAAGAATGAACTATGGATTCATACAACAACTTACATGAATCTCCAGGGAATTACCTTGATTGAAAAATGCCAATCATGAAGGGTTACACACTGGGTGATTCCATTTATTTAGTGTCCTTGAATGAACCAAGTTTTAGAGATGGAGGACAGGTTAGTGGTTGCCAAAGGTTTGGGATGGGGTCGAGGAAAGTGTTGGATGTGGCCATAAATAAATGGCATCAGAGAATTGTGTAACAGTTGTGTTTTTTAAAAAAAAACTTGGTAAAACTGGGGTCCCAATTTGTTGATAGCAGTATTATGGCTACTTAACATTTTAAAGCTCTGAGGAAAGGGGTAAAGAATGTCTTGTTAAGAACTAAGCCATGTTTCATCTAGGTAAATAACATGAATGACTCACTAATTGAAAGGTGATAATTACAACCTTAAAATTCTTGGTTACTTGCATGTTAATTTGTTTTGGCTTTCAAACATTGAGGTAAACCTTTAGAATTATAACTGATTGCCATATGAACCTGAAGGCAAACTACATGTATCAAAAACATTTTTGGGTGTGTTTAGTCATTTCTTTTATGGGTGATTACTCTCAATTTTCCATATGGAAAATAGATTGGTATAGTTAAATTTATATTTAGCTAGTAAATATAAGAATTTCTGAAATCAAATGGTCAGTTAAAAATTGGGAATGTATTTATAGAAGACATTAAGATTTGAAGAAATTAAAATATATTTAAACATTTGGTATGATTATTGAAATAATTCCTTTTTAAAAACACCTTTATTGAGATAAGATTCACGTATCATAAGTTACCCATGTAAAGCGGACAGTTGAGTATTTTTGTATAATCAGAATTGTATGCAACTTTCACTATAATCAATAACATTCTCATAACCCCTAAAAGAATCCCCTTATCCCCCCTCCAGCTCCTTCACCATCACCCTGCAATACCCTCATTCCTTCTAGCTCTAGGCAACTGCTAATCTACTGTGTCTATAGATTTTCGATATTCTGGATTTTTGATAAAATTCATACAACATGTGGTCTTTTCTAATTTTTGCTCTCACTTAATATTTTCAGTGTTCATGTTGAGGTATGTATCACAACTTCATTTTTTCCCCTCCAAATAATTATACTATTTTATGCATATTCAACATTTTATTTATAATTTGTCATTTGGTGGATATGTGGGTTGTTTCTACTTTTTGACTTTTATAGATAATGCTACCTGTGAATATTGGTGGAGATGATTTCTTTTTTTAATGACTGCTTGTTTGCCATATTTAGTGTTAAGGGAAAAAGGGTGAGGGCATCGCTAGCCAGGAACATCTCCCTTGGATAGTTGTTGAAGTCATCTGTTTGACTCAATTCTTGAAATTTTTTTTTCCAAGACATAGGTGGCTGATTATATTTGCTCTTATGAAATTAATTGCCTTAGTTTTAAGTAATTATATTGTCTTTTATGGTTAGTTATTTTTTGAAACACTAAAATTCCTTGATGCAGTTTTTAAAGTTTAATTCTTATTGAGAATAGAAAGTTCACTTTAGCATTTTTTTTTCATTTTTCTCATCTGTTTAGATTAAAATTACCCTACTCAACATTTTTGTTCTGCGTTTTTACTTTTGAAGGAAGTTTCTCATTATTACTAAGCCTAAGCTAGCAGGTGTCAAGCTTAAGTTAGGGGCTAAGGGTACTGTTTTCTAGATAGCTAACATAGGGAGATAGAGGGTGGTGGGGAAGTAAGTAGATTGTCTTTTCTGGGATTGCTGGTTGTTCTCTATTTCCTTTAAAAAGATCAAGCAACCCTTTAGTAATATCTAAAAATACTTTCCTCTATGGGTGTTCCTGAATTTTCTATAAGTAAAGTATATTTTAGAATTAGCTGGTTATCATTTTTTCCATAAAGCTATTGATATAAGTGCCCATTTTATACCATTACCTATGTAATTTGCATTTATTGAAATGTACTAGTGTGGTTGATATTAACAAATCACCAAATTAAAAATACAACTTGTTTGTTGCTGAACAAAATAGAAACTGTTTGCTTTTAAATTGGAGAAAATGGGAGATAGTAAAGTAAAAAAAAATTCTCATTGGTCTTTTATTGCAAACTACATAACAAAGTACTTTTTAAAAGAAGATTGTTAGATTTTTTTGAATCTGATAATGAGATAATGTGATCGCCCATGTTTCTGATAGAATTGAACATCCTTTCATTCCTCCCACTCATAGGGTACAGTAAGACAGTAAAAAAAAAAAAAAAAAAGTGCCAGAAACAACTTAAAATTATCTTTAGGCCTTGGAGAGTAAGAAAAGTCATACTTTTCAAGAAAGTACTAATATAAATATCAGACTCAAAATAAATATGTATTTTTCTCAGGTGTATCAGAAAGGGGTTTACAGATCCAAGCAGCATAAGCCACTGTGGGTAATTTAAGCAGGATGTGGTACTGGGTACCATAACAGAATTTTGGCAGGCCCAGGGAACCATGTGTGGATGATATTAGTCAGAAGTAATGTAGAAGAAATGCCGGCCACTTCTGGGAATGTGCTTTATGGGAGATGCCTCTCCCAATAGTCTACTCTGGTCGGTACCTGACACACTGGGACTCATGGCAGTGCGTCTCTCAAAGCACCAAACCTTTCCTCCTGGGGCCCAGTCTTGATACGTGTGATTGCCCCCTCGTGTAGGCTCAGTTTTCCTTACAAGAAGAGGGTTGGAATAAGTGTGGGTAAACCAATATCTAGTTTTCAACCACATGTTGAATTTATGTTATTTTTATTTTTTTCCCTTTTATTTCTCTTTTCTATGTGTGTCTTATCCCTTCTCTTTTTAGAGCCATACTTTGCTACCAGAAACATTAGATATGATTCTGAAGAGTTTGTTCAAACTCTTGCTGTTGGTCATGGGACTGTTTGTGGTAGATTTTCTGTCAGAAAAGGAATCAAGGTGTGGGGATCCTAGAGTTTTTTGAGTGGATGTTTGCTTTTCTGTACATTTATTCTCAGGCTTGTGGTGACAGCATGCTATGTTTTCCTATGATTTCTCCCTCTTTCAGTCCTCTTGGACTCATGGGTAGAGAGTGTCAAGAACATGAAAGGTCTGTGATTTTACGTCACTTGTATATTAGTGTGTTAGTCTGCCATAAGTTTTATAGGTGCTACGAGAGGACATAATCCCTTGGTCCACAACAAAAGACTTCATTACTCACAGCAGCAGTAGTGGCTGAGTACAGCTTTGTATCAGCCACAATTTCCAGTTGCAGTGGATTGTGTTTTAGGAGAGAAACCATAAGTACAGGGAGTTCAACTCTCACATCATTGGCAGCACTTATTCTGATCAACACAGGCTGTGATGAAATCAGTTTGTCTCAGAGTATTTATTTAAGGCTGTTGCTCAGCCAGATTCCGAGCAGCAGGTTGAGGCCAACCTGCAGTATGGACCTCAGCCAGGCCTTCCAGGTCCCAGATGCAGTCAAGTGAAGAAATCCCACAGACCATTAGGGTCTAACTTAGAACACCAGAAGTCTTTCTTAATTTTTTCTATTGATCTTTCTACTTTGCCTGAGGTAGTCAGGTACAGAATGATGTATTAGTGATTGCACAGACTTCCCCTTGTTCAGTAAGAATGAAGTCTAGGGCAGTTCTTTTATCCAAAACATCCCTAGCTAGTGAGTTGAAGCTGAGTGCTTTCTAAGGCCAATGTGGTATCATTGATCACTTAAACTAAAATCAGGGACAAATATCTTACCTCTTTTTCTGATTGGGTGGCTCCCATCATATGGATAAATGCATACGGATATATATAAATAGTTATGTTTTTCTCTAGGACCACTTGTAGCCTTAGTTTGGAGAGCTCTTCATAGTTATCTGATGGTGTAATGCTAGTGTTTGCTTAGATGCTTGAATGTCTTCTATGGTGACCTCTGAGGTGAGAGTCTGAATTTGGAGAGACAAACAAATTAACATCTCACTTTTTCATAACATAGATAGTCTTGATGGTCTACATGGTGCTTCTGGATGGAAAGTATTATTTGCAGTTATTTGGGGTCCCCAACTGGGACCTTTATCAAATGGGTGGCTGCTGGGTAATCATGCTTTCAATGTGGCTTCCCAGCTGGATGATAAACTTTAGGATTCTCAGTTCAGGATAAAATTGAGTCCAATCCTTGCTTTTGGAGGGTCTGAAGATAAGGTGGAGATGCCAGGTTGTGCAACTTCTGAGTTTAGAAGACTCTGATCTTTTATAATGGATTGTAATAGTGCCTGCTTTTAACTCCAGAGAGCTATTATCATAATTATACTGGACATGAAGCATGCCTATCGATTTACTATTCAAACATCATTCAAAAGATCATCCAGAAGATGGACCACCAGAGCCTCTACTTGCAATGTGTGCAGAAATGTAAGAGACTCAGGGTGAATTGTCATGCAGTGGGGAACAGACCACTGAACCTTCTCCTGTTAGCCTATTGACTTCTCCTTCAGTCTGATCCTCTTCGTATTTTTCCTATACATTCATGGTACCTTGTAGATTGAATAGAATGAAACCTTCATTAATTTTGGTTCATGTGATCCTACAAAGTCTTTTCCTACCTTAGTTATAACTAAAGGGACATCAGACAAGGGTGGTAGATGATACCCTTACAGGATTCCATGGACAGGAATGATTGATAAGTCTTTCTAGGATTCTCATGGTAGATCTTGCTCTACCCCAGAAGATGTTTTTCAAAGAGGCAAAAGGCAGAAATATAATCCAAGTTTTGATATCTTTAGAACTGTTATTAGAGGAAAATCAAATTTCAGACCTATGCAGACACCTGGCATGCACATGGTCTTAAAAAAAAATCTCATGGTTACATATTAAAGTGCATGAGGTGCTTGCATTAGAGAACAGGAGGAAAAGGTGAAAGTGTCCTGTCGAATATGAAGTTTCATTTATAATACTTATGAATCAGATAACTTGGAAGTGATATTCTTGCTGAAACTTGCT
Organism: Canis lupus baileyi; assembly: GCF_048164855.1. Classification (NCBI taxonomy): domain Eukaryota; kingdom Metazoa; phylum Chordata; class Mammalia; order Carnivora; family Canidae; genus Canis; species Canis lupus. The sequence goes on from NC_132854.1 coordinate 45,541,984, forward strand.
TTGTAGAACAAGGATGTATTAATCTGGGTCTTTTGAGAAGCAAGATATTTAATATGCATGGGACTAGGGAAAGGCCTCTTAGAGGACCAGGAGAGAGGGCTGGAGGAGGTGGGGAGAAGTCTAACTCACTGCAGATCTGATGCCAGGTGGAGGAGAGAAAGAAAGGTGAGTTGAGGGATGTATCTTTGGCTGCTGTATAGTTCCAAGAGAACTTGGCAGGATCCTTGGGGAATCTTCAAGCTAAAGCCCCTGTGTCCCATTTTAGTATTCTTGGTGTGTTCAGACATTGGCTGGGAGAAGCCCGTGGGAGCATGGCCTCGGCTCACCTGTTGTGATGGATTTCACAGGGTAGCAGCTGAGGCTGGACTGTTGGTCATTTATACTCCCTGCAGTCAAGAGATTGAGAATTGCATTCCCCTGGCTGCTGCAAAGACAGTTTTTCTTAAAAACAACAACCACCAAAAAAACCCAAAAAACAAAAACCTCTTTAATTTCTGGATTTCATTGAGCTCAATAACAGGATGGATATTTGCAAAATTGGGTCACATTTTGTTATGTCTCAGTAAGTAGGAAAAATTACCTTTAATTGAGTTATAGTCACTGTATTTTGAAATTTGTTACTAATAATTGAGAAATATGACACTGAAATAAATCATGTTAAAATGACTCTTTAGCTACAGTCAAGTTTATTTGCTTCTGTTTCTTTTTGTTTTTTCTATCCCCCCTTAAAAAACTCAAAATATTCCCAGGTTTAATTTTACTGGAGCCCAAATAAAGATATTGAATGAATGAATGAATGAATATAATATATACTATAATGAATAGTCATATTCATTAATTTACTCCTTCTTTTTGTTTCAAATATCTCCACCACTACCCCCAAATTACTAAACAAAGTTATTTTCAATTTCAAATAACTTGTTCTCACATTTAATGAAGAACAGAATAGGGATAGTAGAATGTTTTTATATTTAGGACTGTGTTGGAGCCTTCCAGAAGAATATGGAATAAATTTGTTTGAATTCCTCTGTTTTGACTACTTCTATTGAAGTTTACATCAATAGGATTAATGTATCAATATAAATCGAAATGTTACATGTATTAAAATGGACTGGTAAATATGCCATTAAGCTAAGATGTTAAATACAGTGAAGAATAATCTAACGTGAACTCCTGTCATAGGGAGCATACCTCTAAGTATAAATTAGTGGTAAAAATTTTTGTCTAGAATATACTGCCAGTTTTCTGAGTTTGCATAATAAATTTCTTCACTTATGCTACAGTAGATCATAAGAAAGATAAACTTGCCTCATGCTTAACTGCACAGTTTCATAATTAAGCAGTCAATTAGTTAATTATTCAGTGACTGCTGTGCAGTGAGTTATACAAGAGCTATAAAGAAGTACACTCCTGCCCTTAAGAAGCATATACTTGGGAATCTAAAGCTAGCTAAGTTTTAGAAGTAAAATACAATAGTAGGAATTCCAGCAAAATGCATAGGGGGACACAGAAGAAATTAATGCTGTCTCAGTGGGGGTATGTCTGAATAAATATTTAAAAATCCTTTTGTTTTTTGAGTAGTCCTGTTTCATATAAATTATAGCCTCTTAAATCCTACAATTTATATCTCTGTATTTGTATGGAAACGATACAGTTACCTCAAGCTCTGATTTGTTCTCTTACTGTGTCTATCATTTATAGAACACTCAATTGGAAGTCTAAATAAAATAATCTATAGAACTTTACATCTGCTGATCTACTTTACTATTCCTGTGTTTGTCTACATCTCGTAGTCTGATTAGTTTTTATTGTTTTTTTCTTTTTTTTCTTTATTTTTTATTGGTGTTCAGTTTACCAACATACAGAATAACCCCCAGTGCCCGTCACCCATTCACTCCCACCCCCCGCCCTCCTCCCCTTCCACCACCCCTAGTTCGTTTCCCAGAGTTAGCAGTCTTTACGTTCTGTCTCCCTTTCTGATATTTCCCACACATTTCTTCTCCCTTCCCTTATATTCCCTTTCACTATTACTTATATTCCCCGAATGAATGAGAACATATAATGTTTGTCCTTCTCCGACTGGCTTACTTCACTCAGCATAATACCCTCCAGTTCCATCCACGTTGAAGCAAATGGTGGGTATTTGTCATTTCTAATAGCTGAGTAATATTCCATTGTATACATAAACCACATCTTCTTTATCCACTCATCTTTCGATGGACACCGAGGCTCCTTCCACAGTTTGGCTATCGTGGCCATTGCTGCTACAAACATCGGGGTGCAGGTGTCCCGGCGTTTCGCTGCATCTGTATCTTTGGGGTAAATCCCCAACAGTGCAATTGCTGGGTCGTAGGGCAGGTCTATTTTTAACTCTTTGAGGAACCTCCACACAGTTTTCCAGAGTGGCTGCACCAGTTCACATTCCCACCAACAGTGTAAGAGGGTTCCCTTTTCTCCGCATCCTCTCCAGCATTTGTGGTTTCCTGCCTTGTTAATTTTCCTCATTCTCACTGGTGTGAGGTGGTATCTCATGGTGGTTTTGATTTGTATTTCCCTGATGGCAAGTGATGCAGAGCATTTTCTCATATGCATGTTGGCCATGTCTATGTCTTCCTCTGTGAGATTTCTGTTCATGTCTTTTGCCCATTTCATGATTGGATTGTTTGTTTCTTTGGTGTTGAGTTTAATAAGTTCTTTATAGATCTTGGAAACTAGCCCTTTATCTGATATGTCATTTGCAAATATCTTCTCCCATTCTGTAGGTTGTCTCTGAGTTTTGTTGACGGTATCCTTTGCTGTGCAAAAGCTTCTTATCTTGATGAAGTCCCAATAGTTCATTTTTGCTTTTGTTTCTTTTGCCTTCGTGGATGTATCTTGCAAGAAGTTACTGTGGCCGAGTTCAAAAAGGGTGTTGCCTGTGTTCTCCTCTAGGATTTTGATGGAATCTTGTCTCACATTTAGATCTTTTATCCATTTTGAGTTTATCTTTGTGTATGGTGCAAGAGAGTGGTCTAGTTTCATTCTTCTGCATGTGGATGTCCAATTTTCCCAGCACCATTTATTGAAGAGACTGTCTTTCTTCCAGTCTATTCCTCCTTTATCGAATATTAGTTGACCATAAAGTTCAGGGTCCACTTCTGAATTCTCTATTCTGTTCCACTGATCTATGTGTCTGTTTTTGTGCCAGTACCACACTGTCTTGATGACCACAGCTTTGTAGTCCAACCTGAAATCTGGCATTGTGATGCCCCCAGATATGGTTTTCTTTTTTAAAATTCCCCTGGCTATTCGGGGTCTTTCTGATTCCACACAAATCTTAAAATAATTTGTTCTAACTCTCTGAAGAAAGTCCATGGTATTTTGATAGGGATTGCATTAAAGGTGTATATTGCCCTGGGTAACATTGACATTTTCACAATATTAATTCTGCCAATCCATGAGCATGGAATATTTTTCCATCTCTTTGTGTCTTCCTCAATTTCTTTCAGAAGTGTTCTATAGTTTTTAGGGTATAGATCCTTTACATCTTTGGTTAGGTTTATTCCCTAGGTATCTTATGCTTTTGGGTGCAATTGTTAATGGGATTGACTCCTTCATTTCTCTTTCTTCAGTCTCATTGTTAGTATATAGAAATGCCACTGATTTCTGGGCATTGATTTTGTATCCTGCCACGCTACCAAATTGCTGTATGAGTTTTAGCAATCTTGGGGTGGAGACTTTTGGGTTTTCTATGTAGAGTATCATGTTATCGGCGAAGAGGGAGAGTTTGACTTCTTCTTTGCCAATTTGAATGCCTTTAATGTCTTTTTGTTGTCTGATTGCTGAGGCTAGGACTTCCAGTACTATGTTGAATAGCAGTGGTGAGAGTGGACATCCCTGTCTTGTCCCTGATCTTAGAGGAAAGGCTCCCAGTGCTTCCCCATTGAGAATGATATTTGCTGTGGGCTTTTCGTAGATGGCTTTTAAGATGTTGAGGAAAGTTCCCTCTATCCCTACACTCTGAAGAGTTTTGATCAGAAATGGATGCTGTATTTTGTCAAATGCTTTCTCTGCATCCAATGAGAGGATCATATGGTTCTTGGTTTTTCTCTTGCTGATATGATGAATCACATTGATTGTTTTACGGGTGTTGAACCAGCCTTGTGTCCCGGGGATAAATCCTACTTGGTCATGGTGAATAATTTTCTTAATGTGCTGTTGGATCCTACTGGCCAGTATCTTGTTGAGAATTTTTGCATCCATGTTCAACAGGGATATTGGTCTGTAATTCTCCTTTTTGGTGGGGTCTTTGTCTGGTTTTGGAATTAAGGTGATGCTGGCCTCATAGAACGAATTTGGAAGTACTCCATCTCTTTCTATCTTTCCAAACAGCTTTAGGAGAATAGGTATGGTTTCTTCTTTAAACGTTTGATAGAATTCCCCTGGGAAGCCATCTGGCCCTGGACTCTTGTGTCTTGGGAGGTTTTTGATGACTGCTTCAATTTCCTCCCTGGTTATTGGCCTGTTCAGCTTTTCTATTTCTTCCTGTTGCAGTTTTGGTAGTTTGTGGCTTTCCAGGAATGTGTCCATTTCTTCTAGATTGCCTAATTTATTGGCATATAGCTGTTCATAATATGTTTTTAAAATCGTTTGTATTTCCTTGGTGTTGGTAGTGATCTCTCCTTTCTCATTCATGATTTTATTAATTTGAGTCTTCTCTCTCTTCTTTTTAACAAGGCTGGCTAATGGTTTATCTATCTTATTAATTCTTTCAGAGAACCAACTCCTGGTTCTGTTGATCTGTTCCACAGTTCTTCTGGTCTCGATTTCGTTGAGTTCTGTTCGAATCTTTATTAACTCTCTTCTTCTGCTGGGCGTGGGGTCAATCTGCTGTTTATTCTCTAGCTCCTTTATGTGTAAGGTTAGCTTTTGTATTTGAGTTCTTTCCAGTTTTTGAATGGATGCTTGTATTGCGATGTATTTCCCCCTTAGGACTGCTTTTGCTGCATCCCAAATATTTTGAACTGTTGTATCTTCATTCTCATTAGTTTCCATGAATCTTTTTAATTCTTCCTTAATTTCCTGGTTGACCCTTTCATCTTTTAGCAGGATGGTCCTTAACCTCCACGTGTTTGAGGTCCTTCCAAACTTCTTGTGATTTAGTTCTAATTTCAAGGCATTATGGTCTGAGAATATGCAGGGGACGATACCAATCTTTTGGAATTGGTTCAGACCCGATTTGTGACCCAGTATGTGGTCTATTCTGGAGAAAATTCCATGTGCACTTGAGAAGAATGTGTATTCACTTGAGTTTGGATGTAAAGTTCTGTAGATATCTGTGAAATCCATCTGGTAAAGCTCTCGTTTCTTTGGAGATGTTTTGCTTAGAAGACCTATGGAGTATAGAAAGAGCTAGATTGAAGTCACCAAGTGTATTATTATCTAAGTATTTCTTCACTTTGGTAAATAATTGATTTATATATTTGGCAGCTCCCACATTCGGGGCATAAATATTGAGGATTGTTAAGTCCCCTTGTTGGATAGATCCTCCAAGTATGATATAGTGTCCCTCTTCATCTCTCACTGCAGTCTTCGGGGTAAATTTTAGTTTATCTGATACAAGGATGGCTACCCCTGCTTTCTTTTGAGGACCATTCGAATGGTAAATGGTTCTCCAACCTTTTATTTTCAGGCTGTAGGTGTCCTTCTGTCTAAAATGAGTCTCTTGTAGACAGCAAATAGATGGGTCCTGCTTTTTTATCCAGTCTGAAACCCTGCGCCTTTTGATGGGGTCATTAAGCCCGTTCACATTCAGAGTTACTATTGACAGATATGAGTTTAGTGTCATCATGATATCTATTCAATCCTTGTTTTTGTGGATTGTTCCACTGAACTTCTTCTTAAAGGGGAATTTTAAGAGTCCCCCTTAAAATTTCTTGCAGAGCTGGTTTGGAGGTCACATATTCTTTCAGTGGCTGCCTGTCTTGGAAGCTCTTTATCTCTCCTTCCATTTTGAATGAGAGCCTTGCTGGAGAAAGTATTCTTGGTTGCATGTTCTTCTCATTGAGGACCCTGAATATATCCTGCCAGCCCTTTCTGGCCTGCCAGGTCTCTGTGGAGAGGTGTTCTGTTACGCTAATACTCCTCCCCATAAAAGTCAGGGATTTCTTGTCTCTTGCTGCTTTAAGGATCTTCTCTGTATCTTTGGAATTTGCAAGCTTCACTATTAAATGTCTAGGTGTTGAACGGTTTTTATTGATTTTAGGGGGGGATCTCTCTCTTTCCTGGATCTGAATGCCTGTTTCCCTTCCCAGATTAGGAAAGTTTTCAGCTAGAATTTGTTCAAATACATATTCTGGCCCTCTGTCCCTTTCGGCGCCCTCGGGAACCCCAATTAAACGTAGGTTTTTCTTCCTCAGGCTGTCGTTTATTTCCCTTAATCTATCTTCATGGTCTTTTAGTTGTTTGTCTCTTTTTTCCTCAGTTTCCCTCTTTGCTATCAACTTGTCTTCTATGTCACTCACTTGTTCTTCCACCTCGTTAACCCTCGTCGTTAGGACTTCTAGTTTGGATTGCATCTCATTCAATTGATTTTTAATTTCTGCCTGATTAGCTCTAAATTCTGCAGTCATGAAGTCTCTTGAGTCCTTTATGCTTTTTTCTAGAGCCACCAGTAGCTGTATAGTAGTGCTTCTGAATTGGCTTTCTGACATTGAATTGTAATCGAGATTTTGTAACTCTGTGGGAGAGAGGACTGTTTCTGATTCTTTCTTTTGAGGTGAGGTTTTCCTTCTAGTCATTTTGCTCAGTGCAGAGTGGCCAAAAGCAAGTTGTATTGGGAAAAGGAGAAAAAGAGAGGAAAGAAAGAAGGAAAGAAAAGAGAAAGAGAACGAAAAAAGGAAGATAAAAAAAGAAAAAAAAAAGAAAAAGAAAGGAAAAAAGGGGTGGGGGAAGGAAACGAATCAAAAAGCAAAACAAAACAACAACCAAAAAAAAAAAAAAAAAAAAAAAAGAAAAGAAAAGAACCACAGGGGAGTATCTTCTGATTCTGTGTACTTTAAGTCCCTTGGCTTCTCCTGGAAGTTGTCAGTCTAGCTGGTCTTCTGGGGGAGGGGCCTGTTGTGCTGATTTTCAGGTGTGAGCAGTTGGGGGAGCTGCTCTGCCCCTGCCTGGTGCAGGGCTCAGTGGGGGTTGTTTACCTCGTGAGGCCGCAGGAGAAACAGCCCCAGTGGCGGGGCAGCTCTGGAGCCCTGGAGTCAGCCCCCGCAGTAGCTCCGGAGCTCTCCGTCTGCAGGGCCTGGAGGCTCCGGGCGGGGCCGCTGATCTGCTCAGCTGGGGCAGGAGCGTCCTCGCTGTCCTGGGCCCTCCCGGCCTCTGCCTGTCCCGGGGGAGGCCGGATCCTGGGCTGTGTCCCGGCGCCCTGTGCTCTGGGGCCTGCGCTGTTGGATTCGCTTCCGCCCCGCAGCCCCCTCCGCGGAGCCGCCCCCGAGCCCCCCGAGCTGCTCCCGCCCCGCATCCCCCTCTGCGGAGCCGCCCCGAGTCCTCCGAGCTGCTCCCGCCCCGCAGCCCCCTCCGCGGAGCCGCCCCCGAGCCCCCCCAGCCGCTCCCGCCCCGCATCCCCCTCCGCGGAGCCGCCCCCGAGCCCCCCGAGCTGCTCCCGCCCCGCAGCCCCCTCCGCGGAGCCGCCCCCGAGCCCCCCCCGAGCTGCTCCCGCCCCGCAGCCCCCTCCGTGGAGCCGCCCCCGAGCCCCCCGAGCTGCTCCCGCCCCGCAGCCCCCTCCGCGGAGCCGCCCCCGAGCCCCCCGAGCTGCTCCCGCCCCGCAGCCCCCTCCGCGGAGCCGCCCCCGAGCCCCCCGAGCTGCTCCCGCCCCGCAGCCCCCTCCGCGGAGCCGCCCCCGAGCCCCCCGAGCTGCTCCCGCCCCGCAGCCCCCTCCGCGGAGCCGCCGCCCGAGCCCCTTCGAGCTGCTCCTGGAACCGCGCAGCCCCCTCCGCACGGAGCCTCTTCCTCTGCCCGAGCCCCTCCGAGCTGCTCCGGGTCCCGCCCGGTCCCGCTGTGCGCGCTGCAGCCCTTAGGGAGCTCGGCGCACTCTCCTGGGCGCGCAGTTGCGGTTACTGTTCCGGGGAGCCCGAGGGCATCCCCGCCCTCCTGGGTCCTGCTCCACCTCCCCGCGAGCCCCTTTCCCCCGGGAAGGTCGGTGCAGCTCCTGCTCCTCCGGGACGGGGCTCTCCTGTCCTGGGGACACTCGCCCCGGCCTCAGCCCGGCTCCTCGCGGGGCCCCTCCCCCTTGGAGGCCTTTGTTTCTTTATTTTTTTCCCCGTCTTCCTACCTTGATAGAAGCGCAAACTCTTCTCACTGTAGCGTTCCAGCTGGTCTCTCTTTAAATCTCAGGCCGAATTCGTAGATTTTCAGGATAATTTGAAGGTTTTCTTGGTAATTTGGCGGGGACAGGTGACCTGGGGACCCTACTCTCCGGCCATCTTGCCCCTCCCTCTAGTTTTTATTCTGAATTAATGCGTGTACTTTTTAAATTCTTTGGGGTCTTTGCACTAGAGGCAAACTATTTCTCTGTAAGCACCATGTACTCATTTTAACTTGATAAATATGAAATTTGATTGTGCAAAGAGAAACAGATGATTTCTGCTATGAGGTAGGGAAGATGAATAACAATCTAAGCTGTATCTTCCAGGCCCAGGTAATAATTATTCACAGATTCTGATAGAATTTTTATGTAAGTACTTGACTGGTACTTGTTTATAACGTGAATTTAGGTTATAAAGCTGATATATTTTGAGTGTTGTATAGCCATCATTTTACTTGTAAAGACCTCTACTTGTATTCAGGACGAACATGTTAACAAAGTATGAGCTTTCTGAAGAATATACTTGCTTTGGCTGTCAGATACCTTCTCGGTTCCTTCAGCACAATCATGGACACAAAGCATTTGCTCTGGTGGCCTTTGAAAACATTGGATGGGTTTAATGTTTGAGCCTCAGGCATCACACCTGTTAGAATACCTTGAATTTTGTGCTTCAGGTTGTTTGTCTGAAAGTGTCACAGGTTTTTGGTCAAAATGTAAAAATTCTTGACGTGTTTATTTTTTCGCATATTTTCACTGAGCATGGTGATAGTAAGTTAAATTGTGTATGAGAGGAAATTTAGGTGATGGGTATTCACAGATGAAGAAATGTGACCATTTTCAAGGGCAGAAAACTACTTTGCTGATGAAGTGATGTAGATGGTGGCATGTTCCTTTCTTTGTCTTGCTGATTAACCTTTTTCTAGGTCTAATGATTTTTCCTTGATCATTTGCCTTGTTCCTCAGATTGCCTTTGACCAGCTCTGTCCCTCATATTGAATATCTCTTCTGAGACTTCTGTTTACAGTTTATTTACTTGGCCCCCTGTTGCGCATCTGTGCCTTCTAGTTTCCTGTGTTGCTGACATTTGTTCCACTCTTTGTAATTACGCTTCCTGCTGCTCCTTTTCCTGGACTTGGTCTGTGGGCTTTGCTGGTCCCATCCCTTGAGGTGAACCTTTTGTTTGCTGCTGCTCTTGAGGAAACATCCCTTCAGCTATATCCTACGCCTGAGTTGGTCACACACTCACACAGCCCTCCAGCTACAGGTTAGGCTAAAAATACTTTTACTCACGCAAGCGGCCTCCTTGATAATTGAGACAAGAGTAACAAAATGAGCTTGCAATATCTGTTAGAATTGAGTCCATGATTTAACACCTAAAGAGAAACACCTTACTTGCTGAAACCAAAGGTTAATAAACTGAAGTATAAAGATGCGTTTGGAGGAAGGAGGAGAATATTCTAGTGCCAATTTTAATGATCTTGGTTGCATGTGGTATATATGAGAAAGTGAATATTTTCCTACTTGAGACAGCAGCTCTGTCCCTTTGTAGAAACTGTTCTTGTCAAGTCATCAATTTGCCAAATGCGCCTGTAACTTAATAGTCCTCTTAGTTGACCTATTAGAGCCCCTGACTCAATTGGTCACTCTCACTGTCAAAACACTTTCCTCCCGTAATCCCTGGGCATTACAATCTTTCTTCTTCTACATCACTACATATTCTACATCAAAAGGCAAATATAAAGCCTTTTTGCTTTATTTCCCCAGCCTTTAAAGGAAAACCTGCAATTGAAATACCCTATTGGTCTTTTCTCTCTGCTACTCCCAAGTGGTTCCATGTAGACCCTGATTTTTGCCCGCAGTTGCTGTGGTAACCTCTTTCTTGAACCTGGCTCTCCTAGAGCCAGTTACCTTCTCCACTTTTTTTTTTTTTTTTAATGCTAATCGCTAATAGATATTTCTAACTTAACATCTCTAAAACCCACCTCCCCTGATAGGTCTTCTCAAACCTCTTTCTCCATCTGAATCAATGATAATCCCATCCTTCGAAATGCCCAGGCCACAAACCTTGGGGTCAGTCTTGACTCTTTATCTTTCCTAGTGATTTCTGTCTTTTTCCATAGCTGTATCCCTAGCACTGAGAAGTGCTTTGTGGGTACCAATAAATAGTCTTGGAGAGAGTGAAATGGTTGAGTATGTAAACAAAGGGTGAATTCTGTATTTTGATGTTTAGAGATAGAAGCTTTAGTTAAATTAAGATGTTTCTAGGAGAGCAGAAGCTCTTTGTTTTCTTATCCTCCTCTATTCCATAGGGAAGTTCATTTTGTCATGCTATCGAAACAATATGTTAAGTGCAAAGTAATGAAGATTATGTATGCTTCATTTTTGGAACATCAAACAGCATGGCGAATATCACAATACCATTACTTCCATGAGCTTCTTTTAATATCCTGAGCTGACATGGGCTAAGTACCCAATAACTATATTTTTTTTAATGAATGAATGATTTCCTAATGTATATTTATTTAATTTATTTTTATTTTTTTTAGAGTGTGTGGGGGAGAGGCAGAGGGATGGGGAGAATTTTTTTTTAAAGATTTTATTTATTTGAGAGAGAGAGAGTGTGTGTGTGTACATGAACAGGGGGAGGGGGGCCGAAAGAGAAGCAGACTCCCTACTAAGCAGGAAGCCTGATGTGGGCTTGATCCCAGGACTCTGGGATCATGACTTGAGCCAAAGGCAGATGCTTAACTGACTGAGCCACCCAGGCACCTGGGGAGAGAGGATCTTAAACAGGCTTCATGCTCAGCTAGGAGCCTGATGCAGGGCTCTATCTCATGACCAGAGATAGTCAAGAGTCAGACACTTAACGTACTGAACCACTCAGGTGCCCCTCCTAATGTACATTTCAGTCTCAGAATTTTAAAAGTGGAGATTTATCCTATTCTCTAAAACCTGTTTTTCTCCTTGAATTTTATAACTCTGTTAATGGTACTACCTGCTATCTAGTTGACTCCTAGGTGAGGAGTCTCTCGTGAATTCTTCTGAGTCAACCCCATGTCCACTCAACCCTCAAATTCTCTCAGTTTTTCTTACATTTCAAATGTTCAAGCTCTCATTCATCAGTGCTCACTAGTTGATTCTATAGTAGTTTCTTAACTGATACTGTTACCTCTACTCTTCCCTCTCCTTTACATAGAATTCCTTGTGGTTTCCCTTATTTCCAGTTGAACCTGAATTTTCTGACTTGCCACATAAGACTGTGCCTCACCTAGCCTGTCGTCTTGTCCAGGCTCATTTCTCATGACTTCTTGTACTGCTCTCTCCATTCCCACCCTCACTAACTACTCAGGAAATCTGAATTCCTTGTAATTAAGTGGAAGGTCCCATGGCTTCTATAACATGTTCATTCTTTAGTTGCTTAGAACATCTCAGCTTGACCCTTCACTTCATCAGGCTGCTTACTTACTGATCCTTAAGAGCCTGTGCTGTTATCCATCTGTTTTTGTGTTTAGTTTCTCCATATTCCTTATATGTGGAACATATTCCTTCTATGATTGTATCTGTCTTCATGAGGGTAGGCAATATATCCTGTTTACCTTTATAGTTCCCAAGCCTTTCCCACTCACTGTCTGTAGGAATTGATTTTGATGACATAGATGCTATATTGGCACCTTTTTCTGCTGGTATGCTATATTAGTGTGAAATTGTGTGATAAAATGGATCTATGTATGTCTGTGTACATGTTGAAAACCTAGAGCTCTTTGATCTTTACCTTGATTATAGAATTATTTTTCTGTAAGGAAGCACTGCATTTTGCTATGTACTTGCACATATTCATAGACGTGTTTACATGACCTTGATTAAGAGCAGTTATAGGTCATGATAATAGCAAATTGTTTATGTTTTCCCATTAGAATTGGGAAGGGATTTTAGATAATTAACTTAAATTCATTATTTCAGCTTTTATAGGAAATTGCCTTTTAGGATGTTTCCTGGAAAGAATTTGGATTATCCTTTTCCCTTCTTTCTCTTCCATTTCAGGCTGCTATTGTTCTGCACATATTTACATTTAGGTCATATTTTCTGCTAATTTTTATGCTGCTTATTTTTGCTGCTTTGAGTTGTCTATAATTCACATCTTTTCCAGAAACCTAGCGACTAATACTAATTTAATTGCTCTAAATGTAGAGAAACATTATTTAAATGTCCTTTGAAATCGTTTAAGATTATATACTGTTGCTGAAAAACTATTTTTGTGGGTACCAGGTACCTGGCAAGGAGGTGGATAGAAAGCATTTTAAACTTTGTGACGTGAGACAGTTATAGATGAGTGAAGTGTACTGGAAAGGTAGCTTCAGTTTTAAGTTTATTCTTTCTTTCTATTTTAAATGTTTCCCTTTTCCCTATTTATCTTCTGGCACATTTCCTTCCTCCAGTTTAAATAGTCTTAAGTTTTGACAGTAGAGGCATGCTGGTCAGATTTTAGTATTTAGACATCAAATACAATAATTACGATATATTTCAACCAGCAGGACCTGAGACCCCTGTCGGTGTCTTAATCCAAAAAAGGCATTTTAAATTCATATAAACCTTGCCTTAAGGGATGGAGAAAGGACAATTTAGGGAACAGCATGAGGTTAAACATATTGATCAGTAAGCCAGTCATTCTTGTTAGACTCTGGTAGAATGTAGAGTTAGAAAAATAGCATCGTCATCAACAACAAAGAATGCTTTGCTTCTCTAGAGACCATCTCTTTTGCTTTCAATCTCTTTTGTTTCGATTACAGGGATTTCAGAGAATGAAAGATTTCATCCAGTAATTAAAAAAAAAAAATGTAGACCCACTTTGAAATTTGGAGAGTTAAATAAGTGGAAAATACAGTGATTTTTACATTTTTATCATTTAAGGTATATAGTAAAGGATGTAATTAGCTATGTAATTTCTCTATGCCTTTGGAATAAACATGACGTATATTTTGAATTCTTGCCAAAGTTTAAGAACCACTGCCTGGTTAATTTTACTAATTAATTGTGCAGAGCTGGTAAGATAGTTTTGGTTATAACAACCCCATTAACCAAATTCAGGACACTTGTTGACCTTGAAGTGTTTAGAACTTTGGGTTTCTCTTGATGAATAGCAAGTTATTTTACCACTCTATTTTAGGTAAGTATTACATATCCAATAGAGATAATTTCTCAACTAGGATATTCAGTTTTGTGTTGTATGTGCGTGGAATGATATTTTTGTACAAGAAATTAAGTTTGGGCTAGAGTGAAATTTTTTATGAAATGGTACCAGGACCTAATGTTTTTCTCTCCTATTCCACGAGAACCCCCAAACAGATGAAAAATTAAAAAACAAAACTCCACTGAAATAATATTCTTGTTTAATATGTAATTGACTAAAATAATTTATACACATCCTATTGTTTTAATAGATTCTTCTGTGAAGGAAGATATTTGATAATTCCTAGAATGAAACCTTGATATTTCAGTTCTGACTCTTTGATGTTGGAATCTGAGCCTAAGTCTCACTGCGCAATCTATTGTAGGTAGCGTGTATGCAGCTCATCAATGCCCTTGTTACATCTCCTGATGATTTGGACTTCAGGCTTCACATCAGAAATGAATTTATGCGTTGTGGATTGAAAGAGATCTTGCCAGTAAGTGCCCTGCAGTCTCCTTATTAATATTTAAATTAGAGGAGTACTTGAATAGGGGGAAATTTAGATAAATTACCTTCAAGAATAATTTATCTGTGGGGGGAAAAAAGGCTTGAGTATAAAAATTTGTGAAATATAGATAAGATGTGGGTATTATTTAACACTTTGAGTGTTTGAATGCTATAAATCCAGTCAAATGGCTGGTTTATTGTTTATGTTTTTCATTAACTTTTTTGCATTATTAAAAAGAAAACCGTTAATTGTCATTTCTATTTAATGCCTGTAGGATTTAAAATGTATGAAGAATGATAGCCTGGATATCCAACTTAAAGTCTTTGATGAGCATAAGGAAGAAGATTTGCTTGAGTTCTCCCATCGCCTTGAAGATATTAGAGCTGAACTTGAATATCCTTTTGTTCTGAATTTAGTGAAATATGGAAAATTGTTGCTAAACCCCAACCAACCTTCCAAAATATTAAACTTCTGAAGCCATTTCTGTATAAACAACATAAAGTCAAACCTTTATGAATCAGATTGATTCTATATAAACTTTTCTTATTAGTTTAATGTGTGTTTTTCTAAGTAGATGCATATGTAAATAGACGTTACAGCCTACAGATGGATTCTATTCGGCCTCTCATGTATATGTACTATCTGTTTTTTCTTCTCATGTTTGGCACCTCCCCTCTCCTAATACTTTCCAACATTAAAATTAGTAAGGTACCCTTATCCTGCTAGTTGGCTTCTGCCCTATACCTTGGGTGCACACTCACGTGGACCTTTTTTAACTTTATGGGTCTGCAGATCTCTGTGCTTTTCCAGAAGTCCACCAGGTTCCCGTCCTCCCCTGGGGCTTATTTGTCCATGGTGGATAGTGCCTGGCAGCAGCTCTCTTGATAAGGGCACTCTGAAAACCTAATATAGTATTCACAACCAGCTTCCTGTTACCTTGCCACCAGCAACAGCTTGGCTTGAGAGAGGGGAGTAGTTGGAGTTGATCATGGAGGAGAAGCCAGGGAGTCAGGTCAAGTTGTCATTTGCAAAATGTTTTTCCTGTACTCTGAATCCTAGATACCTGTGTTTTATTTGACATTGACTATACATGATACCTATTCTAGGCTAAGGCACATAATAATCTTTTGAAGTCTTAGAGAGAGTAGTTTCTATGCCACATTACTGCAGTTGTTTGGTGTAGAGGATAAATAAATCCATATATTCCTTAATCAGTTTACTGAAGCATATGATATTTACAACATGGTGTGGAACTCAGTTAAGGAAACTAAAGCAGAGGGATATTTCATTTCTATTCTTCAGCACCTTTTGCTGATTCGAAATGATTATAGTATAAGGTAAGAATTATTTTATAAGGTAAGAAGAAGTTATGTTCTTATGTTTTCTTTCACTAATAAAATTCTATTAATTATGAAAATCACCTGATGTTTGATTT
The DNA here is from genome assembly GCF_048164855.1 of Canis lupus baileyi. Lineage (NCBI taxonomy): Eukaryota > Metazoa > Chordata > Mammalia > Carnivora > Canidae > Canis > Canis lupus. The sequence continues at coordinate 45,557,432 of NC_132854.1, forward strand.
GGGCAAACAAATAAGTTTCAGATTTTTATTTCTGTTTTAATATTGACTCATGGAATGTGGCATTTCTTCTGGGCATATATTTAGACAGGTGATGGTAAAATGATATTACCGTTATTTTTAAAGCTCCAGTGGATTCTTGGTAACAAGTTTTCATCTAATAAAAATGTGAACTAGCAACAAATTACTAATTTATCATATGATGGATAATATTTTCTGGTTAGTCTTTAAGTAGTAGGAATGATGTTGAGAAGTTTCTTTTTAAAAGTTACATGAAGGGTACTAAACCTTGCTTTTATTAGTGCTTAAGTAGCTAGAAAGTTCCTTGATAATACAGTTATATTTAATGTTGCTAATGTATCAGAAAAGCTAGACAAATGACATTTCAAGTTTGATTATATCCTAGCCATCTTGAGCTTAACAGATTGTTTATCCTGTCTGTACCTTGTCTATCTGTAGCTGTGTAAGGATATTAGCATCTAAGTTGCTGGGTGGTTATGAAGATGGAATATAGTAGCATGGATAAAACTCCTAGCCAAATAACTGGCACATGGTGTACCCTCAGTAAATGCTCTCCCTATATTCCTCTTTCCACTTTGTTACTGTTTTATGAGGGAACTGAGATCCTTGAATATAAAACCATTTTTGTTGCCTTTAGTTTTGCTGAAATTTCATTCTCAAATACTTTGGGTAGTATGTCATTTCTAGTTTCATGCAGAAAAATTTGCTAGACGTGTCTCATTCACTCTGGGTGACATCAGAGGGTGCAGTTCAGGCTTTTGATATACCTAACAAGTGAATAGAATTATAGTTAAAAAAAAAAAAAAAAGTTAAAACTTAGGTTAGGTTCTTTGGGATGAGTACAGATCATTTGGCTTATCTCTTTCTCTTGTAAATACTAATATAAAATACTAATACATAGACAAAAGTATTAATAAAATACAAATACATTGATTAAAATACAAATATTAATACATTGATTAAATACTTTTAAATATCAGAGGTACCTCGCTGATTATACTACTATATTTTTTCCCAAATGTTCTTAAAAATAAAATCGAAGCTTCCACTTACTCTAAAGTAACCCCATCCTTTTCTTGATCCCTGTATGGTTGGTTCTGTCAACCTCTGATGCTGCTGGAGATTTCAAGAATTCAGGAATATTGTTTGCTTTCAAAGTTTTCAGTCAGGGGGGTTATATCTTACTTTTGATCCCTTCATTTTACCCTAATCCCTTAATCTGTGCTCCAAGAGGGCATGCGGTTGTGTCTACCTTTAAAACAGATTGAAAAGCTCAACTCTCCTAGGACATGCTGAGGCAATCTTCTCACTTCAGTGGAATTAAGAGTCTCAGAGAAAAATTAAACTTGTAGCATCACCAAAGTGACATTACTGAGGCATAGACAGTTATTTTGGTCATTTTTCAAGTACCACATTTTTAATTTGATTCTTATCTATGCTGGATTCTTCTTTGACTCTGTAAGCCCCAGGACCTTGGTCTTTGTTCCAAATACGGTCCCTGTGAAGTTATCGTTCCTCCTATGACTACTGTAATCAAGACAATTCCATGTTTTTCCCCCATATGCCCAAATTCTCATAGGTATTTATTGTTGTTGTGATTTATTCTTATAGAGCATATATTTTTATTACAAGATTGAGTCAGAAGAAAAAAACAAAAACAAGATTGAGTCAGATTATAGTCATTTACATAATTTGTCATATAGTTATTTAAAATTGTTTAACTTTTTATATACAGTAACATTCACACTGAGAGATGTGTAGTTCTATGAATATTCTTTTGGTTTTAGCTTCATTTTTTTTGGTTTTTACTATCTTAAGATGGACCTAGATTTTTCCCTTAAATCTTTAATTATCTGAACATTTTTTGTTTAATGAACATTCTAAATAAATATTGATGATATTCTTAAAAGTTTGTATAAGTGGCATTATTTTAGAATGCAAGGTATTCCCATTTTAAAGAATTAGTGGATAGGAAAAATAGAAATTTAGCTTACTTTCTCATTTGGAACAAAAGGAAATTTTACTGAAGTGGAACTTGATTGAGAATGTACATGAAAGGTAGGCCCCTGCCCCCAAGTAAAATGAAGTGCAGAAAGATAATTGGAGGGTGGAGTAGAAGATCAAATTCAATTCTTTAACTCCATGGCTTACAAATGCAAAATATTATGCTAGTTGAATGTACATGGGAGATAATTCTGATATCTGGTAAAAATACTAAAGAGAAAGTAAAGATGATTTTTAAATTTCTCCAACAAAAATGAGATATCAGTGAACTAATGACAATTTATGTTCATCCCTTAATTAGGTTATCCACCTATTCCTCTGACATATTTACTGACTCACCAATAATTGCTCATGGAGATTATTTTCTAGATATATATTTCTGGAATCCAGAAGTACATTATTTATTTATTTTGCTAGTGTTGCCTTGAAAGAGTTTTTGCATGAAATTTCAGTTACTTTGTAAATGAATTTATCAGTGAGAACTGTGGAGGTGAGAAAATATTTACTGAGATTATGACTTAAAGAAAAAGCACACTAAATAGCCTATGTTGTTAATTCAAAGTCTGTTTGTATTAAAACAACACTAGGGTAACATTCAGTAAGAGTAAAAAAGAATGGAATATATCATCTCAGTTTTCAAATGTGATAGATAAAAACGTGTATGCAATTTATGTACCTTAACTATAAATGGAGTTATTATGGAAAATATTAGGAAATGGGAGACTATTTTTTTTTGAAAAAAGTTTAGAACATCGAGGGAAGCATTGGTAATACCATCTTGCTTTGGTATGTACCCAAGATCAGTGTCTTAAACATTTTTAGTTTCTCCCAATCAATGACCATTTGCTGTCTTTGCTAATGTGAAGTTGTTGTGAATTTCAGCACAATGGGTCATTTATTAGGTGTGAGGTAGGTAGATCAAGGGCAAGTGAGACACAGTTTCTAGGGAGAAGAAAAGCTCAAGTGGCTAGATATGCCACATGATAAAAATGTGGAGAGGAAATGTGTGTCAAAAGTCTTTGAGGGAAGAAGAGTCTTAGGATTGGCTTGGGATGAAAGGCTGACCTCATTGAGATAGCACCCACCCTTTCTGTCACTTTAGTTTGATTTTGTCATTAAATCTGTTGAATATTTCTTTTAAATTTGTTGACTTAAGTTTTAAGGGATGTTCTTTTGCTTATTACAAACAAATTACAAACAATATTACAAAATATTTTGCTTATTTATAATGACCCATTACAAATGGGTCATTATAAATGACCCATTGTGCTGAAATTCACAACAACTTCACATTAGCAAAGACAGCAAATGGTCATTGATTGGGAGAAACTAAAAATGTTTAAGACACTGATCTTGGGTACATACCAAAGCAAGATGGTATTACCAATGCTTCTCTCGATGTTCTAAACTTTTTTCAATTATAAAAACTTTAATTTTTGGACAAAAAACTGTCATACTAAGTTTTTTCAGTTGTCTTTTCAGTAAGAAATATTTATTTGGAATCGTATATAATTTACAGTATCAGTTTTTAATTGGACTCCACAAGCATTCTAAAAATAGTTTATGTAGAATTTTAAGAACCTTCCAAAGAATTTTCTTGAAAAAAAATATATTTTGGCTTGTGTTAATAAAATGAATTAGTGGTAGCTATTTTAGTATGGTAGAGTGGTAGGTTGATCTCTGTTGAGGACTGCTTTTAAGCACATATCACTTCATCTTAATTTTTTTTTTAGTGCTTTGTAAATAAGTCAAGGTTCTGATTTTTGTAAAACAAATCATCATTACGGCACTATATTGGCTAAACTAGTATAAAAATTTAAGGTCTTAATATCACTGGAAAGAAAGTGATGACTGTTGTATTTACTCTCACTCCTGTGTTAGATCTGACCTATCAATTGTTGGAACTATACAAAGGTGTAAATTATTGAACTTGAAAGGAAGCTTACCAAAGTACTTGATTTTGATGTTAAGTTACACTAATAAGTTGAGTATACATTTATTCTTTTTCTTGGTTTTAGGCAACAGTACTTCAAATTAATTGATGAGTGTATATCTCAGATTGTATTGCATAGAGATGGGATGGATCCAGACTTCACATATCGGAAAAGACTGGATTTAGATTTAAGTCAGTTTGTTGGTGAGTATTTCTCTAATATTTAAATGGAAACATTTTATTATTCCCTACTTTGCAGCATTGGTTCTCATGTTGTGACCTGTAGAGTCCTGAGGGCCCTTGATACCCTTTCAGGCCATCCAAAGAGTCAGAACTATTTTCATAACCATACTAAGACCTTATTTGCCTTTTCCGTTGTGTTGGTACTTGTGCTAGTGATATAAACGTTTGTGGGTCAAACTGCTAGCACTTGGTTAGAAATCAAGGCAGTGACACCAAACCGTGTTAGTAGCTGTTGTATTCCTCACTCCGAGTAAAACAAAACATTAGAAACTGCTGTGTTTTATTTGAGTGTCCTTGATAAAGATCTGAAAAACACTATTTTATTAAAAGTCTAACCCTTGAGTACACATTATTTTAATATCCCCTATGACAAAACAAATTATACATGTTTAGCACTTCTGCCTACCAAAGTACAATGAGCAAATACCTGTGTGTTTGCTTGTACTATAAGCTGAATTGGTTGTTTTTGTTTTCGTTTTGTTTACTTTTAAGGGATGATCATCATAAAAGCTGTGGCTACTCAGGTGTGACTGTTTGACACACACTTTCTTAAAAAAATGAAATAGGTCTGTAATGTCAAGGAAACAACTGATAGAATTTGTTACCAATGATCAAATTCAAGCTTTCAAGTAAAATTCGAGTTTTGGAAAACTTACATCTGCTATTGTTAGCTTGACAGCTTCCCAGTACTCAAATTTTTTTCTGATGAGATCATTGGTGATTATTTTGATATTGTATAATGAGATATGTCAGCATTTGGAGAATCTGCATGACTCTGTAAACCACTCTTTTCCAAATTCCAATGCCTGATATAAATTCTGCATGGGTAAAGAATTCATGGATTTTAAAGTAACAGAGAAGGAAATATTCATTGATATGTGATCCCACATAGAAACTAATGTGTAAGGAATATGTATATGTCAAATTTTGGTGTAACATGAAAAAATATCCATTATTTGAGTGAGGTGTTTTTTTTTTTTTTTTCTTCATAGGATATTTGAGTCCAGGAAGATGTATGGAATATATAGAATGAGAAAGGAGCTAGATAAAATTTGTGGCACTGACAAAGAAAGTGCATATTTCTCTCCACAGGGGAGAAGCAATTAGAAGTTCCTCTTAGTGGTGGGAGGGACAGAGAAATGAGGAAAAACATACTGTAAATACAAAAACAAACTAAAATGTGAGACGATTTTGAATAGCATCTGAAAACCAAGTTTATTCCACCTGGCTATTAGGAATGTTTTTCTTGAGTAGATTAGAGATTTAGACATTGAACTCTTTTTTTTTTTAAAGATTTTATTTATTCATGAGAGACGGAGAGAGGCAGAGGCAGAGACACAGACACAGGTAGAGGGAGAAGCAGGCTCCATGCAGGGAGCCTTGGTGTGGGACTCGATCCCAGGACTCCAGGATCACACCCTGGGCTGAAGGTGGTGCCAAATCATTGAGCCACCTGGGCTGCCCCTACACATTGAACTCTTCAGAAAGAAATAGACTCTCTGACTCCATGAGTGAAACATATTTACATAGTTATGACAAATGTGTTGATTTTAAATGTTTACAAAAAACTTAGAGACACAGTGCAAAGGACTTACAGAAGAGAATATCACTGTATTTACATGGATAGGTGAATGTAAGGACCTGGGGTTGGACATGAGGGTAGAGAGACACTGGAAAATATGAGGCACAGATAACTTCATATGTTAGAGTGAAAATCAGGAGATACTCTTTTCATAAGGGGAATCAGAGGTTTAAGTATTTATTTAGTGCTACAGAGCCAGCCATTTTAGAAAATAAAATTATTAAAATAAACAGGATTAGACAAAGAATGCCATTTTCATCTTCTATAATAGGAAGCTATCTATAATATATTAAACACATAAATCAAGAAATAATGTTAAATTTTATTTAGAGTTGGGAAGCTAACTGCCAGAATAATCTAATAAAAGAAGAACTGTAAGAGGCTGAATTTCAGAAGTGGAATTGAGTTTTTAGTGTAGTGATTTGGTTGTTACTTTTCATCATAAGCCTTCTTTAACGTGTTTTTTAAAATCATATTTATGTATTCCTTGTATTTAAACAAGGGATCAAATACGTTATGGGGAATCTATAGGAATCCCTTCTTCTGCATTGTATCCCATCATGTGCATATATATTGTAGCTTATTTAATCAAACAGTTATTGATGGACATCTATTTCCAGATGTTGGCTAACAATATTTTAATGAACATTCTTGCTTAAAGGCAAAATCCTAACAATAGAATTGTTGAATAAAAGAAAATGCGTATTTTAAATTTTAGTACATCTTGCCTATTCATTGGCCAAAATTCATTAATTATACTTCCATTACATGTACTTATGTAGGCAAGTCAGTTTCTCTGTGCTATCTCTAGCACTTGGCATTATTGGATCATTTAATCTTTAATCTGCGTCTCATTAAATAAAGTTTATATTTTTGTATTAGGTGAAATGAAATACCTGCTCATACGTGTTAGCAACCGTTAATTTTGTTGTTCCTAATTTTTGGTTCGTTACCGTTGCCCGTTTTCCTAACTTGTGTTGGATATCATCTTCTTCCTTCAAAATATTAATGAATTGATGATAAAAACCTTTGAATATTCCATGTTACATTTGAACATTCTCCTCCTCTTGTCTAATAGTTTGAAATTATACTTGCGTTTGTCTTTACCTTTATATCTTATGGTCTTGGTATCACACTTGGAAAATCCTTCTCCATGCCAGTATTAGGTTTCTATGTTTTGTTTATTTTATTACTGGCACTATTTCTCATTCTTTTCTATGGTTTTCTTTCTAAACTTTTCAAGTCATAATGATTTTAAGAAGTACTGGAATAAAAAATGTTATTGCAATTTTAGATACTTGCATAGATCAAGCAAAACTAGAAGAGTTTGAAGAGAAAGCGTCAGAACTGCACAAGAAAGTAAGTAATTTTGACTAACTCCCCAAGACTACGGAAGAATCAGGCATGCTTCTGCCTCAGGCATTTTGCTTTTTGTGCTCACTTTCTTCTTTACCTCCTTCAGGTAGCACAAATGCCATCCTAGATGAAGATTTCCTAGACCATTATATTTAAAAATTTTAACTCTCCACTTCCAACCCTGTCCCTCTCTATGCTGTGTTTTCTTCTCTTGTGTTTATTATCAGACTTCCTACCTGTATTGTCTATTTTTCCCTCTATAGTAAACTTTAGGAAGGTTTTTTGTTTGTTGTTATGTGAAGGATTTTGTTTATTCACTGTCCCTGTACCTAGAATAAACCCTGGCCCTCAGAACTTAAAAAAAAAAAAAAAAAAAAAAAAAAATGAATGTGTGAATGAATAAATGAACAAAATGTATAGCGTCAGTTTTAGGATTGGAGTATTTCTCAAGAAATCCTGTAACTTAGGCTCTTAAGATTGAAATTATATCTAAAAGTTTTAAGAGGTTAACTTGCTTTTTGTTTTGAGTTAAGTGGCTTCATAAGATCTAGTTGAACATATAAACCTTTAATTTTAGAGGTCAAAGGTATCAGATATTACCGGTTCTACTTGTTTCAGCCTAGGAGTATTGCTGACCATCCAGCCATTCCCTACTTTTCTTTAGGGTGATGTTCTACGATTTCATGTCTGCTCAGGATATATCCATTAGACTTTTTTTCTGTTTTGAAAAACTTACGTTGCCATTGTGGGGTTTCTCACATCTTAAGTAGTCACTCTGCCTTAAATTCTTGTGGCTGGTTTCTCACATTGGAGGAATAAATGGTAATTACTACTACCAGCACCTGAATGAACATATACTAAATGAACATTTACTATGTGTTTGGTACCATGCCTAAGAGGCTACATTTTTTATTTATCTGAACCTAGATGAATCTTGAGAGAGCTATACATTTTTGTAATATTTTAAGATAATATAACTTGCAAATTATGGACAGTCTTTCATAAGTTACTGGGAATATATGAAAAACTTTGTTATGTGTCCTGTGTAAGAAGTCCTGAGGTTCACCACTTAATGAGAGATTAATAACTCCTGAGGCTCTGGCTACAGGCTAGGATTATAGCTATGAATATGATACTGTCCTTGCCCTGGAGCAACATAGGAAACAAATTAATGGATCATTTAAGTGTCATACGTGTTACAGTTGATAGGTGATCATGTCGTAGTGTGACCCCTCACCTGGACTTTGTATTCCAAACTCTCTACTTTGTGTTCTATTTTAACTCTTCAAGAGAAAGTAGTAGAAAACTTTCAAGTACTTGATTTGGATGCATCCCAGATAGTGTAAATTTTCTTTTATAATCATTTTTAGGTATATGGTATATATTAATGTTGTTAAACATGATACCTTTCTCAACATATTGTTTTGAAATTGTAAAGTTTAAGTGTAAGTAGAAGAAAGACCTTGTTCAAGGTTACTTGTCTGCTTTTAGTCAGAAGTTATATGTCTTAGGTATATTCAGAAAATATTGTTTGCTCCATAAAAGATTTCTATTGCCATACCATTTTGTATATATCAGCAAGAACTTCTTTCTGATAGCTTTATAAGGACACATGTAAATACTTTGCTTTAGGCAGGAAGCTATCATAGTTGCTAGACACATTCTTTATTTTGGTGCATAAATTTGAAAAATGAAGACCAGAAATGTCAGAAAGTACATAGAGAATATTGAATTATCAACCTTCTTGTACAGATGCACTAATACATTTACCCCAGGGAATGAAATTAAGCAGAGTCTCAGCCTTAACTGTGTTTCTTGACATTTTTGCATGTAATTTTGTAAAGCGTAATATTGCTCTAGTAACTCTTTTTGGAGAAGAAGGCTATCATATCTGTTTTTATAAAGTACGTCTTTAATGGAGATTCATTTTTATCCCCAAGGCAACTGTGATTTGACTATGGATATTATAAAAATGCTAAAGCAAAGTTTATATTTTGTTTGATCCTTTTAATAGGTTAGGATGTAGAAATTTATCTCTTTGGTAAGTAATACAGATATTTTAAATATGGCCAAACTAATTTTTTATTTTTTATTTTTTTTGGCCAAACTAATTTAATAAATTATTTCAGAGTGTACTAATTATGACTCTGGTGGTTTTGGTAGTTTTATCTTTGTTCCAGTAAATAATCCTTTTTCCTTCCAAATCTTATTCTGAGCCCTATGAGGTAGGATTGTATGTATATTGATATTGTGAAAAAGACTTCATTTTTGTCCTCATAACAATTTAATTTTTTACTTCTTACTAAGCAGCAGTAAACATTGAGCAGTCATAAAAGGGAGAATAGAGAACATGACCTCTCAAAGATTTTCATGCTGGGAGACTGGGGAACTTTAATATATGATATTGACATATTTATTCACAACATATAAAGGGAGATTTGACAGGAATTGGATCCATTTGTTCATTCAACAAATATTTATTGAGTTTAGTTATAAATGTAAGGCTTCAGAAAGGTAATGAATAAAATAGGTTTGCACTATTAATAAGCTCCCAGGTTGGTGAGTATTACTGAGGTGTGTGCATTTTGATATTTTTATATTACAGTGTAATAGCTGTTATGGTAGGAGTACCCTATGTGGTATGTAACCCTATAGAAAGGATTCCTCATCTAGTCTTGGGTGGCCAAGGAAGGCTTACCTGAAGAAGAGATAGCTAATGTGAGTGACTAGGTGAGATAGCCAAGAAGGAGGGAGATGGAAATTTATGGTGGATTTCTTATAGGCATCTCAAGGTTAATATTTCTGAAACCAAATTCAGTTTTCTTTTATCCTAAAAATGCCTTTTCAGGGGCACCTGCATGGCTCAGTTGCTCAAGTGCCTGACTCCGTGATTTTTTCCCCCACTTAAGTCACCATCTCATGGGTGAGAGCTAACCCCATGTTGTTGGGTTCCACACTCAGTGGGGAATCTACTCAGAGATTCTCTCCCACTTCCCTCCTCCCTTGCTCTCTCGTCCTCTAAAATAATCTTTAAAAAAATGCCTTTCCCCCATTTATTTTATATCCCTCTTTCTCCCTGAAAGTTCTTATACTTAGTTTCCAGCTTGCAAAGCAATAGAACACCATAGTCATCTTAGATATACTCACCTCATTCATTTCCTTCACTCAGCTGTACACTAAGTTTTTAGATTCTGTTAAAAAATTAAAAAAAAAAAAAGTCCCTTCATTTTTTTTTCCCCGTTCCTCTGCCTCCTACCTTTGTTTGGGCAGGCCTTCAGTTCTTGCTGGGGTAACTGTGGTAGCTTTGAAATTTGCTTTCGTGCCTCTGCTGTTTCTCATTCAGTCCACCTAACACCCTGCTGCACGTTGGGTTTTTCAAAGTGCAAATTTGATCATGTTAATTTCTTATTATAAGCACTCTTGATAGCTTTCCATGGTTTTCAGGCAAAAGGAAAAACATTTTGGTCTATTGTAAAATTCCTTTGAATAATTTTGTTCCTCTCTACATCTGTGACTTAATTCCTTGCAATTTGTTTTCCTCCCTCCTATGGCCCTTAAACATGGTTGCTTGTCATGTATGCACTGGGCTAGATCTTCTGTTTGAAGTGCTAACTGCCCTTCTCAGCTAACTGGTCAGGTTCTTTAATCCTGAGGTCAAGCATCATTCACTCCCATGTCTTCATTCTATTTCTCTCTTGCTGGTAATTTTCATAGGTTTCGGGTTACTCGCTTGCCTTTGCTTTGCCACCAGACACCACACTTACTAAAAGCAATGGCCATATTCTATTCAACTCTGTATCTCTAGCATCTACCACTTTGAGGAACACATCGAATGCATGCTATTATTTATTCTATAATGGGAAATAGGTAGTTTGGGGCCAAGTCCCAAGAGATTCTTAGGTAGTAGATTAATGAATGTGGCCTTTAAATATAGCCACTGACAGTTTAAGAGCAAAAGAAGTCCTGTCTTTTGGGTCATTCTTTTTCTTTTTAAAGACTTTATTTATTTATTCATGAGAGACAGAGAGGGAGGCAGAGACACAGGCAGAGGGAGAAGCAGGCTCCATGCAGGGAGCCTGACCTGGGACTTGATCCAGGGTCTCCAGGATCATGCTCTGGGCTGAAGGCAGGAGGCGCTAAACTGCTGAGCCACTGGGGCTGCCCTGGGTCATCCTTTTGAGAGAATAATAGTGTTCAAAAAAGTTGGGGGGGGTTGATAAAAATACTGGTCTTGTTTTTTGCTTTGAAAAATGTTCATTGAGCATTTGAAAATACTTTTATGGGCTGATTAGCAGTTTGGAATTCAGGTGAGAAGCTGAGCTGGTGGTAGGAGTTTGGACACCATCAGTGTATGAATGGGGATTGAAGCACGTGGGTGGGGAAGATACCATTCTACCAGGCATGTGAAGTGAGGCCAAGAGAGGGGTGAAGAGTCTTGTCACATGGCAATGTTAGAGTATGGCACTGAGGAATGGGCACCTATAAAAGAATTGATAGGAATAGTCAAGAAGGTAACGGGAGAACCAGAACAGTGTGTTGGAATGCAGCACACTGGCGCACAAAGAATGAATATGGGAGCAGATTTGCTTACTGTAATCATGGGGGAGGCAACACGTATGAGGGGGATGGGTATATGGAAAATCTTTGGAACCTTTGCCTAATTTTGGTGTAAACCTGAAACAGTTCTAAAAAATAAAATCTACGTAAAATAAACAAACTGTAGAGCATTATCTAAATGTTAGTTGGAGGAAGGTGGTATGGTTTCATCTAAACGCCAGATTGGAAGACAAAATCTGGCTTTTACTCTCACGTCTTCACTTACCGGTTCAATGATGAGGGATTAGTTAAGCATCTCTTTGAATTAAGGACAAAATAAGATTCATATATAAGTGCCTTTTGTAAACTGTTGTTTTATATTATTTTTCCCCTACCTGAGATTTGACTGTGTTTTAAAATCTAACGGCTACTTTTGTGAAGTAGTTGCATATTTTTAGATTTATTTTATTTTTTAAGTGTCAAATAAAAGTTCTTGACCATGAGACACTACCCTTTTGAAATTCACCTCTGCTAGGAGAGGTTTTTAGTCATGATGATGGCATGATGAAGTTATTTGAATGCAAGATGGGAATTTGCGATGAGTAGCTATATAAATTAGAAAGCTCATTGGATTCACCCAATTTTACTGTTTGCCTTCCTCCCATAAGGTAATGCACCAGGGTTTTTGAAAGATTACCATTAATCTCCCAAAGATTAATTTCCAAAAGATTAATGATCAACAACACAGATTTTATTCTCTTTAATTATTGCTGAAGGTTAGAGCCTACATCAGGGCTCTTAACTCTCCTGACAATGTAAGAGAAAGTGACACATTTACAAAATGGAGTTATTTAATAATAAAAAAAAATACTATAATGGGATTCTTTTAATTCCTAGTGATAAACTTCACATAAGTTTAAAGTTTTGCAGGTAGAGGTCACAGAACTCAGTACAGTCCTTTGCTCTTTATTATTGTACACAGTTGCAATGATATTTAGGAACTTTTAAGAAAAATGTCAATGTTGAAGATACCTCTGGGCTACTTTGCTCCTCCGAGAGGAGAAGGTCACAGACTCCATCTCTGGCTTTGTCTGCTCCCTTGCAAATTGAATGGTTTTTGGTGGGATCCGTAGGGACCTAGAGAAAGACTTTGGGTGACTTAGCAAAATCTACCATTCCTTTCATAAAATGTTTGTGTCCTACTGACAGATCATTAGAATCATATTTCTCTATGAAGAATAGTGCTTTTCAATGCCTTCTTTCTGTCTCCTGTTTTTTTTTTTTTTTGTTTGTTTCCCCCAGTTTGAAAAAGAGTTTACCGACCACCAAGAAACTCAGGCTCAATTGCAGAAAAAAGAAGCAAAGATTAATGAACTTCAAGCAGAGTTACAAGCTTTTAAGTCAGAGGTAAAATACCATCTCTCTGGATTGAATTTGGGTATTGAAAGCTTACCAGGGAAGCAAAGGTCATGTCATATCTTCGTAGCTCACAGTGTTTAAACTTTCATTTTACTTGTATCTTTTCATAGAATTGTTTATAAGTAGTTCTATTTTGTAAATTAAAAAAATTATTTTGCTACCTTTTTTTTCGATTTGCATTTTTAAGGATGTCTAAACTTTTACTAATTAATCTGCTTATTTTTAATTTGGATTTTGTTCCTAATGTCACATGTTTTGTATGTAATCATAAAGGGTAAGAAAGTCTTTTTTACTCTTAGATTTGTCATTCATCACTGATCTTTATCCCACTACAGGAAATTATTGCTCAAGCTATTTATTTTTCAAAACCTTCAGCCTATGGGTACCTTGCAGTGAAAGATAACCTCTAGCTGAATGAGAACATTTTCTGATAATTTTTCAATTTCCAAAAGTAAACAGATTTAAAACGTGACAAAAAAAAAAGAGAGCAAATCTGGATTATGAGGCAGATAGCTCACATACACCCTCTACACATAAAACATTTAGATAGCAAGAAATACATCATCTGCATGTTATGAACGGATGACAGTAAGGAGCTGGAATATTCATAGCAAAATTTCTTCATGCAGATTTGCATATAGGATGATGAGCAATAAGTATAGTTTTGCTCATTTCCTTTCATCCTAATTTATGGTTATGTCGAAATAGTCTCAGATGTACTACTATTTCCTCTATTATTGGCTACTTCAGTTTTCTTTTAAATACTTAGTGGATAGTTTTGTTACAGAGGCTGTAAGAAGGTACCCAAAGAGACAGCTATCTGTTAAGTGTTCAATTTTAGGGGAAAAAAGCTCTTATCTGTAAGAAAATGACTCTCACTGATCTTTCTTTAGTGTACAAGGAGGAAGTAAAATTCATCGAAACTTTGCATCTTTCTTGTGTGCCTCCTTGTCTCTCACACCAAAAGAAATGTTTGATTATATTTCAGATTGAGTTATAGACAGTGGCTGAGAATTTATGTCCAGTTTCCCTTGGTCTGGGCTAATATAATTTTAAAAACTTTTTCTAGTTGAAGCATTACTTGTAAATCCAAACTGAAGAATTCCTGTTGATAAAAAAGAAAATAACCACCAACTTTGGATATATTATTGCTACATGTATTTTATATGAATATGGGAATAAATTTGTCTTAAAACTGAGATTAAATCCAGGAATCTCTTATACTATTTGAAAATATGGATAAGGATGACTATTTTTGGCCATAAGAAGCAAGCCTAGAATTAGAGACTTCATATTGGCCACCATGTTAATTTTTGAAGAACAACAGGAAAAGGTTTTGTTGTTGTTGTTGTTGTTGTTTGGATTAGTGTGTGTTTCTCATGAAATCCATTCATTTATCTTGAGATCCTTCTCTTTGATCAAAGCTATAATGAATATGAGGGGTATGAATAAAATATATCCTATTGTCTGATTTTACTTCATTTACCTTCATTTACTTAACAACCAAGTATTGTTAGGTGCTGGGAATATAATCAAGTTAATCACAGGATAATCTGGCCTCATGAATAATATATTTAAGTCAACCATACTCTACCAAATGAACTAAAAAGAGAAGAAATTCAACCATATCTTTAAGATGTTAATAATTATAAAATGTATATTGAGTGTGAAAATAACATACATCCTTAATATTCACAGGGCATACTGTCCATCTTAACAGCAATGCAGCATAATGCTGAATTGATTCTACTTTATAGTTAATGTTTTTGTTAAGATCTGTTTTTTGATTTGTGGTTTCAATTTCTTTTATGACACGTTTTTGTTGTGTTGATCTCAGATGTCAATTTCAGGCTTTTATACATGATCTGTTTTCCATAACTTTGCCATAAAACTTTTAAAATGATTTATTAACATTTATTAAAGGCCACAATTTGCAAGATAGTGTGTATGTGTCTTAGAATTGAAATGAGTAATTACAGGAAAATAATCCTATCACAAAAAATGATCAACTCTGATCTTCTTTTATAATAATCAAAATGCATTTATTCTTACCATGCCATAGACACAGAACAAAAGTGACCAGTGGACCTATTTGACTCTTTTTCATTCCTGGTTTTGCATTGCTTTTCTGTGACCCTGGACAGTGTAGAATAGCAACCCCCTTCACTTGTGATTCATCACCCTGTACTTGTCTGCTTTTTCTCTCATCTTTAATTCATTCATCCTACACTTCTTTTTTCAATGGCTGTCATTTGCCAGTTGCAACTTTAGGTGCTGGAGAAAGAGGTAGTAAATTATATAGACTTTGTCACTTCCCTCATGGAGCTTATAATCCATCAAAGAGATAAATGCTAATGATTCCATAAGTACTTACCACTAGATAAAGGCAATCAGAAGAGAAGCACACAGTGCTATCAGGGTAAAAGGAGTGGCCAGATGAGGCTTTCCTGAGGAAAGGTTGTGCTAAGACTTGAAAGGATTGGCAGGAACTACCATGTGCTGAGACTCGGGTTCCAGGCAGAAGGAATAGCATGTGCAAGGGCCCTGATGTTGTTATGAGGTTGGCATAAAGGTGGAATTATATATGAAAGCCACAAGGCCAGTTGATGAGGATTGTGATGTGCCCTTGCAGGGCCTACTTAAGAATTTCAGATTTTTTTTTTCTCTTAAGATAAAGACATGTGACAATGCTATTTAAGTCTGTTGATCTTATTATTTAACCTCTCATTTAAATGCTAGTATTCCATAGAATTCTGTGTATAGATTTGACTTTATGCTGCATGCTCTGTAAATACTGATTGAACTTACCTACTCTCGTGGCTTTCGTTATCACCTAGAAGCTGCTGATTTTCAAATCTTCTAGACCCATATACCCATATCCTTCCTGGACATCTCTAACTGGGTGGCCGTAACTACCAAAATAGGAAATAACATTTCTGGCAGTTATACTTTTATGAAAAAAAATGAAATTCTTTAATTGGGGAGGGGGACCCAACTTGGTTGGAATTTTGTTTTTCAGTTAACCCATGTGAAATTGCTGATACTGAATTATCTTTGATTTAAAATAATCATTTTTGAGAAGAGTATACTTTTACATGTTTCGCAGATATTTTTAGTCATGTTTCTTTTTCCCTCTTCTCTTCTAGTTTGGTGCCTTGCCAGCTGGTAGAAATCACTCTTTGCCACAGTCAAAAGAAAATGGAACTGGCCCCCCAGCACTTGCTCCTCCCCTGCCACTGCCATCTTGTGGAGGCATGCCGCCTCCACCCCCTCCTCCCCCACCTCCTCCGCTTCCAGGAATGCCAATGCCTTTTGGTGGTCCCGTGCCTCCTCCACCACCTCCTCTGGGATTTCTCAGTGGGCGAAACTCTCCTCCTCCACCAACCCTACCATTTGGGTTAAAACCAAAGAAAGAATTTAAACCTGAAACCAGCATGAGAAGATTGAATTGGTTAAAGGTAAAACAGAAATAGATGGAAGAAAACATACTACCACCTAGATTAAAATTTAATATTTACTTATATTTAATTTCTAGTGGAAATCCTAATCAAAGAGACATTAAATACACAAGCATTATTTGAATTCAATAAAAGTGTTGAGACAATGCCCTTTTCTCCCAACTGAGGCTTTCTGGATCAGAAACTTGGTGAGAGTTAATAATTGTTACGTGGGATTTGATTTGTTATTAAATTGGAAATTCAGCATTAGCATCATTGAACCCTATATGAAGTGTTTCTTGGTGTTCTTTGGAACTTTTCTATATTGGTAGCCATTGGAAAAATTCCTGCTAATTATCACAAGTTGATATTCAGTCAGGACACAGGAATTCTGAATCCTACAGAAAGATGGTTTCATGGTCACACAACATTGGGAAATGATGTGTAATGTGCACTTGAATTGTTGGAGTGCATGCGAGCATTACCTGAGCCTCTGAGAGGAATAATTAAGAAGAAACAAATTTAATTTCACTCTGCTTCAAACCCTCAACTACATGATGGTGGAACTTTGTTGTTGTTGTTCCCTTAATAAAACCTTAGCTTCCCGGGGAATTTGTATTTTATTGAACACACTTTGGGGAAAAATATTACAGGTATTACTTCGTAAACATCTGCTGGCAGCTATGGGACCCTGGGTCTGAATGTAGTGATTGCGCTGGGACAGTTGAAACACCCAACTGTTTATGAATCCATCTCTCTGACTGCAGATCAGACCTCACGAAATGACTGAAAGCTGTTTCTGGATCAAAGTAAATGAAAATAAGTATGAAAATGTGGATTTGCTCTGTAAACTTGAGAATACGTTTTGTTGCCAACAAAAAGGTAAGTTGAGCATCATGCTTATTTGTTAATTTTAGTATGTTAACACTGCCAATTTTTATATATTAACTTCTGGAGAGCTTCTTATTTTAAGAGTCCTAGACATGATATTTTTACTTCACTAGTGGCTAAATAAATTATCTAATAAAAAGCAATGTTTAAAATCCAAATTTTGCTATTTACATTAATAGCATGAGCCCTCTTTAAAATGCAAATGGTTCATACAGAACTTTGTCAAAATTTCAGTATAATAGCTTTTTTGAAGATGTTCTAAATTGGACTTTTGAAAAAAAAAAGGAGGATGTTTTCATAGAGAATTTTGGCATGAGAGTTCCTTTTTGTCAATGGGACATAGAAAAACACAAAAATGAGAGCCTTCTGGTTAGAATTTTACCACCCTTTGATATTGCAGTGACTGTCAAAATAACTGGTATGAATCACATGGGGTAGAAGAAATACCAAATTTATTGAAACCTTGAAAGTTAGCTTAAAATAGAAGTATATGAATAGGTTATATGACCTTTTCCTTAAAAATGATAGCATTCATTTTCTTTCCTTTTTTTTTGTGATAGTAGCTTTTCTTGTTTGGTGTTTTTTGTTTTGTTTTGTTTTTTAATAATTCAAACATTCTTATCTGAAAATTGGATCTCTACCACACATTTCAGAGTTGATACCCACTTAAGCTATTGAGTTAATTTTTAAGTTCTGTAATGCTTACATTTTAGGCCTATATTACAAGGTACTTACATCAGTGATTACCTTTTAATTTTCAAAAGGAACCTTTTTCACCATAGGCCATGCCACTTATGACTGGGCTCATTGACCACAGAAAGCTGAAGGAGAGAGATGTATTCCAGCTGGAGATGGGAAAGCTTGCTATCGAGAGGGAAGAATTAACTTCTTAAAATACATACTGGGGGGCACCTGGGTGGCACAGCACAGTCCTTTACGTATCTGCCTTCAGCTCAGGTCATGGTCTCAGGGTCCTGTGTCATTGGGCTCTCTGCTCAGTGGGGAGCCTGCTTCTCCCTCTCCCTCTGCACCCCTACCCCGCTTGTCCTCTCTCTCTTCTCTCTCTCTCTCTCTCTCTCTCTCAGAATCTTAAAAAAGAAGATACTATGTATTAGGCACTATACTATGTATCTGATTAAACTTGATAATCAGAGCAATGAAAGGATATTGGCAGATCCTAAAAGAAAAAAATCATTTGCATTCCTTTGAAATGCTTGTAAAATATAACTATAAATTAGAATATCTTTCTAGAAAATAATTGTAAGTTAGAAACTCTAAAAGGTGATTTTAAATTAAGGAGGCTTTCCAGGATTTGGGATTAACCCAAAACCTTCAGCAGATATTTTTGGGTACTGTTCTTGACCAAAATAGTAAAACTTGTGTTTTGATCTTTGAAAACAGTGGGAGTTTTCCCAGCAGGCTTATCCTAGGAAAACTTGTGAAGTAAGCAGATCTTAATTTTACCTTTTGATTATGGAGAATGAACATTTTCTTTGAATAAGATTAGTGCACTCTTCAGGCAATCAAGGAAAATATATGGCAGTTAAAATGTGTATTTACATGTAAAACACTTCAGAATTTCAGATTTCATAATCTGGAATTGATTAGTTTTCCCTTTGCTTTCCTAGTAGTACAAATGGTGGTACCTTAAAGCTATTTAAGTTATACTGCCATCCAGCTACTGTCTCTTTTTTTTCCCTCTTTACTCTGATTACTTTCTTAATTAATGAGGCCCAAAAGGGAAACTTGTTAGCATGTCTTTAATTTAGCTGTAGTGCTAGCCCTAAATGAAATAATTGGACTTTTAAAAAATTCTTAAGTCATCTAACTTTAGCCTTGAGATTCAAGGTTGAAAAAAAAAAAAAATAAACCAACAATGTATTTGCAGGATCTAATATTAATTATAAAGGTGAAGGTGAGGGAAGGACAACCTTTTTCTGAATACTCTGTACTTCCATCCCTTTCTGCCTTTGGACAAGCTGTCCCCTCGCCCCCTGAGTCTCTCATTTGACGTAGTGGCTGGCCGAGCCCCACAAATTCTATCATTTCTACTCAAATGCTAACTTCTTTCTTCTGTGATGGTGGATGATTTATTGGAAAACAAAATTGATGCTTGCAGAAAAGCAGGATTTTCTATAGATATTTTGTACTAAAGATCAGAAAAGTAGGCGAGACTAAAGTATTTGGAAAGCTTAGACAAGACTAAGGGGCTGGTGGAGTCACCACCTTGCTCCTTGTCTATTTATTCATGGCCTGGCCCCTGAGGCTTTAGGTCCAAATCTTTTGCCTGTCTCCTGTGACTCCAAAGGTTACTTTGAATCAATTTTGTAATTTCCGCAGAATTCAAAATTAAACCTTGTCATTTATTATTCAGTCCAAGGTGGCCAGACAGTTGCTCTCTGATCTCTAGCTGGCAGGGAAAAGTAGAGGCATTGCCTACTGGTTGATTTTCATCTTTGGTTTGCATTACAGCTTCATGGTGAAGGACAGAGGATTCTTGTTATTGGAGACTCTACTGGGTTTTTAGAGAAATAGAATATCTGTTTTTTTCTTTTTCATTGCAGTAATTCTTCTGTCTAAAAACCAGGGCATTTTGTGATAACGTGGATGGACCTTGAGGGCATTATGCTAATTGAAAATATTCAGACAGAGAAAGACAAATACTGTATGATTTCTCTTATATGTAGATTCTCAAGACAACAAAAAAAGTAAACCAAGCTCATAGATAGAACAGATTGGTGGTTGCCAGAGGCGTGGGTAGGAGAAATGGGCAAAGGGGGTATAAATTGATTGAACGAACAAAAAACCCGGAGCTATTTCTCTGATTACAAAAGTGAAAGTTCCATTCCAGGAATTTAAAATGGTAAATGCCAATCAGTTGTACTCCCTAAACATTTGAAATAGGTAGAAAGAAAAAAGGAACTGAATTCAATCATTTACTCTCTATCTGTTCTAGTCACATACTCTGTATTTTTTGGTCACTAAGGTTTTTTGTTTGTTTCTATGGAAGACACTGCTTTGGGTTTTATAAACTTTCAGATTAAGATGCCTTGGTTTTGGTGATTTTATACACTGAAAGTTGGAAAAGGAAGAGGGCCTAATAGTACCCATAGAGCATCTGTGGTGTACCACTCGCTGAACTGGGCCATTTTCACGTTACCTTGTCTAATTCAGGAACACATCTCTACTGAGATTTTTCTCCTGCACAACATGCTAACTCTCCAGAATACCACCCTGCCTCATGCTCTGGTAGAAATAGCAAGGTATTCTAGGTAGGAGCTTGGACATTTCCTCATGACTCATGTTCTTCTTTATTATATCTTCTCCCAGTTAGATTTTAATAATGTTGTCTTTTAAACTAACCTTCCTGTGATGTTTATAACATTGCTTTATTAGGAAAGTGCCTGTGCCCTATCTTTAGGAGTACAGGAAACTGTCTTAGGCTTTTCCTGTGAAATCAACATGTTTGCCTGATTCAATTGTATTGCTCTTTCTTCTATACCTTATTTTGCTATCAAATATGACTTTGGGGGGCAGCCCGGGTGGCTCAGCAGTTTAGCGCCGCCTTCGGCCCAGGGTGTGATCCTGGAGACCCGGGATCGAGTCCCACATCGGGCTCCCTGCATGGAGCCTGTTTTTCCCTCTGCCTGTGTCTCTGCCTCTCTCTCTCTCTCTCTCTCTGCCCCCCCCATCTCTCATCTCTCATGAATAAATAAATATTTTAAAAAATGTGACTTTGGTTTCCTTGCCTTTCTTCTACATTTTCTAGACTTTTGAGTTCTATCTTAGCTTTCCATATTTTAAATTATTCTGAAAACAAAATGTAGGCATTTTTCCTGGTCATATTTTTCTTTTTCTCATTCTTCCTCCTTCATTCCTCCCACTTTTTCTCTCTCCTGTTTTGGCTACCACTCTTCAAGCAAATATCTATTGGGTATACATTGTGTGTTAGGCCTTGTGTTTGGCACTGGGGAGAGAAAGGCAGACACGTGCCCATTCATGTGTTGCTTTCACAATCTCCATCAAACGCAGTCAAATTCCCCCTCAAGTTGAAGCACAGGAATGAGGAATGGAATGACAAATGTTGATTTTGATTCAGAAAGGACTGCCATGTTTTACTCTCTTGGGCTCCTGTTAAAACCTCACAAGATTATAAAAGAAAATTGTTTTTATATCTCTTTGAAATTTAATCACAATATTCATATATTGAACATTTGGTATCATCAAAATAATGCTAATGACCTGTGTATTTTTTACCAGATTGGAAGCATCCATTGGCTAATTTTTACAGGCTGTTGGAAAATGGATTAAAGTATACTAACAGGTTATTGGTGTTGGGTTTATCAACTAAAATTAATATTAATTACTTTCATTATTCACAAACTGTTAATAGGGATTAAAGGGCTTTTTGAAAGTACATGAATAGTCTAATTCACTTAGACTGATTTATTATAAAAATGTGATTCCACAATTGTTAGCTTTCTGAAGTAATCACATTTTATAACAGGTGCATCATATTTGCTAGATAAGGCCAATAAACTGGTTTATAAATAATTTCTCAACTGAACAGTTATGGCATATGGAAACAGTTAATGGATTATGCACTTAAAAACAAATCAAGCTTAGATTTCTGACATCATAGTTCAGTGGACAAAGTATTGGGGTATGGAGTGATAAACCATGGATTATTCCAGGGACTTGGCTGTGCTCAGGGTGTCGCTTTGTATTTGAAACACAATTTATTCCTCTGTATGAACAAAAGTGTATAAAAAAAATCCTAAACTAGCTCACAAGCCTACATGAAGATGAATAATATAATTTGTAGCAGTGTTTTTTTTTTTTTTGGAAATATGTGTTAATAAAGAGGTGATGCCAAGACGAATGCAATGTATCTTAAAGTTTTCTGAGAAGACATTTGACAAACACTAATTTGGAAAGATTGAGGGGGAAGTCCGTGAAGAATTAAATATTTCCCTAGGGATTTATCCTTTGGTTCTTGTCTGTGTCTGAATCTGAATCGAACTAAAGACTTAAGGAAATGATGGCATAGGTCAGAAATGTCTTGTTTCACCATTAGAAAGTATCTCATTGTTACCAATTATTTGTATTTTGTGTTGGGTTGCTAAAGAAACAGAAATTTATTCTGAAAGCTCTAAAGAAATAGAACTTAGTGAAAACGGCTAAGGAGAGTGGGGTTGTTTAGCCTGGAGCCACAGGCGACTTTTAAATCCCAGAATGCTTCAGTTACATGCTTAGTTATACAGCGTATCTTTGGCATCGTGTGATGGGAATTTTAAAGGCCCTTGTAACTAGGCACATTACTTGTGTATTGTACAAATGCTATAAACAGAAAAGGAGGAGACTTAGATGTGCGTGCATGGGGAGAGGTGCCCATAAACATAGCTTCCTCCCCCTGCTGTTTTCCTCTTCTCTCTTTTCCTTTTAACATTGGAGAGACGAATGGTTCTAGGGAGCACTGGATGCCTAGAGTCACTTGACTAGTAGTAGATCCGGGTAAACTGTGTTCCTTTTAGATTACAAGGTCACCTTTGGTGTTTTAATTCTTGCAGTCTGTAGTGGTGCACTTGTAGCTGTCCTCTCTTGACAACATTGTAAGGTTGTTAGATTTTATTGTCCTCACACATTTTTTTTCACTCAGGATTTCTCTTCAGATCCCCATATCTTCTGTCTTCTCCCCATTTACCCAGGTCATCTCTTGTTGCCCTCTGGTTGCTCAAAGTACACTTCCCTATTTCAGGCAATTATTCTTTGCTTTGTCTACATTATGTTCTCAAGACTCCCACTCATAATTAGTGTACAGTATTAGTCATCTGAAAAAATAAAGGAGACACATCCTTCTGAATGCACGGTTTTATTTTATTTTGCTTTAAGGATTTTATTTATGTCTTCATGAAAGACACAGAGATAGAGAGGCAGAGACATAGGCAGAGGGAGAATCAAGCTCCCTGTGGGAAGCCTGAGGTGGGACTCGATCCCAGGACCCCGGGATCATGACCTGAGCCAAAGGCAGATGCTCAACCATTGAGCCACCCAGGTGCCCTGAATGCGTGATTTTAATCTTAAAGCAATACTTGTAAATCTGGCTCTTCACACTGCTCCTTTCCCTCTCTCTCTTCTTCCTTCTTCCCTGTTCCCTCTGCCCACCTCCACAGACACTTGCCTGGAAGAAATAGGATCACGCAGAGTTAGTATTGCAACCTGATGCCATAACTAGAGCACTAGAGAAGAGTGGGGGGTTGTGGTAGGAGCGTCATAAGGAGATAGATGTAGGAGGCTTCTTGCTGAATTGTATGCTGTTGGAATTAGAAAATAATGTAGTAAATTCTTTTGTAATAGGAAAAAACCTTTTATGAAAATAACTTTTTTAACCTTGAATTTCATAAGTTAGTTTTTGAGGTAACTATGTATTTGTGTTTTTGTGAGTTGGGTGTGTTTTGTCCCTCAAGGCTAAATCATTTAGTCACAGTTTATAATTTGTAACATGTTCTATGCATTTAACACAAGCAATCATGGATTCCTAGCATCTAAGGAGAGCACCAGATTAGAAACCTTTGGTTATCACAGCTTTCACTTGTCTAAGTGCTTGTCTGTGTCTTAAAAGAATGGCTGTTTCCAAGGCAGATGCATTCTAGTTCAGGAGTTAACTTAGGGTCTTAGAACTTGGATAAGAAAAAAAAAATTACTTTCACTAATCTCTAATTGAAATTTAGCTTTTCCTTTGGTTATAAATACAAGCAACAAACACATTAGCACCTATGCCATTTCTACTTGTTCAGTTGATATATACTTTTATTTATATCCCACTAGAATTATTTCAGATATGTTAAATATTATTGAAACTTCTCACTACTTCAAAATGCGGGTAGCTGCGAGACCTACAGCTGGCTTCTGTTGTTCAGTACACTAATAAAGAAGCATATTTTGTCAGTTGGGTCCTCCAGGAGCCAATGCTGAGAGATGTTGGTGTACCAGGTTTTTTTTAGGACTTGTGCTGTGGGCAATGCAGGTGAAGCGTGAAGGTGGAGAAAGCAGGACTAGGGAGGAAGAGCCTTCAACCGTGATGGAATATGACAAATTCTCAGCCATCCTAGCTGGGAGGGTGCTCTGAGGCAGAGGGCATGTTAGGGGAGTCACGGGTAGTGCTGCTGTCATGCTCAGCCATTGGCTGGGGTTGCCCAGGAATAGCATGGCCTGGACTCAGGAGGATCCTGAGGTTGCTAACGGCTTGACTTGCCAGCCAAGTGCACTCCTTGCAGGTATACTCCCTTCATAAAGGAAGATCTCCTATGTATTTTATTTTCTGCATTTAAGAATTATTCTGAGAAGCAGTCCACCTCTCTACCAGTGGGACCCATGGCAACCAAGGTTATGAAGCCTGCCATAGCCTTTCTACCTTGTACAGTACTGGGCATGAGGCCCAGGCCGGGGGCCTTGGCCTGGACTTGACTGCTGCCTATTTATATATATGCAATTTTATTTTTTTTTTAAAGATTTTGTTTATTTGGGGGAGAGAGTGTGTGCACACCCACAGAGAGAGAGGGAGGGAGAAGGAATCTCAGGCAGACTCCCTGCTGAGCCTGGAGCCTGATGTGAGCTCGATCTCACCACCCTGAGATCTGGACCCTGAGATCACCCTGGAGCCAAAACCAAGAGTTGGAAGCTTAACTGACTGAGTCACCCAGGCACCCCCTCCCCTTCTCTTTAATTCAAGGGGCTAATACATTATCTGTAATGAGAATGAGATATTTCATCCAACTAGGAATACCTTTTTATGGTGACTTTAACATCAGGTTGTTCATTTTTGGATCCTCTTTAACAGACGAATGTATTTGTTAATGAAGATATGTCAAATCTGGCAAAACTAAGAAACTCCTTAATGAGATAATAATACAATGGTATTGATGATAATTTTTTTTTTAGCAGTTGTGTTTGCCTCAGATCATTTTATTTGCTACCCAAAACAATCCTGTGGGAGAATCAAGGCGAATATTGCATAGATGTTATATGTAAAAGAAACTTGCACTCTTCAAGCCAAGTTGAGCTAAAAGGAGCTGCCCCTCTGAATGGAATACAGATCTGAGTCTAAAGCCAATGCTTCTCTGCTGTGGCATGCTGCTGCTCTGATTAAAAGAAATCCTATTATGTTTTATTTAAAGTGCTCTTCTTTGATTTAAAATAATTTCCTTCTCATCTCCTGCCACCTTACCGCTGCCCCACAGCAGTTCACCCTCAGCCCACAATTTATATTAAAGGCTTTAAAAACTTGCCATTTTTTATTAAGACCATCTTTCATCATTTGGCCCCTCTATTCATTTTTGTAAGTATTTGAGCTGTAAATACCAACACCCTGCTGTGGAGTGTGGAAGGAAGAGGGACTGTGGAGTCTCCCCCACCACACACACACACATGTGTGACCCTGGCTTTTGCAGCTGTAGTTCTTTATAAAATGGGGGAGGTGATACCCATCTCAGAAGGTGATGTGAGGATTATATCATGAAGATTTTAAAGCATCTTTAATGGCCAGCTCATTGTAGTTGCTCAGGAGTTATTAGCTGAACTTAAATTTTGAGAATGCAGGCTCATTTCCACTTGTAAAATTTTGTGTGCCTCCTCTGAATCTTCTGGATGACCTAGCCAGCTTTAGCCCCACCTTCCACATGAAGTCTTTCAAACCCTAGAACTGCTGCATTAGCTGCCATATGTTAGTGGCCACTTGAGAAGAATTCTGTAGCACCGATTGTACCATCAGTTTTAGAAAGTATTAATAGATTCCGTACATCCTGTTTCTTTCATTTTTGTGTATGTCTTTGTTGTCAGATGCTTTATTAAATTCCTGTAGAAGGAGGGATCTGTTGAATCCGGAAAATCATACTGGTTTGTTTTTTTTTCCTCATTTTTTCCCTAAGTTTGTCCATGATTTTTTTTCTTTCAGTTTATAAATCATTAATGGAATTGAGCCAATAATTTCTGTGATATTATGAGATTTAAAAACTGAGAATTTTAACTTGGCGCGATTGAACTAATGCTTTGAGAGTGAACTTGAAAAGCTCAATCAGCACTTGGTAAACTCCAGTTCTTGTTACTTATTCATGATTATTTTTGACAGTTATTTACAGTTTCAAAAATTAGCGAGGATGGTATGTAAGGCTTAATGTAATTATAGAACTGGGATATATTAAGGCGTAGGGAACCTGCATTTGATAGGCCATAAGCTTCACTTGGCTCTTGTATTTGCCTAAATTCTCCCCAGGGTTTGCAGGAAGGGTGATAACTGTTAATTTTCTTATTTTCATAGAGTGCTAGCAGAAGGTTCAGAGGAGTGATAATTTTTCAGGAATAGATTTTTCCCCCCCTCCTCCTGCTTTATGGTGTAAGCTAAAGACATTATTAGGTGAACCATATACAGTAGATGAAATTCTCCTGTTTTGACATACTAAGAACTTCCTGTGGTTTAGCTCCATTCTTGTTTCCTAAAGTGGTGACTAATTAAGGAAATACATAGAGCTGTCTTTATAACTTAGTTGATAAGGAACATTGGTATTTTGGCTTTTCTAACAGCATGTCAAATAATCGATAAGGAGGGAGCGAAACCCCTGAAGTGAGAAGTCTTTATTTTGGAATGTCTTACAGTCCCCAAATCTAAGATTGAGAGACACCTTTGGAATTTTCCATGCTGTATTAGTCTTTATAAATCAGTGTTTTCTCGTGAGTCGGTAAGGAACTTTGCCTGCAAGGAAACAATAACTGGCTAAAAGCGATTTAGACAAGAAGTCAGGTGGTTGGTTTTCTTAGATTTGGTAAATTCAGGGTCCCAATGATGTCAGGACTCAGGATTAGCTCTTCTTTACTTTCTTAGCTTTCCTTCCATTTCTAGCATAGCTTAGCTAGTGAGGGTAGGAGGAATCATGCTCACAGATGGGGCTTTGTATTAATTTTGTATTGCTGCTATAACAAATTACCGTGAATTTGGCAATGTAATGCAAGTTCACTGTTTTACTTTTTTTTTTTTTTTTAAGAATATATTTTTTCATGAGAGAGAGGCAGAGACATAGGCAGAGGGAAAAGCAAGCTCACTGCAGGGAGCCTGATCTGGGACTCGATCCCAGGACCCCGGGATCACTATCTGAGCCAAAGGCAGACTCTCAACCACTGAGCCACTCAGACACCCACTGTTTTACATTTCTGTGGGAAGTGCCTCATGGTCTCACTGGGCTAAAATCAGCATGTCAGAAAGGCTACATTCTGGAGAGTCTGGGGGGCAATCTGTCTCTTCCTTTCCTTGTCCAGCTTCTAGAGCTGCCCACATATGTGGCTTCCTTAATGACATCCCTCTCAGACTCTGACCTCTGCCAAGAAAGTTCTTTTGAAGAACTTTGTGATTCAATTGGGTATACCTGGCCAATCCATGCTAGTGTCCTAGTCTTCAGGTTTCTCACTGTCATCATATGTGCAAGGTTTGTTTTTCCACGTAAAGTAAAATATTTACAGTTCTAGGGATTAGAACATGGTCATCTTCCGCAGAGGAGGATGAGGGTGCTAGGATGAGCGGTCCAAAAATTGAAACATTTCACAAGGTACTTGACTCTGTTTATTCCACTCATTAAAATTAAGTCTGTCTTCTTTATGTGTATGTTCCTTTTACAGGAATGCCATATTAGGGTCCTGGGGCATTTTAACTCTGTAAATTTATTTGTTCTGTTCATTAAATGTTATTGAGTTTCAGATTTTTAATAATCACGTTAACATGTTTTTGTTACCACTCCTAAGCGCTTTTCTGCAGTTTTAGGAAAAATCCTTACAAAATGTCTTTCTAAGTACCAGGAAAGATTTTTTTTTCCCTTCTTTAGTCAAATATACTATATTTAATGAATGGGCAACAGGTATCACACACAGTCTATTAAGGTATTTTCTAGTTTGTAATGTACGCTATAAATTTTATTTTTCTTTCTGAGAAATTACTAAATTCTGTATATTTATACATGTATTTTCAACCCAGAAATCTAGGGTAAAGAACCATTGGCATTTAAAATCAAATGGGTGTGGCACCTGGCTGGCTGAGTTGGTTAAGTGTCTGCCTTCAGCTCAGGTCGAGTCCCTAGTCAGGCTCCCTGTTCAGTGGGGAGTGTACTTCTTCTCCCTCTGCCTCTCCCTCTACCACCGTGTTCTCACACACGTGCTCTTTTTCTCTCAAATGAATAAAAAAAAGTCTTTTTTTAAAAAAAGAAAGAAAACAAATTGGTTCTTTACTCTTATTTGCTGCCTTTGTATTTTAAGAAAGAAGGAAAAAGTGGTTCTAATTTAGAAAAAGAAATGCATTATATTTTATACATTATTAATTTTTGGGAGATAACTTATGATTACATTATTAACTTTCTACACTTGCTGTTGAAAAACAATTTCCTCACTTTGTTGTTTAGTTTAATATTTAAAAATGCAGATTATTATTCTTGTTTGTGATTTTCACAACATATTTTCATCTGAATAGTGTTTGTTTTGTGATAGAGACTTTGGGAAGAGGGATGTTTCCTGGTCCAGATATTACTCAGACCTAATAAGCATCTATAAATGGATGTGAACATACAATTTCATTACAACCTAGAAAGTATATGTTGTTATAGTTGCATATTTCACTGGGCAATTTCAAGTACAATATATAAAAAGTTTATTTTAATTGGAAAAATTTCATCACTGAGGAAATCCCATTTATCAGAAAGATCTAATGCAACCACATTTCACACAAAATAAGCAATTTATTTTAATTTAATTGTTGGCTGTTAGTCATTTGCCAGTCTACTCTTCTATCATAAGAGTGCCTTAGACTCATTCTTTCTGAAGCAGAGCTCTTCTTCCTCCTTTAATCTTCTTTTCTTTTTCAATTAGAGAACCAATTATTTTTCAGGGTTTCACAGGTCACAGTGGGACAGTTTGGCGCTCTGCTCCCACAGCATAGGATTCAACCCAGAAGAGTTGAAATAGCCAGTGGAATAATTGTTTGTTTTTAAATGAGGAGTATTAGTGTTTAGAGATTTAATGTTTTTCTTTTTTAAAATTGTAATTTTTTCTGAATAATACTTTTCTCAAGTTTTATTGTGCTTCATTTCAAACCTTGCCCATCTATATAAAAGTGAATATGAGCTCTCTGACCAATCATTTGTGTTTCCATTACCCACTTTAGTAGATTGCACAGTGTTTCCTGGACTGATAGGGAGTAAAGCAGCAGTCTGTGCTAGCTTCAGTGCGGTAACAATACTTTTATAATAGAATTTCCTAGATGTGTGTGTGTGTGTTTCATAAACTTACATGTTTATGAAAGAATATCCTTCCATGAACCAGATAATCCAAAATTGATAATCATTTTTTACCAGCTGCTTCATTTTTTATCGGCTGTTTTGCTCTGCAAGATTGTTGAGTGCAGAGAAGGCAACTGATGGGATCATCCCATGCCCATTTTTGTATCTCTGAGGTGTGCTTTATCAAAAAAGCTATTTTCGTGAATGTGTTCTTGATGAATAAGCGTAACTTACCACCTCAATAAATCAAAATTTCTCATTATTCTTGATTATATGAGGGTTGTAAGAAGTCCAGAACAGCTGTTGGAAGCAAAAAGCAATGAGAGAAAGGAGCTGACTTGAACACTAAGAGGGAAGAGGAGCACCTGCTTG
Organism: Canis lupus baileyi; assembly: GCF_048164855.1. Classification (NCBI taxonomy): domain Eukaryota; kingdom Metazoa; phylum Chordata; class Mammalia; order Carnivora; family Canidae; genus Canis; species Canis lupus. The sequence continues at coordinate 45,587,534 of NC_132854.1, forward strand.
GCCCTGATAACCATGCCTGATTCTTGTATTTTAAGATTTAGGCCTTCCTCCCATTTTCATGTATAGAGGCTGAGGCTCAGAGAAGTTAAAAATCTGGCCCTTGGGGTCACATCATTATCAAGGAGCTAGCAGTCAAGAATTCACTTCTTCCGGACTCCCTACCTTGTGTTCTTTCCTCTCTCTCCTGTTTAGACCAGAAAGGGAAAGAGTCCGTGGAAGTGGATGCGGACTGGTGTGGAAATGACCTTGGTATCAGCTCCCCTGACTACATGTGTGGCACACAGTGACCTCTTTTCTTTTCTTCCTTTAACCTTTGGAAGCTCTAACAGCTATTTCATCCATTACATACGTATTTCCAACTTGTTTTTTCCTCTTAAATACCTTTTATATTGTTTTCTCCTGTTCTTCCTCTTCTTAAGAAAGTAATGCCAGCTGTCTTCAGATTTTTCACCCCTACAAATAGCACATTTTTCCTATCCCATGTGTGTATGCGTTCTAAAGGATTAAAAAGAAAAAGAAAATCTTCTCTGTTATTGGTAGCTTTTTTAGGGTCTGGTCCAACTTGTATTTCTAGCTGTATTCTCCTTGTTATTTTTCTGCTCTCTACACTAGACTTCAGTAACTTTGGTCTATTTTTTCACCAAGTATGGCTGTGCATTTCATTGCCTCTCCCTGGGTCTTCATCATTTACTCTGAGTGTTTTAATTTGCAGTCTCTACCCATTCCTCATCTCCTACGACAATTCCCCGTGGGAGCTACTGCCGCCTTATTGGCAGTAGTCTTACACCAGGTTCTGCGTTGGCGAGCTTGCCTGGGTTCTGCCCCTGGCTGCCACCTGCTGTGCAGTTTTCTGCTTTCACATGGTTGAACCCTTTCTCTTTCACTGGGAGAGTGCCAAAGCCTCTGGAAACCCTTCCCTCTCCTGCTGCTCTGCTCTCTCTTTCATCTCCTACTACCTTCTCCTTTGTTCTTTTACTTCAGCCACACTGGAGACCCCCCCAGATTCGCTGCAGAGGTTCCCTGTCTTGGACATGGAAGGGGAAAAATTAAGTCTTACCATCTGTGACTGTTGACTCCAATGTCGCCTTCTCCGTGAGGCTCCTGCACTTGCTTTCTGACTTAGTACTGCCAGGTTTTCCCATGCGCTCCACCCCTGCATCCCCATGCCAGCTCTTTCTACCTTGTTTTTGTTTTTGTTTTTTTTTAGATCGTCTGTCAACTTCTAGCATATCATTATCTACCAAGCATGTGTTTGTCTTTTTATTTCTTTGCCCTCATTGGAATTCAAACTCTTTAGGGGAGAGATCTTTGTTTTCCTTTCCTGATGTACTGCTAACCCCTAGCAGAATGCCTGATGCATAGCAGACAGGGAATTAATGTCTGCTGAATGAATGAATGGGCTCTCATTCCTTTAAAAGAGAAATACAATAATTTCATCTTCTCCCAACAAGCTGTTTCTTTTTCATTTTAAGCAAATAGGAATTTTGGATGGAGAGTAGAAATATTTAAGTGATCCAGATTCCAATGAACTCTGCCACTGATGACTTTAGCTCCAAGTGAATAACAAGCTCTTCTGTAAACTAGGTTAAAAAAGTTCAGAACTGTGAAGGTGATTGAGGGTGGGATAGGTTCAGGATCTAGATGCTGAAATGATTGACCTTTCTTGATTGGTTTAGCAGCAAGGATCTGTATAAGAAGGAGGAAAGAGTTGAGGTAAGTTCTGTCTTATTGTTGGATGGACCTTGATTCCATGTGTGCAAACCAAGAATAACTGTTAACAAATAGATTGTAACACATTTTATAGATCCCCCCCACCGAAAATTGCACCTTTGTTGGATATTGATTTTTTTTTTTGTAGGAGATGAAATTCATATCACATAAAAACTATTTTTAAGTGAATAATTCCGTGGCATTTAGGACATTCACATTGGAGTGCAGCCACCACTTCTGTTTAGTTTTAAAACCTTTCCATCAGTCCAAAGTGAAATCCTGTACCCATTAAGCATTTTTCCCCCTTTGTTCGTTTTCTCCAGCCCTGGCAACCACCAATCTGTTTTCTGTCTGTGTGAATTTATACTGGGTGTTTCATGTAAATGGGAGACCTGCAATATGTGACCTTTTTCTGTCTGACTTCTTTCACTTAGCTTGGTATTTTTTAGGACCGGACACGTTGTAGCATGTACAGTGCTACATTCCTTTTATGTATATACTATGCTATGTATATATGAATTTTTTTTATTCCTCCTTTGCACATTGAAACTGTTTCCTCTTTTTCTGGGCATTTGTGAATAGTGCTGCTGTGAACATGTATTTGTTTAAATACTTGTTTTCCATTCTTTGTGTAACAGACTTAGGAGTGGAATTGCTGTGTCACATGGTAATTTGGTATTTAGGTTTTTGAGGAACTGCCAAACTGTTTTTCATTGTGGCTGAGTCTTTTTACATTCCTTCCATCAATGCATTAGGGTTCTAATTTCTCCACATTGTTGTAAAAGCTTGTTTTTTTGTTTTTGTTTTTGTTTCTTTTTGGGGGGGGGATAGTTGTTGACTTTAAGCTTTTAAAAATGTCAAAATTCACTGGAACTGTTTTTATGTAAAGATTTGATTGGGCATAACAAAATCAAGTACATTCACTCTTCTTATAGAGACTAATACAAGCTTTAATCAAGTAGAGAAACTTGGGATACAAATAATAATATAGAAAATTTGAACAGTGGTAGGATTCACAGGTATTTCGCCTGGGAAGCTTGCAAGTTTACATGAAAGATAATGTGTTATAGGTTATTCTATATTATAACTATAAAATATTACATGTGAGTGAAGTAGACATGAAATATTACTTATGTTCCTTAAAATTTTGTAAAGATGGTTAACTATTTACACTGCTATAGTTTATTATTATAAAATAATTGTTACAGAAAACTTAGAAATAGATGAAAGAAAAAAGTACCACCCTAAACTCTGCTACCTACTTTAAATCAGTGTAGGGTTTGCCTGCATTCCCTTTTATCTTTTCGAAATGTGTATAAGCAATATAATTTTGTATTATTTGCACAGATGCATTCTATGCTATTAAATAGGTTTTATAATATTTTGGCTGGCCATTTAGTATTATGTTAGTCATTATATCACAACTGTTAGACATATTTAAAAATCTATTGATTGAAACTGGATTAATTAGAAACAGCCTCATGAGGGGAGGTTGCTTCACCTTGTTGACCCCATGTGAACTTTCTCTTTGCTCTGGTTTCATTTTCTTTGAGGTATGCTCTCTATGACTTTCCAGACTGGGATAGACCTCTCTGTAAGTCCCACATAGCTCTTTTTCATTCATAGCATTGGTTTGTGATTCTCATAAAATTCTTATTTGTGTATTTATTTAATGTTCTCTTTCCTTAATAGACTCAATCTTTCCATAGATAAAACTAGATCTGCCTTCTTCCCTCTCTATTCCTTTCACTGAGGCCAGTATCTGATGTTCACTGATGCTTCATAAGTTTTTTGGATGGGTTAGTGAATAAAAACACAGAGAGAAGGAGAAAAAGTGGAAGTAAAGGCATAGATATGTGCTGAGTGAGTTTGGGAAAATATGTAGGCTTCAGAGTTAAAGAGTAGTAATGGTGTGTACTTCAGTTTCTGTGGGGATGGGTGCAGGGGATAGGTGAAGCAATGTCACTGGAAGATGAACCAGGAGAGTTGTATCCATATTATGGAGGTCTTTGTATGTAAAATTCAGGCATTTAAATTTAGTTCTATCACATCAATATTAATAATTTAAAATGTTAAATATATTAAATTTTGTCAAAAACATTGAAATGTGTTGAAGATAGATATACTGTGACACAGTCTCTGTTTTAGTATGACAGCTCTGTGTTGTAGTAGGCAAAATCCATAGGCTGGGCTACCATTCAGAGGCCACTTGAATTACTCAGGGAATTAATGATGAAGTCTGGAATCTAGGTTCCTTCCATAGGAGTAAGAGAGATATGAGATTTTGGAAGTATAGTCAACAGGATTAGACAATTATTAGCGGGTGGACTTTGGAAAGCATTGCAGAGCCTAGGCTGATGTAGGGTTAATAGCGTGAATTAAACTGGTGTCTATAGATTTTAGGCTGAAGATAAACAGCTTTTATTTTTACCCAGTTGACTTGAGACACTGTTATGGATCTTCATTTTAGGTTATATCATAGGTTCGCAAAGCTTTTCTGCTTAAGTCCATATAGTAAAATACTTTAGTCTCTGTGGGCCATAGGGTCTTTGTTATAGCTACTCAGTTGCACTGCTACAGTGTAAAAGCAGCCACATACTCTATGAAAACTAATGATCATAGCTGTGTTCTAGTAATATTTTATTTACAAAAACAAGTGACAGACCAGACTTGGCTCATGGGGCTATAGTTTATTGACTACTGAGTTATATAATTGAAGTTTTATTTCAGATTATATTATTAAATTATACTGGATCCCAGTGTGTATTATGTGACTTCCTTTGACAGTGATCACTAACTGGAAGTAGGATTGGAGAAATGGACTGTTGTATTTAGTTAGGTTTGGCAATTCACCTCATAGACATTTGTGACTAAATCAGGTAAGTAAATGGAGAAAGGGCATAGTAGCAACTACCTGAAGAAGTTTGGAAAGTCTAAGTTGGGTGGTGGAAGAAATAAAGGTAGGGGATGTTAAAGGGAAACTAGTTAAAATACAAAGACTAGAGATTTTTGTGAATTTTAAGAGCAGGCTTCTTGGACATTAGTGAGAAAATGTGGAATTCTAAGTGCTGTATCTTAGAAAAAGACCTTTCAGGAAGAGGTTTAATTCTAAAGAGTGAAATAGTTGTATAGCCAGAATTCTGGAATAAAATAATGGAAATAGAAGCAAGATTCTGAAATAAAAAATTAATAATGAAAAATTAATAATAATTCATTTTTGGAATCAGAATGCCTGGTTGGAATCTGGTCTCTCAATTTTTTTTTTTTTTTTTGGAACTTGGATGAATTTGTAATATTTTTCAGATTAATTTTCTCATCTGAAAAAAGGTTGATAGCTACTCACAAGATTTTCAAGAGACCATGTCTACTGAATGCCTAGCATGATACCTGATTCACATTACTTCATAAATGGCGACTCTTATTATTGGTTCACAGACTGCCTCCCTGTGCACAGAGGGCAAGGAGAGACCACTGAAGGAGGCAGACCACTCCAGACTGATAGATGGCATGTTTAAAAAGCAAGGGAACTTAACTTACAAGACTTTTCGGGGCAGCTACAAGATGAGTAGATGTTTGTACCTACCCATCAAATCTTAAAAATTTATATAGAGGCTTTAACTGGATCCAGTCATGTATACATCTGGATGGTTTCAACAAAACCCTACTCTCTCAAGACTATGTTCTTGGACCAGCCTCCACTGTGGGAATAGTAGAGCATACATTCCAAGGACAGCAGGTCAGGAGTCCCTAGTCACCTGGGTCAAGCTCAAAGATCAGCTGGTGATCATGTCCTCTTGATTACCTTTTCCAACAATTATACTAATTTCATTTGTATTCCTTTATGACAAAGAAGAGTAGCTGTTATGAATCAGGCATTTGGACTGGATATTCTCTAAGTTCCCTTCCATAACTAAGATTCCTTTTTTTATTGCTATTTAAGGTTTCTTCAGTGACAATTAATTTGAATTCATTTTTAAAAATATTTTATTTATTCATGATAGACACACACACAGAGAGAGAGAGAGAGAGAGAGGGGCAGAGACACAGGCAGAGAGAGAAGCAGGCTCCATGCAGGGAGCCCAATGCGGGACTCAATCCTGGGACTCCAGGATCAGGCCCTGGGCCAAAGGCAGACACTTAACCGCTGAGCTACCCAGGGATCCCCTTGAATTCATTTTTAAGACCTAGTATTCAATGCCACTTTTGAATAGTAAAGACCTTATGAGATTTAATACAAAACAACTGTTAGAAAGATGTAAAATATTCCCTTCCCTCGTGGTGGTCTTTCAATTAGATCATAAGTTTAGTTTCTGAGTATAATACTACATCAAAATTACTGCTTCCATTCATGAAATGGTATAGTAACTGGGGTCAATTTTTGTCATTGGTTTATATCAAAATAGTGAAGAGTTAAGAGAATCAGGCAGTGAGCCATGCAGAGTTAAAGTTAGAGGGGAATGCTGTTTTTGTAATGACATTTTCTTAATTTTTTTTGAAAACTATTGAACATGAGCATACGACTCTTTATACTAATTGTAATGCATTACTGTACCCCATAATCTATGAGAGTGTTCACCTCTGCACTCTGCCTGTCCAGCTGTTGTCTTGAACAATTATCAGCGAGTTATTATTCCGGTATGAGCTGTGTCATGCTCGAAAGTGGGATAAAAAAATGTTAATGAGCATGCATGAATGTCGGTTGATGAAGGTTAAGTGCTTGCAGATATGCTCTCTGCATTCTTCCCTGTGAATGTTCAGATGGAGGCAATGGGTTCTGATGAGGGATTACAAACAAATGGTGCTGATTGACAGTTCTTGATTTAACATTAAAATGGTATCTAAAGGCAAATTCAGTGTTTCCGCTGAATAATAGACACAGTGTTGTTGACCTCTGATGCAGCTCTATACTTCATCATCAGTTTATTTTACAATTTTCCTTTTCTTTCTGTTGTACCAGATTTTCAAATTCTCTCATTTTGTATTACACATTTTAAAGTTGTGCCTGGTGATCGTGGTATAGTTTAGAAAGAAACACTAACATGTCCATTATGTACTTGGGTTTTTAGAATAATAACTTTTCTTTTTTTTTTTTTTTGAATAATAACTTTTCAGTTTTAAGTATGACCAAATTAAAATATTATATACAATAGCTATTCAAGCTGATAAGCATGGTCTAGTACTCATCAGCAATATGTTCTTTGTCTTTGTGTCTGTTTGCATGTATTTTTAAATGATGCCCAAGTGCTTTTTCAGCATTTGTCATTTGTATGCTAATTAAAATTAACTACATATATATTCTTTAGAATTTTCGGAGTTGATTTTTGCAAACATTGTGTTTCCCATGCTATATATTGAACATGAACTTGAAATAGTTTTTTTTTTTTTTTAATGACAATGCAAGGAACAGTATTAAGTAGTCTTGATGAGGCATTTTTTCTCACTATTGTATCCATTATTAATAATACAAAACTTGGTGTTCCGACTGGAAATTGTGCTTTATATAAAGTCTAAAATATTGTGCAAATGTTTGTTTTTAACCAATTTTAGCTGAAAGGACTACACAGCAGGATCACAGTGCTTTGCATCTTGTAATGGAAATGGAAAAAGTGGGAATGTTGGTTAGGTAGACATAGAATTGTCAGGTTAGTAAGATCTATAGTGATAATTTTATCATTTAATAGATGAAAAGTGTGATGGCCAAACACAGGATTAAAACCTTTGCCAGTAGAATCATCATTGGATTATTTATCACTCAAATGTTTTCTATATGTGTCCTATGGAGACAGCACCCTGTAATTCAATGCCTATTTAGGAGATTTTATTTATTTTAAGATTTTATTTTATTTATTCATGAGAGGTGCAAAGAGAGAGAGAAGGAGAGAGGCAGAGACACAGGCAGAGGGAGAAGCAGGCTCCATGCAGGGACCCAGTGCGGGACTCGATCCTGGGTTTCCAGGATCACTCCTGGGGCTGAAGGCAGCGCTAAACCGCTGGGCCACCGGGGCTGCCCCCTATTTAGGAGATTTTAATAATACGCTAGAGTGTTCTGTTATACATACATACATACATATATATATATATGTATTTTATATTTTCGTATTTTATATTTATATTTATATATATTTTATATATATATGCATATTTTGAGTATGTGAAGCTTATTTTGTAACAATTTATAGGTTTTTCTTCCTGATACGATAAATTCATGATTATTAGAGGAAATACCGATGTGTTAACTCTGAATTCTGAGGAAAACAGGACAGGAATACCCACCTGGACCTCTTGGCCCTGGTTCCCACATGCATTCTATAGATCGATATTCCTCCACAGAAGAGGGCCTCCTTATCTCCTAGCCCAGCAGCTTTGTACTTACGGACTATTTCTCCTTGGAGCTCCATAATCCCTATTGTATTAAGTGCTTAAGACTTAGTGTTCGTGTGGCTTTTTTTTGTCAGCAAGTGAAATTGGATATACAAATCATACTCCCTCAAGGCTAGCTACTTCTCAGTGCTATGCCTAGGATTGCAGTTATCCACCATCAGTCAGCAAGCAGAGGCTCTGGTTTTGGTTATTGAATCAGTCATGGCAAATCATGCAGCGCAGCCAACCAGCCAGTCAGCCAAACGACAAATATTGGGTGCCCCTCCTATGACAGGTACAGTTCTAGCTCCTGTGATGCAGTACCAAGCAAGACAAAATTCTTGCCTTTTTGTGGTATATTTTCAAATAGAGAAGGTATTAAATAAACAGCCAAAAATAACTACAGTTTTTTGAACATCCTGTGAAAGTAATGAGCAAGTTACGGCGATAGCTGCGAGACTGACTAAAGAGGGTGGTCACTGAAGGCCTCTGAGGTCCCGACATTTCATTGGAGACCTGAAGGGGAATTAGGAATTTGCCAGGCAAGGAATCGAAGGACAAGCTCCACAGATATGGGAAATAGCATTTTCAAAGTCCCTTAGGTTGGGAAGAATCTGTAATCTAGAATCCTTCAGAAGCTCAGTGTGGCTGGAGCATATTATGTAAAGGGGAGAATGGTGGGAAGTGGGGTTTGAGTCCTGGATTGCTTGGAAAAGCTTCAGGCAAACATTTGAGTTGTTTTGGAGAGTGAATATGGTTTATGAAAGCAGGAAGGAAAGGAGAAGGCTAATCCTACAGAAGGTATGATCAGGTCAGCAGAAGATTTGCCTCACTGTTGCAGTATATTCTGGCCCAGGGCATAGGACTATAGAAGGGTGCTGTGGTGGTTGATGTTACAGCCTAGGAAGTGGCCTGCTGCGATCCTAGAATGATTGATACTAAAGACAAGTTCTTTCTATATGCTTTGCCACTCTGTTTTCTAAAAGAGTGTGTAAAGAAAGGACTATAGCCCCTTTTCTTTGTAACACATAAGAAAGTTGTTTGAAACAAGTTAGTGTCAAACGCAGTGGTTTTTGACTTAGCTATGCTTTAACAAATAATAGAGATGTATTTCAGTAAACTCTCAAAATCCCATTGCATACAAGGCATGGATGATGGTAGAAATCCAATGTGACCACTCCCCTCTTCAAATTCTGTTATTGGATTTCTGCTTCCCTGTGCGGATTGGGTTTGCCTTCCATCCCAGAGATCTGCTGTGAGTTCACAAGTAATGGTAATTCTTGAAATAAACCATTCTGTTCTTCAACTGCCTGTGCAGAATGAGACTGGAAAAGACTGAAGCTCTTGCCTTTTGGACTTCTGTTTTTACTAAGAATTTTTTTTCCTGCATTCTCAGAAAACATAACTATTTTACTTCTTTGTGCATATGTATGTAAATTCATATATTTACATATAGAAAGTGACTCTTCAGAGAGAGGGGAAAGAGATGCTTTCTAATCCTGTCTCCTATTCAGCTTTCAAGCCCCACACCTAAAACCACTTAGTCCATGAAGATTTTCCTGATTAATTTAGTCAGATATTTTGCTTCTTTAAACCTCCATGTGTCTTTTCCCTGGATTGGCCTCATTTCTTTTAGTCATTCAAAAATTCACTAATTTTTCAGTAAACTCTTTTAATGGGCTTCTGATGGGTTGTCTTTCAAAAGATGCCTGACCCCTTTAAAAATATTTCACTTTATATAAATGATTCTGTGATTGTATAATTTTTATCTTCATACGTACTACTGGTCCAGTTTTTTTTTTTAAGATTTTATTTATTTATTCATGATAGACAGAGAGAGAGAGAGAGAGAGAGAGAGAGAGAGAGAGAGAGAGGCAGAGACACAGGCAGAGGGAGAAGCAGGCTCCATGCCAGGAACCTGATGTAGGACTCAATCCCGGGTCTCCAGGATCGCGCCTTGGACCAAAGGTAGGCGTTGCCAAACCTCTGAGCCACCCAGGGATCCCCTACTGGTCCAGTTTTAATTGAAATTTTTTAAGGACCAGGATGATGTTTTACTTTCTCTATCTTTCCTTGGATATCTCAGTGCCTTGTGAATGAGTGAGTGAATGAAACTGCTTAAAATTGTCATTTGTGGTGACAAAGAAGCCCTTGGAGGAGCTCTATATTGACAACTTTTTTTTTTTTTTTTTGACAGCTCTTGTAATTTTAGTTGTTTTCATTGCTCTAACAGGGCTTTCATTGCCCTGGGTGTCTTCCTTCCAAAAATGGAGTTTGGGACTATGAGAATAGCCTAGAATCAAGAATCTGGTTTTTAGTCTAGAATCTGCCACTGGGTAGTTCTTTGGACTTGGGGAGGGCATTTTTCCAGGCTCTATTACGTATCTATAAAATGAGAGTTTCATTTTAGTTTAATATTCTGGGATTTTTTGAAACTACTCATCTTTGTTAAAATGAAGAACTAAGCTACCAAAATAAACTTTGGGAAAACTGCTTTAAAATCCATGTATCTAGGCTCAGTAGAGGAAGAACTGTACTAATGGTGGTAAGTTTGATCATATTTCTTTTCTCAAAAGAAAATGAGTATCACTTAGGCATGCTACACTGTAGATGCAACAAATGCTTATATAGATATGGAAAAATACAAGGATGTTTATTGTAATAATACTGGTGGCAAAAATTTAGAAACCCCTTAAATAATCATTAAGGAAAGTCATTGATTATGGTAAATTAGGACATGTGGGTGACATATCGTGAAGCTCTTTCAAAGAATGTGGTTGATCCAAACATAGGAACATAGAAGAATATCTAGTGTTTATTACCTTGCCAGCAAGTAAAATGTAGAACAATATATATGGTAAAAGTTTGATTAAAAAGGAAAAAAAAAACCCTAAACCATATATTTGTATACATGTGTATACATCTGTTTTATGTACACATTTAAATATGTATATTTATATTTTATGTATAGCCCTTTAGAAGACGACTAGCAGGGGCTTTATTACTAGTAACTGTTGTTAACAGTATTTTGCTTTGGAGGAATATTTACAATAACATGTAGATAAGGGAAAGGAACTTTGCTTTATTGTTTGAATTGTTGTACAGTGATTTTTAAAAATTCTTTCTCGGGCAGCCCCGGTGGCGCAGCGGTTTAGTGCTGCCTGCAGCCCAGGGTGTGATCCTGGAGACCCGGGATCGAGTCCCACATCAGGCTACCTGCATGGTGCCTGCTTCTCCCTCTGCCTGTGTCTCTGCCTCTCTCTCTCTAGCTGTGTCTCTATGAATAAATAAATAAAATCTTTAAAAAAAAATAAAGTAAAAATTCTTTCTCCTAGAAAACATTTCTAGCATAATAGAACAATTAGCTGGACTAGCATGCTTAGGTTTTTTTTTTTTTTTTTTTTTTTAAACTCTATATTTTATATGTTTAACCAGAAAGTAAAAAGGTGACTTTGCCCTAGTTAATGTAAATGAATCTCAAAAATTGTAACAAGATATGTGAGTCATTTGTTTGATTTTTTTAAACAGTCACTGCTTAGAAATGACCTTAGCTTTCCAAAGTGAAAGAAATTTTTGTCAAGTATATTACATACACAGGGTTCCATTAATTCAGTAAACTGCATTCAGAAAGCAGTATATTCGATAGTTAATTATTCCAAATGGTGCCAGTGATCAGAAGGGACACCCATTTGTAATGAAGGGAATCTGTGTAATGGTTATCCTGAAGAATGTTTGCTCAAGTGTGAGGCTAGAAGTAATTGATGAAGTGGAAGTTGCATATATCTTCCTCAGGCTTAGAAGGAGCAGCTTGTGAAAGGCTGAGAAAGCATTGTGAGTATTCAAGTAACCAAGTAAAGAGGGCTAAGTAGAGGAATAGGATTTTAAATTTTAAATGCTTTCATGTCACATATTATGTAAGCCAGTAGAAATGTGTGTGTTATAGGTGACTTTCCTTTTGGGCATTTGTATGTATACATGATGAGAAGAGTTTTTGTGGTCCTCATTGGCTTTTTAAGATTCGGAATATGATATTTGTAGCTATAGATATCCTTTCCTACTGGAATTGTAGGGGAGTTTATATCCAATATGAATTTCTCTATGAATTGAAGAATTTAATGTAGTACAGCCCATATTTTTTAAAATAACATGTCTGCTCACCTATTAGCACTTGCACGTCTCCCATTCACTGCTTACAGAGCAAGATAGTCTAGTAGACAGGTGCACTCGCTGCCTAAACATGCCGTGTACCACGCTCACTTTCCAGAGCTTGCCCTGCTTTGGTTGAAGACCATCCTTCCTATGGAGTCCCAGACCGGAAGCTGGGCACAAATACCTTCTACTCTTAGGTTTCCAAACCCTATTCTGTTGTCTTTTACCTCAGGGCCTTCTCCCTATAAGCCATTTCTGTCTGTGGGAGGAGGAGAGGAGCATAACCCTGTATGGTTGGGTCTAAATTCTGATCCTATCTCCTCTGGTCATCTGCAAGTTTTCTCTTGGTCCGAGAAGTTCTTTTTGTCTTCTTCTGCCTGAGACTCTGTCCTTACCTTCTCTTCTGCATCTTTCCTTTGCACTGTGGAAAATGGGATCCTGTCCCCTTTTAAGTAAAGGAAAAACGTGAGCTCATTTAAACATATTCTCCCTGTAAGTTTCCAGTTCTTGAACTGAACCACATAGCTTTCAAGACTCTTGTCACAGTGTGGATATTAACAGAAACCTAATTTTACACTCAGTTTGAGGAATGACCTTTTATTCTAAGCATTATCTTTCCCCCAGAAGAAATAAATGCCATTGATCCCGAAATGGCAAGGCTATGGGAAAAATCTCTGAATAAAAGAAAAAAAAATCTTCAGTTATCGTCTCCATTTATTCTCTGGCTCTACTTTCTCTTCAGGGTGGAATGAATCTTAGTCATTCTGCCTTTAATTCCATTCATCTCACATGTTATCACATTTGTAGTTTCTGCTGATGGGCCAGATAGGCTCTGAATGGCCAGGATGATCAGATTTCCAGAGCAGAAAGAGCACAAAAAAGGGAGTCTGGAGTTCTGATGTACATTTGCCGGACTGTTTTCTATTTTCTGCTTCAATTTTCTTACTATAAAGTAAGATTTTTATTAGGTGATATTTTACTAATCATTTTAATAGGGGAGAAAGGATTTGAAACTTTGAGAAATTCAAGTAATCATTTGAAATATGTATTACATGTTTCTTGGATAAACAAAAAAGTAAAATAATAAGAATAGCGATATTATTTATTAAAACATTTTAAAGACTCAGAATTTTGACATACACCAGAGTCCTCAGTTAATGGGTGTTCCTAGATGTCAAAAATGTTCTTGGTATTTCATTTTGTGTTCTACGTTGGCTTATTGGTTATATGTCTTTTGAACATTAATTTTCACTATCTGACATTTTCATGAAGCACTTAAACCAGAGATAGTTTTTAATTAGTAAGATTGGGTAGTTTACAGTAAGGGATATTTCGGTTCCTGTAAAGATTGTTCTCTGCTATGATGTTAATGCTTCTCTGCTCGAGTGTCAGGTGGCCCAATATAATGTGAAGCAATTGAGTTTAAAGGAGATTTTCTAATAAGATTTAAACTGTTACATTCCTATTAATGAAAAGTTTCTTCCCTTTCCCTTTCACAGAATGGTTCTGTTAAGTACTTTCTTCTTTTTCATAGCACATTTGGTTAGTGTGCTAATAAGCATACGATGTTTTTGTGAGCCCGTCTGGAAGATAACTGGAAAATGATGGTTTTATAAATAGCCTGTAACTTTAAATATGGATATTAGGAGGGAGGTTATCTTAAATTCTAGAGTTTTTATGGGAGTTTGGGGGATTATAAAACATCAGGGGATTTCAGAATCCTGTCTTGGTTCAGCCCTCCTTTTTCCTTAGTAAGATATATCTATAGGGATCCACAACAAAGGAAGATAAAGCACCTTTTATTGTTAACGTGGTTATCTGCAGATACTAAGACCTAAGGCTGTCTCCTTCTCTGGGACCCAATATGGTAGTTTATCCATGTGCCAGCTGCTTATGTGACTGGAGATGGAGGGTTGGTTTCAGTGCTAGAAAATGTCAGGCTCTCCTGCCTGTGCCAGGTCTTCAGAAGGGAAGGAAATAAAGGATGAGAGGGCCACACTCCATGCTGGACCTTTTAAAGTGGAGGAGTAAGAAGAGGGTGGAAAGAGGAGCTAAGATCTGCCTTTCATGTAAAGGACTACCCTTGCTTCCTTGCTTGTCTTCCTTAATGACTGTAGTTGACCAGGCTGACATAGTCTTAGGAATAGGAGAGCTGGGCTGTGACTTTGGAGAAGCTGGGAAAGTGATTAGGTTCTTTGAAACCCTGGATTGCCCAAGAAGCAAACTCCTTGTACAGTTTGGAGAGGTAATCCAGAGGGAGGTACTAGAGGAAGGATTCTTCCATAGCTGTGTTATCTATGCCATCACCTACGCAGTCAAACCCAAATCCATATTAGAGATGCCCTGTGCCATGAATAAGCACCATCTGTGTTTTTGAGCAGCCCTCGGGAAAGACTACATGCATTTTAAATAATCCCAGTTTGATCTGGTTTGAGAATTTGGGGGTCACTTAAGATTTATTGTCTTTTCATTAAAAAAAAAAAAAGAATCCCTTAATCCCTCCATACATTTTTTAAATCAAAAAGAGGTCAGATTCACATTATTAAAAAAGAAAATGGTTTGGAATGCAGCCTTACTTTTCCTCTCGTTTTTCATGGTTAATTAATATAAAATTTTATCGCTTAAAGCACATTTAAGTCTGCAGCTCTGTGGCATTTTATATACTCATATTGTTATAGAACCATCGCCACTGTCCATCTTCAGAACTTTTTCATCTTCTCCTGCTGACACTCTGTATCCATTAAACACCAGCTCCCCATTCCCTTCTCACTCATATAAAGATCATTTTAAAAAACATTTCACTAATCATAGTATACACAAACCCTACTAGTCCTCCCTTAACCACTTCCCTATAGTTGGAAGGTACATGAGAGACCTTTG
Source organism: Canis lupus baileyi (assembly GCF_048164855.1). Taxonomy (NCBI): domain Eukaryota; kingdom Metazoa; phylum Chordata; class Mammalia; order Carnivora; family Canidae; genus Canis; species Canis lupus. Next base: position 45,602,633 of record NC_132854.1, read on the forward strand.
GGTTGCATTTAGGAAATGTGGTACCCTGGAAGAGAGAGCTGAACAGGAGCCAAGAGTTTTACATGACTATTTAGGATCTGCACAATCCAAGATCTAGCTCGAAGGATGATAATATAGACACCTAAGTATCAAAGGCCCAGATTAAAAAAAATCATCCTGAGTTCCAATGGTTGTGGCATGGAAAAAAAGCATAAGCTAGTTGATTCTAGAAAACAGAGTAGAACTCTAGGTAGACCAGTTGGAGACCAGAATGATCTGGAATATTAGCTGGGAGCACTCTTGATCACAGAGGAATAAAGATTTAATAACTGAGAAATTGGGGAAATGACTTGAATTTTCTATTGAGCTATCAGAGATAGGAACATGATATCAGAGGGACAGAGTGACTGCTTATCAGAACATTATAATGTTCAGTTGAATTGAACAAATACCTGGAAACAAACACTCTAAAGTATTTTTGGATCAGAGAAGCTATGTATACTCCTTTCTAGGGCAATGTTAAGCCCATGATGGAGACAAGTCCATGGTTCTTATGGTAGCATGAGTGGGGTGACAACTTTATTTTTCTAATACTAAAACAAATGTTAATGTGAAATATGCATTGATGCTCCACATTCTGATTAGTTTTTTTCAAAAATACAATATCCTAAAGAATATAAGCATCCTGTCATTGAGTCTAATTAAGATAATAAAATTCTACTTCTTAAACCTGAAATTTTTTCTCATTATTTTGGAATAATGATCATTTTTGTGTCTGATCAGATTTCTTCTATCGAAATTTCGATAATCACTCTGGCCATTTTGATAAAATTCTGTCTTTGCTTTCCCCATCCTCTGATACACCAGGGATGGTCTGCTCACAGTTTAGTACAGCAGTGCTTCTTATCTGTTAGTTAATACAATTTATTGTTACTTTTTCTATTCCCTGGTTGCTTAGCACTGTGTGTACAAATACTAATAAGTTGGCTTATTAAGACTTTCCATTCTCTACAGCATGCTAGATATCCTGAATTACCTGTGTCCTCATTTGGATTTAATCCTCCTTTTAAATTAGGAATGTACACCGAGTTCTCATTCTTTTTATAATAGGTTTCCCCCCTTTAGTACATTCTCTTGTGTATGCATTAGCATGCCATGCATTTACTTTTTGAGTCTTTGCGCTGTAATTTCTTTTAGCAGGGATATATTTTTACTTTCTAATATCAGTTGAGGATATATGGGAGTAGGTTGTACTGGCAAAAACAATAGTTAGTAGAAAAATTATATTTTATGAGTACATGTATTATTCCAGGACTGGGAAGTAGCAACATTCAAGAAGAATTCCTAGGGGGAGTTAGTTACAGTGGGGAGATTTTGAGGATACATAATAATAATAATAATAACCCCTGAGAGATGTTTTTATGAATTGTGATGGGCTGAGAAAGATCATGTGACAATAGGTCTCTTTTTTTGGACTGAATTTTTTTTAATTCTTTCCTGATTCTTTTAGTTTCCTCTCTGACACCTTTTTTGGTCTATTTAATCAAAGGTCATCTCAATTTGTAACTTAATTTAATTATAACATTTAACACTAAGATACACATGATAAATAGACCTAACTGATTTGGTTATTTTTCTCCCCAGTGCCTGGCTTATTAAGTTAAACATTTTGTTGAATATGTGAATTTGAAAGATATTGATCTTGCCTTTGATTTGAGCTCTTGTTTTTCTGTTCTTTCAATTTTGGTTAAGAGGTGTTTACATACAAGGGGACCTAAAGAATGTAGTTCTTTTGGTTTGTGATGCAAATACCTTTAAGATGAGCAAAATTGCTTAATTTCGGTGATTGTGAAGGTCCTTAGAAATCACTTGATTGATTTGTTATTTTATATGGGAATAAAGAAAGGAGGAAACATACTTTTAGGTCAACTATGTAGAGACCATTATAGTTTTGAAGCATAGTTTTCAAGTTTTTTGGCAGACTATATTCTCCTTACCTTAATGATCCTTTTGTATGTGTAGTAATGATTCAAAAATTTTTTTTAAAAAGATATGACTCTAATTAAAGATTTGTAAAATAATGAAATCCTTCTCCTTATCCACGTAAGGTTTGAGTTGTAGAGAAAAGTCCTTGAAGACTATTTTGTGATATCGGTTACTGAAATAGGATGTCATATAAAAAGAAATATGCATTTATTGGCTGCACTTTTGATGATTGCTCTGGTTGAAATAATCTAATCCACAAAATTTTAGTTAGTGTGTTAGCCACTCTTCTTCTTATATCATTCGTAGCCTGGAATTGCCAGGCAGACATCTCTTTGCTAGTAAAATACTCTGATTAGTAATGACAGTCATATATTAATATTTGAATAGAAAGATAGCCTATCTGTTTCTCCTCTGTTTATTTTCTGTGTAGTTAGGTGCATCGTCATTTATTTATGTGCCTAGAAATACTGAAACTGGGTTTGACAGATCAGATATGACTAAAGCTGTTTATACAATTATGGTTTTCAGTACCAAAGCATTTACTTTGACATTTTGCCAAGGGGGTATTGCCAACTTAAAAAGCAATTCATTCCAAGTTTTCACTTTTTTCTATGTATTCCATGTCTTTTACCTTCAAGCTGCCTAAATCTTCTTTGAAGTAATATTCTCCTATCACAGTCATCAGTAGCGATAACTGTCAGAAATCTATTTTCCTTTCCCTGCCATTAGGTTATTCTCAAATTCTGACCCTTGAGATTTCCAGGTATATTCCTTTCACAATGTATTGCTGGATAACTGAACCACATTCAGTTAACCACCATTTGGGGAGAGGTAGTGATGGGTGAAATTAAGATTTCCCTTTGGAACTGTACATTCTTTCCATAGCATTAAATCCTGCTCCTTGTGCTCAAGAAACCAAGCATTGCTCTCCCTCCACCCCCACCCCCAAATCCATTCACCTTGAATGCTGAACATGTTCAGCAAGGGAAAATGCAAAGCTTGAGGAGTTACCTTTCTCTTACATGCTGGGTTGCAGACCACTTTTCTCATATGGATTCCCTGCCTCAGACTCTGCTCTTGCCCGTGGTGTGACTATCAGTACCCATGTCACCCTTTGTGTGGCTGTGGACAAGAAACTCATAAACTCTGTGCGTAAGCTTCCTCATCAGTAGAATGGTTAGACTTCAAGGACAGTTCTTCTAGAATGTAGACCCTACAAAATCCCGATACTCTTTGTTAGCCTTTTAGAACCTCAACAGTTAGAAAGCAAGAAGAAAAACAAGCGTAATTAATGCAAAGAAACTCCAATTTATGGATGTCTTCCTGTCCCTGCCTTTTACCTTATATGAAGATTGTGCTCGGCCTCAGCTGTCATTTCCTAAATGTGTGATATATGTTTGCTTTATTTCTGTAGTTGAGTTGATTTTATTGGCTTCTCTCAGTGTCACAGAGAATGCTTATTTAATCTGGTACACTTCCTTTTATCTTCTCAAGGCTGGTGTAATCTAATGAACAAAGGTAATTTATTGTGAACATCTAACGTGTAAAATTTAATAGCATTTGTGCCAAATGAATGCCAGAAAAAAATTGAAATGTGTAGTATTTTAAAAACATCCTGACATGAGATACATTTAACCAGGAAGCACCAATGAAAATAGAATAAACAATTATTAGTAGCATTCTTCGATTTAGAATATTCATTATGGAAAGAGAAAACTGTGCTATTACCTTTTGTGCCTTAGCTACTAGCTACTCACACATTTAGAATTGCATATTCTAGAATTTTTGCAATGGTGAAATAATGTATGATAGAATATGTTGGATCTTACTTCTGAAAAATGTCACATTTTTAATCAATCTGATTAGAATATAATGGAAAATGAACTGGAATAAACTGCATAACCATGTACCATGGAATTATGATTTTTAATGGAAAATTTAGTATGAAAGCAAAGATTTTGAAAGGAGATTCTTTATATAATTTTGCTGCTATTTTTGAAACTTTGAAAATAGAAAAAGAATAAAGAGAAAATGTAATTAAAAAAGACTTTTTCAGTTCATGGCTCTTGGCAACATAGAAAGTTTTGTCATCTTTGACTTCATTCTGACATAAAACCCTCATAAAATGCGGCATATGCTGTGTTAGTGATCAGAACCATTTTTGAACAGTATTAATCTTCTGTTGGAAAAATGCCGTCTTACACAACATCTCTAGGAAATAAGATTAAACACAGACCTCTAATGGCAAAAAAAAGCTAGATCACAAGTATAGATGGCACTAATAGTCTGACTTTATGATTCAGAGTTTCATCTTGTACTTGAGAAAATTTCGTCTTTTAGAAGTGTATTTTATTTGCCTTAGAAGAAGAGCTCTACCAGTGGATGGGATGAGTCCAAAATGTCCTCTGTCAGCTTGTGAGCTGTAGTTAGGCACTCCAGTTCTTGTCCCTGATTTCCCTGAGCCCATGGAGCCTGAGGGAAGGTTACAGGAAGGTAATGATTGTCCTATCTCCTTCTCACAAGTTCTCCTAGAGGTCCGGTGTCCCCAGGTCATAGATAAGGGATGTAAGCCACAGTGAGTTAAGTAGTAGGGCTTGGGATGGAGGACTTGATTGGAGATGCCAAGCTCGAGTTGCCTGCAGGACCCTGCACTCTGTTCTGACTAGTATCTCACAGAAATGACATCACCATGGGTAAATGAAATAGGATTTTGTATGTGAACTTCATTTCCACTAAACATCTTCATTTGCTCTTATTCCTCTTGAATGCATTTTCAATGTTGCTGCAACATTTGGATCCTGCTTTATCAGGACCTTTGCATAAACATTTCTGTTGGTATTACACTGATTTAAGGCAATCTATTACCTAGCTTCATTTTTTTTTTCAATCTAACTTTTTATTAGTTTTCCATGTTGAAGCCAAATCAGTCTATTTGGCTAATAAATTATCTGATTTCTAGGGTGTGTGTGTGTGTGTGTGTGTGTGTGTGTGTGTTAATCCTCTTGTCTTTCACAGAAAACTTTACTGCTGCTTATCCCTTTGTCTATATTCTTACTATTTGAAAACATGTTGTTGTTTTTTTTTTTAAAGACTTTATGTGCTACTTGAGAGAACAAGTGAGAGAGAGCATGAACAGTGGGGAGAGGGAGAAGCAGGCTCCCCACTGAGCAGGGAGCCCAATGTGTGGCTCCATCCCAGGATTCTAGGATCATGACCTGCACCAAAGGCAGATGCTTAACCTACTGAGCCACCCAGGTTCCCCTCTGCTCACTATTTCAGTTACATCTTTTCCCAACCATCCTTTGACTATATGGTAATAGGGAAGAGAGGAGAAAATGTAAATATTGTACTATGGGCATGCTGATACATTAAACTCAGTAAACCTCTAATTTGTTACATCTATGAAAAGGCAGAGAATTAGTTAAAACTGTGTCAGCCTCTGATTTGAAGGTTGAAGTGGTCAAAATCACTTGGTCACCACCCCACTCCCTTTTTAATGTGACACCTAATATATTTGAAAGCTAGTGGAAAGGATTTGGAGAGAAAGTCTTGTGATTGCTCTTTTATCAGATTCATTCCCTGAAGTTACTTGCCCAAAGCATTCATTTTCTCATCATGATCATGAGGAGAGCAGTAGTATGACTAGTGATGAAAATTATGTGACCGGTGCAACCAAATGTGTTCAGTGGAATGCCTAGGAGATGGTCAGAGCATGTGGCTTAAAATTAAAGGTTACTAAGTTTCTTTGACTTTTTTCTTTAGACAGGCTGGAACATATTTCAGAATGTCAGAGGATATTGGTATTGAGAAATGAACTGATTAAAAAAAGACTCTGGCCTTTTTTTAAAATTATTTCTTCGCAGATAAAGATAAGAAAAATATACGTTTTCTGAAAAAAGTAGAGAATTGCCTTTCTCCTTTGGTCTGCAGATTCATACATAAAAACATACACCCTACAGCTATTTATTGAATACCTGCCATGTATGTTCCAGGCCTTACTCTGGGATACTAAGATATAATGATGAACAAAGTTTCTTTATTTAAGAGCCTTATTTCATAGTGGAGGGAGAAAGATAAATGTCATGTTTAAAGTATATGAAGAGTAGGTGCTTTGGAGGAGCAAAAGGGGCAGAATGATGGTGTTAGGGGATACTGAGTGGGGGGTGCTATTCCATGTAAGGCAGTAAAGGAAAACTCTTCCGTTAATGTTGAATAGTATTCTTTGCCCTTTGGTGAAGAGACTGCAGTTGATCAAACCAGGAAGTGGGAGATGTGTTAGAAGGAGTTGTGATGCAGGTGGGAAAGGATGGTAAGCACGAGCAGAGAAAAAGTAGTAGCCAGGGAAATGGTGAGGAATGCTTAGCTTAGGTATCATTTTGGAGTTAGAATTGCCTGGATTGAGTGATGGATTGGATATGATTTTGAGGGAAATAGTAGAAAACAGGAGGACTTCAAGCTGAGTTCAGCAGTTGCAACAAGAGCATCCCTGTTTTTTTAAATTAATTGATTTTTTTATTATTTTTGAGATGAGGAAAACTGCTGGAAGAGCAGGTATGGAGGGGTTGTATGTGTCTGGTTTTGGACAATTTAAATTGAAGATTCCCATTAGACATCCAAGTAGAGATGCCGAGAGTAGGCCCTTGGGTATTCAATCTGGAATTCAGGAGACACATGTGGCTAGGATTCTACTTTTGGGAGTCAGACCTTCTTTTCATCCCAGTGGCTCCTGTTCCAGATGAGGGCACCATTTATTCTCCTTTGAGTTTTTAGGACTCCCTCTGTCTTGGCCTTCTACTGTTTTACTTTTGCTACTCTTTCAATTCACTTCGAAGAGCCTGAGTTTTTTCTAAAATGCAACTTTTGTGATGTCTGTCACATACTTAAACCTCCGTGGCTCCTCATTGCTTAGAGGATAAAATCCAGACTTCTTAACCTAGCTTAGAAGGTCTTGCATGATGCGGCACCTGCTTAGTTTCTGGTGTCGTTTACTTGCACTCAATATTCTCTGCTCTTACTATTCTCACTTCTTTCTGTGCCCATCAAGTTCTTAGATCTTTAGACCTTCAAACACTGTCTTTCTGTTATCTGATCCATCCTCCTACCACCCCAAACCCTTCTCTCCTGCCTAACTCCTTTTCTCTTTTAAGCTTTTGATTAGGTATCACTTATTACATGAAGACACTGTCTCATAAGTATGGGTTATGGAGTTCTTTATTTACTGTGGTTCTTATCAAAACATTGGAGACTTATCTATATATTGTAGTTGACATTTGCTTTGCGTTCACCGTTGTTGGTCTTTAAATTCTGTTGGGCTAGGATGTCTCTCTTTTGACTAGTATTATGTCTATATCGCCTAGCACAGTCCCTTTTAATTGGTGCTTAAAACTCATTTGAATGAGAGAATAAGTAAAGTTGCTGATTATAAGACACATATGCAAAATTCAACAAAGTTTCTACATTCTAGCAGTAACTAGTTACAAAGTATAGTGGGGAAGGGTAGAATTAACCAGTCTCTCTGCCCCCCATCCCCATACTTAAGAGTATAATTTAGATATACTTAGGACACCTAACTCTAACAATGTGCAGGTTGCCTACAAAGAACACTGTGCTAATCTGAATAACTGTAAACACATGTCATGTTGATGGCTGGGAATTTTGAATATTGTCAACATATCAAATCTCCTTGAATCTATTTACAAATGCCTCATGAGTCAAATACAATTCAAATGGATTTTATTTTTGGAACTTTTGAATCACTCTAAGGTTTGCATGGAAAAATACATGAGAAAAAGAAAATTTAGAAAGGGAAGCAAAAATAATTTGAACATACAATTAAGATACATCATGCAAGGCTTAAGACAAAATGATAGCGGCACAGGAACAGTACTTAGAATAATGGAACAGAATTAGAAGCCCAGAAAAACAATTAAGGATAAAAGTGTAATATAAAATCAGCTGGGAAAGAGGACTATTAATAAAATGGTAGAGGTAATTAGTTAATAAATATTTTGAAAAATTTAAAAGTTGATCCCTGTCTCACACTATGTACCAAAACGTGATTATGATGGTCTTTTTTTTGACATAATGTAATTATATTGTGCCATCTTATATATATGAAGATGCTTTTGGAAGCTATTTCCCCTAATATTAGTGATTTATTTGTACATATGTAACTAAACACTTTGCTCCATTATTCTTTATTATCAAGATCCTATTTTTATAAGATGAATGGCTTTGACCACAGCTGCTATCCATGGACACAAAGGAGAGGGAAGATGATAGGATCACTATTGGTTCCAGCTCTTAACCTTGACTATCATATACTTTGCTGTAAGGACACGTCATACATAGATTGTTGTTTAGCATGATACATTTATTCTCTTATTTTTTACTAAGGATAGGGAGGTTAGATACATCTGTTGATTTTAAAACTCTCAGATACAATAAGCTAAGTATCAAATTTTGACTGTTTTCAAAGATTTGGATAACAGATTATAAACCACCTACTCTGCCAGTTTATTAGGAACTATATTTTTAAATAAGCATGGTATATCAGACATAAAATAGCCATGTGTATATGTTTGCTTAGCCCTCTTAGAGCTAACTTCTTAACCTACCCTAAGTGTAAATATATTCGTTTATGTAATCATACATAATTGAGTCCTGTATACTGCTCAAATGTGCTAAGTGTACTCATTCTTAGACCCAATGGTATTGGTTTCTATAATGAACATCGGTTTTGTTTTTCCTGTTTGACTTTCAAGTATTTACTCTTAGTTTTTCTAGCATAAAACCACCAGTGCCTATTTGAAACAGTTTAGGTCTTGAGATATCTATTCTTTTTATAACTATGTTTAAAAGAATTCTAGCTTTTTAGATTCTTTGATAATAGTTAACGACCTGTCCTTTTACTGCTGAATGTTTTACTGACATGGATCTATCCTTGGTTTTACAGAGAGAAGAGAAGAAGAAGATTTTGAAGAAAAGAAAGCTATTAAGAAAAAAATTAAAGAGCTTAAATTTTTAGATTCTAAAATTGCCCAGAATCTTTGTACGTATGAAACTTCAGTACTATTACATTAGCAAAACACTGGAGGTGGTTCCTATAAATTATTTGATTTTCTTTATGACTTGTTTTTCGTTATTTTAATATTTTATTATTTGCATAACAACTTCAAAGATAATTCTTTTCCTTTAGGCAATCTATGGGTTAAATTCTTCAAAAAAATTAATGCATTTTAGAAAATAAAATTGCAAAAAAAATAAAATAAAATTGCTAAGGAAAGTGTTTAAAATGAAAATAAGTCTATAACTTACCCTTTGTCTAAGTATATAAATAATGAGTTAAGAAATTTAGGTGATAACATCATATTTTAAAAAATGGTAGTGGATTATTTCTTTTATACCTCTGAATCTCTATTATTTTTGATACTTGATCACACACAAAAGAGGTTGGAATATTAATGGAAATTAGGATGATGAGTAAAATGAATTCCATTATCCCATCTGAGCAGTTCAAAGCCTTTCCTCAGAAGTAATGACTGGAAATATTTTAGATTTAATTACTGTTAGAGGAGCTAAATACTTAGTGTTGAATTGTCTCCCTGACTGAATTACTCTGGGAAAAGAGGGCAAAGAGTTTTGCTTCTAACTCATTTCCAACTGCAACTTAAATGCATCAAAGATAGTTTGCTTGGAACTGAGATAATACCATATGTATGTATTACTTTCTAAATTTGTGAGAGGAATATAATGTCGAGAATTTAGAGGCATGGAAAGTTAACATGGCTCTTTAGTCTGCCTTTCAATTATTACATGCCTCAAGAGAGCTTTAGCAAGTATTGGGAACAAAATTCTTTGGTAAGAGGATAAAGATCCATGCTATCAATGGAAGAAGGAATTATGCTGGGGTCAGTAAGTATAAAAGACAGAGCTGGGGATCCCTGGATGGCTCAGCGGTTTAGTGCCTGTCTTCGGCCCAGGGCATGCTCCTGGAGTCCCAGGATCGAGTCCCGCATCGTGCTCCTTGCGTGAAGCCTACTTCTCTCTCTGCTTCTCTCTCTCTCTGTCTCTCTCTCTGTCTCTCATGAATAAATAAATAAAATCTTAAAAAAAAAAAAAAAGAGCTGACACTCCTATGGAAGTTTTGAGACCTCCTTCCTTTCATGCTTACTATGACAGAGGACCACCCCTTTTTTGCAGTCTGGATATGCCAAGATCCCCATGGATAGTGTGTAAACAACGATGTGCTTGGCCAATATACTACTCTATTATTTCTGGGTAAAAGTTGATTGCACATCCTCTACATTCTTGAAATTAGAAGTCGCCATGTGACTTGTTTAGGCCAAGGACAGCGTAGGTGGAGATGAGGTACCTTTTGCGTGGAAGCATTTATTGCTGGTGTGAGAAACTCCAGTGCTCTTTCCCTTGCACGCAGAATGGCAGTCAAAATGGTGTCCATCACCGTGATGTGAAGATAGTATCAGAGCTCTTTCTGTTGTGTAATAGACATGTAGTCTGAATTAGAAATGATTTGTATATTGTATATGTACGTGTACATGCTTAGACTACTGAGATTTGGGGGACTGTTACATGATATAGATAGTTTCAGGGAATTTTCCCTTTAAAGAAATGTTGACTTCAAAGCATTATTAACATAGATAACGTCTAAAAGTTCTGTTCTCTGTGATCTGAAAGAGTTTTTCTTGAAAAGTGTCCATGACTTGCATTACTGATTCCTAGGCTTAACTCTAAACAGCCTGGTTAAGGTCCTGAAGAAATCAATCTATTCTCTCTTTCTCTCTTTCTCCTTCTCTCTTTCTCTCTTTCTCTCTTCTTTTTCTTTTTTCTTTTCTTTTCCTTTCTTTTTTTTCTCTCTCTTTCTCCTTTCCTTTCTTTCCTTTTCTTTCTTTCCTTTCTTCTTTCAAGATTTTATTCATTTGAGAAAGCAAGAGTGCACGCACATGAGCAGGGAGGAAGGGCAGAGGAAGAGGGACAAGCCAGACTCTTGCTGAGCAGACACCTGGACTCAGGGCTTGATCCCAGGACCCTGAGATCATGACCTGAACTGAAGGCAGACCCTTAATCAACTGAGCCATGCGGGTACCCCCAAGAAATACCATTTTTAACAGAATTCTTTTCAGATGGATCAGCCATAATAGGTTAGCATAAATAACGATCTCAAAGTTGAATAATTGACGTTGATATTATTTATGTGACAAAACATGTGCTAAATGGGATTTGAAATTTAATTGTAATGGCTAATAATTATTGATTACCTTTTTGTTCTAGTTCTATGTTTGGCCCTTTAATCTTTATTACAAGCCTATCACATAGGTGGTAGCATTGATATTATGGGTAGGTATAGCAGTTCAGTGACTTGAATAAGGTTGCTTATTTTGAAAATGGTCAGTAGGAATACAGTATGCTATTCCTGTTTGGAAATAACAAATAATATTATAAAGAGGATATTGTTTGTCTTTTTCTTTTAGCTAGAGGATATATATTCATTTATTTGTTAAACATGTTTTAAAGTATAAGACCGAACAGTCTAGAATTTATACCATGTCATATTATGATGTAATCCATTTCTGGATTCTTCTTGCCCTCTTTGGTTGTAGCGAGTATTATGACTTAAGCTTTAAGAAGCTTTAGCAACCTATAATCTTGACCGTAATTATAGTCTGATTCACAGCTGGTTTTTGTCTGTGAAATTCAGTCTTTTGAGATACTGGATTCTGAAAAGAGTCTTGTGGTAGTGCCAAGACACTCTGTTGTCACTTAGAAACCTGAGATACTTTCTCTGAGATTTCTCTTAACTGAAATATTTGATAGAATTTTGGGGAAAGGATCTAAAATCTACTCCTTTGTTTACCTATTTATTCAAGGGTGTATTAGGTTCTCCCATATTTGAGTTCATAATTGGTTTGGCAGAGACCCTCGGCTGAGCATAAAAGGTACAGTTCCAGCCACTCTAGGCTTGAGAGATGTCTTAGGAGTTTTACAAAGTTCATATGCGGGAACCCTGGGTGGCGCAGCGGGTTTAGTGCCTGCCTTTGACCCAGGGCGCGATCCTGGAGATCCAGGATCGAATCCCACGTCGGGCTCCCGGTGCATGGAGCCTGCTTCTCCCTCTGCCTATGTCTCTGCCTCTCTCTCTCTCTCTCTCTCTCTCTCTCTCTCTCTGTGACTATCATAAATAATAAATAAAAAAAAATAAAGTTCAAAGTTCATATGCTTTACCAGATTTTTGGAGTATTAGAGCTATAAAGGGAAGAACCCTGGAATCTATGAATTAATGTAAAGGTTTAAATATTTATAAGTTCCCTTGAAGAAAACATGTGTGACTGGTTCCAAAATCTGCACACTTTACACTTCTTCACTGAACTCAAAGCTCCCCACTGGGATCTATATAATCACATTTTGAAGGATAAGATGCATGTTAGTAAAAATATTCACTTTAATGGGTCTTTTGGAGGCTTTAAATGAGTATCTCATTCTCAGTAACTTTTAATTTGTTTTTTAAAGGTCTAGGCTTGCCTTCTGAATTGTGTGTTATGCATTAGGCCATTTTCAACTATTCTGTCACTTTTTTTGCCCTTAGAGCAACTGTTTTCCTAAAACCTTATTCATAAGCGATAAAAACAACATAGTTAAAAAAACACAACAATAACATAGTTTAGTCTTTGTAAATATTGGTATTTGATGTACATGTTATTTTAACTATATAATCATTAATACCTGAAAGCAATGGATGAATTGCAAATATAGAAGAAAGTAAAGGAATAAATGATGTCCATTTGCAAAATAAACTCTTCTAAAACATTTCATTTTTTTATATGTTATTATATTGATTATGCAAGTTGTGTAGTTTTGTTTATTCCTATGGTTTGTATACTTCAAAAGTGTGTGACATCATAGAAGGTTTTTATCTGTAATTTTTTTTTATCTCCAAGATCATTTTCACTTCGGGCACCAGTTGCAAGTTTGGGGGTCCCCAAGGCCACTCTTAAGTATGATAATTTGTTACAAGATTTCCCAGAACTGACAGAAAGCTATTTGACTCACACTTACATGGTACAGATTAAAATCAGTCAAGTAAAGAGGTACATGGAGCAGAGTTTAGGAGAATTCTGAGGGTGGAGTTTTCAGCCATGGAGAGCTCTAGCTTCTCCCAGCAATGATGCATAATAATACTCACAGATTATTGCCAACCAGGGAGGCTCACTTAAGCCCTGGTGTCCAGCATTTTTACTAGGTCTTGGTTATATGACCTGAGTTTTCAGACCCTCGAGTGGTAAGGCTAATACTGTGACCCAAAGCCCCCACCATAGGTCACATTATTAGTGTAGACTGTCTGGTGTAACCTGGTATCTCCAGTAAATAGAGACACTCTCATCACACAGGACATCCCCGGGGCTTTTGAGAATAGCTCACAGGAACCGGACCTCACTCGAGCAAGCTGAATCCTTTACCACACAGTCAGTGTCACCTTTTTCCACCCCATGTGTTCTGTTTTCATATTATTCTTTTAAAATTATTTTAATTGCATTGTTATGGCATATTATACAGGAGTGAATATATACAATGCATGCTACAGTTTAATCTAAATCAAACACCTACAGCTAAAGAAATAGAACGTGACTCCTACTTTAGAGACTTAATAGGACCTTTTCCAATTTTATCTCCCTTACTATGTGAAGTATCATTATCTTAAATCTTGGTTTAAGTATTTCTTTTCTTTATAGTTTTACCAACCATGTACATATTCTTAAGTAAGTTGTTTGGTTTGGGCTGACTTCGAATTGTATATGAATAAAATTATAGCATATTAATGCCTCTAACTGTAGTATATTCATTTTTATTGTGGTTATAATACCGTGTCTTTGAATGCTATACTCTATTCATTTACTCCTTCGTTGACTCTTGGGTTGTTTCCAGCTTTGGTGGTACTAAGGCAGGATGTGGCAAACTATAGTCCACATGCTAAATTTTGCCCTTGCCTGTTTGTTGAAACACAGTCTTTTGGAACTTAGCCAGGACATTTATTCATATATTATCTATGGATGCTTCTGTGCTATGCTAGCAAAGTTGACTCGTTGTGATAGAGACTGTATGGCTTACAAAACCTAAAATATTATGTAGCTGTAACAGAAAAAATTAGGTGACTATTGCTCTAAGTTTATACTGTTCTGTGTTTGTACAAATTTATTCCTCGACAATCACTGCTTGAATATTCCTGCTTCCCTGCCTTACCAGTGCCATGTGTTTTACAAGGATCTAGTGTGGCTTTAAAAAAATTTTCCTTGTGATTTGTTGAGCATTCTTATTGTGATGATTTGTGTGTCTCTCTGTAATTCTAGAAAATTCTAACATTTTCTCTTCAAATCAGATTTCTTTCAACTGTGTTCTTTTTGTGATTGCCTGTTGCAACGCCAAGTTGACATTTTTAAGGTACCTTTATTCCTCTTCTAGGTCTCTTCACTTAGTATTTTCCCATCTCTTTATAATTTGTGTTTTGGATCACTTCTTTGCCTATGTCTTTGATGTTCTCAGTTTTCTCTTTATCTGATGTCTGATCCATATGTTGTTTTTAATGTCAGTAGTTTAATATATATATATTCACATATATGTGTATATATATATATATGCATATAATTTTTTCCAAGTTTTTTTCCTCCCTCAAATCTTGTTTCTTCTTAATAATCTTTTTCTTCCTTTCTTGGCCATTATTTCAAACTTTCATTTTTTAAAATATTTTTTTCTCCCAGGATTTCTGTTTTCCTTCCTTTCAGGGCAGCTCAGTAATTCATTTAAGATATATACACACACGTGCATGCACATATGTATGTTTTTTAGGTGTTTCAAGGTTTTATTTTTTTATTCTTGAAGTATAGTTGATGCACAATATTAAAATTAGTTTCAGTTGTACGAGAGAGTGATTTGGGAGCTCTATACTTTTTGCTGTACTGAGGGTATTTCTTGATTAAGATAAAAAATATCCTTTCAGGATGGAGGAGATATTTCAAGAGCTTTTCTCTTCCATAATAACTAAAATATATAAAAGTATAATTTTTTTCTCTCAATGACTATATTATGCTTCAGAGTAACTTTATCCTTTGATCTTTGTATTTAATGTTGTAATCCTTTCTATATTTCTGTGTTGTATCCACAGACTAGGTTTCTTGAGTGAAATTTATTGCTTCCTAAAGGGAATTAATAATTTCAGAGTTTCTGCTTAATCTTAGGAAATTTGCAATTCAGGTGTATTTTAACAATTGCCTTTTCAATTTGCCTACTCCTAAGGTTTAACATATTATTACTTTTTTTTTCCTTTGGTCTTTTTTTTTTTTTCTTAATCTTTTAATTAAGTTTATATATATTTTGCTCATTTTTATTTTTAGATCCCTGGGTATTCTAAATGAAGGAAAAACAAATGCTTTCGATCTTAAGGCAGGTTTATCTACTCAGCTTCCTTGCTTTTTAAATGTTTTGGTGCTTTGATGGTGTTTCCCTTTTATGGTATCAGATATCAATCTTTTCACAGATTTTCCATCAACTTATACGATTAAGATGTTCTCCTACCGGGGCAACCCCGGTGGCTCAGCGGTTTGGCGCCGCCTTCAGCCCAGGGCTTGATCCTGTAGACCCGGGATTGAGTCCCATGTCAGGCTCCCTGGATGGAGCCTGCTTCTCCCTCTGCATATGTCTCTGCCTCTCTCTCTCCCTCTCTCTCTCTCTCTCTCTCTCTCTGTCTCTCGTGGATAAATAAAATCTTTAGAAAAAAAAAAAGATGTTCTCTTACCATACCGGAGCCAATTTGGCACGTTAAATTTCTTTTAGTATTCATTTGTGTTAATATTTACATTTAATTCTACAATCATATGCAACTTGTTTTGTACATGATATACAGATTTAGATTTCTTGTCCCATCAATTGTTTATTGATGATTTCTTTGAGATCATATAGTTAATATATTTTTGTACTTTTTTCATTGTCTTCTATAGGGTTATCCTGTTATAATTTCATTAATCTCTGTTGCATTAATAATTATGTCATTTATTCTATCTTGTTGGGATACTGCGGATTATACCGATCCATAATTTCTAGTACCATTATCTCATATTTATGACTGAGTTCAGAAATGTGTCAATGAAGCTGGTGATGAGAATACAAATGGTACCCTTGTTGCTTATCTGTAGATGATCCATGGTATCCTCAGGTCCTACAGCCTTTAGGAAAGAAGTAGATCATATTTTCTCAATCTTATAAAAAAAATACTGTCCTTCTATGAAAATACCTACAGACAAAATGACCTAAGTTCAGCATATAAAATAAATTAGTGGCAAATTCTGAGTATGTTCAGGAAGTGACATAACGCCACTGAAGAAGAGATAGAATAGTAGAGTAAGGTAGGAAACAGCAAAAGCGTTACATCTAATACTGTGAAAATACACATTTACCTCAGTAGAGCTTTTGAGATCATTGTGTTTTAATATTAGATATATGAGGTATTTAAAAAATGTAAATAATGTTGAAACTCTTAGTAATAACATATTATCCATTTGGGTAGTTATCCAGGACAATTTATCTTCTAGTATTGGATATTCAAACTTTAATTACAAGCAAAAGCTATTTTTCTGGCATATTGTCTAATATTTTTATTTTTTATTATTATTTTTTAAAGATTTTATTCATGAGAGAGAGAAAGAGACAGAGAGAGAGAGGCAGAGACACAGGCAGAGGGAGAAGCAGGCTCCATGCAGGTAGCCTGATGTGGGACTCGATCCCAGGACTCCAGGATCATATCCTGAGCTGAAGATGGCGCTAAACCGCCAAGCCACCCTGGTTGCCCTAATATTTTTAAATGGGGAAATGCTACTATAATTTGCAGTAGTATTAATGCACTACTTATCAGTTTTCCTAAAATATTTTTTGTTAACTACTTAGTAGGGCTAGAAGATATTATACAAGCTAATAACACATGTTTAGACAAACATTACATGTTTGTACATATTGCTGTACATATTGCTGTTTCATTGCTCTTTTTATTACAATGTGATATTTTTATGGCATACCAAGTATATTTCAGGGTTTTTTTAATCACATATAAGTTGGCACCATTCCATGATAGGCTAATAATGAAGTATTAAAAATCAACCTTGGAACCAACATAATAATATAGGACCATTGCTTAAATACTAGTTCTAAAGCCACAATAGAAAATGCGCTAATGAACGTTTCTCCCATAGTAATTATATATAATGTTTAAAGTCTCTCATTTTATGAATTGTTTTTTATTTTATATATAGAACTACATCTCAGATTCTTCTCTTACTCATTATGAACCTCTCTTTTCTCCTTTTAGCCATCTTCCTGAGCTCTTTTCGGGTGCCATATGAGGAAATCAAAACGATGATATTGGAAGTGGATGAAACACAGTTGGCAGAGTCTATGATTCAGGTAAACAAACTGGCAGAGAGCTTAAATTCCAATATTTCATCACAAGCTTCTCATTAAATAGAAATCTGTAAGTGAAGCAAAATTCTTAAACCAAATCATTCAACTGGAAAATCATTGCTGCATAATTAGTTTTAGCATAACTTCTGCTTTGCCAGGAGATAAAACTTTGCATCTTCTCTTAACTGCAAACCAAATATAATGCTATCAAAATAATTGCATTTCAATTATTTTAAATGACTGTTCTGAAAGGCAAATTGTTTAATTTTACATATATGTTTTTGTTTTGGTTACAGTTAAAATTAGTAATATGTTAATTAAAATTTATTTGTATAAATCTTTTAGAATATGTTTTTCTTTGACTTTTGTCTTATAAAGCTCTATTTTGATTTGGTCTAGAAGATAGAGGGAGTGTTCTCTTTATTTAAAAGTTACCTTTATTTAAACAACCCTTCCTCGAGTCATTTATGTTTGTAGGAGTGCTAGAAGCTGTAAGCATAGCATTCTGAATTCATTCAGGAGGCTGCGAGATTTTTTTAATGGCTTTTACCCAGAGTGGCATATAAGGAATACTAGTATGGTGCCAGAGTTACTTCCTGAATTCCACATAAGGCATCAATGCATATCTTGATAAAATATAAAATCAGAGTATCAAACCACAAATTATATAGTGAGAGAATAATATGTTGACTGTCTTTCATTTTTATAATGTATGGTAGTTAGAAAAATAATTTTTTTAGCAATAAAAAGAAACCAGAGATTATTAGTGTCAACATATGTTTAAAATTATTTTAGATATTTAATCCATCAGTAGATGGTACCTTGAGCAGTTTTTGGTTTTGCCTCTCCTACCTTGTCTTCTGAATGTGGTTGTAATGTAATTCCAGTAGGATTTTTTGCTGTGAATCAATGGGACTCCCAAACACCTGATCCAGTAACTCTTAAAACCTTTATTCTCTAGCACTTTCTTGTTATGAGATCTTTGTCTTTGTTACTGTTGGATTGTAAATGTGCCTTGTTGTTGGGAGTAGATTTCAAGTTCCTTAAAGAACATTTTTCTCCTTAATACATGTTTGTATTTTTTCTAGTGCATTTGTTGAATATTTACAGAGTAGCTTTTAACTTGATTACATGAATGTGTTGGATGTTCATTTGGATTTTGTTGTGTAGAGATGGGGAAAAATGTGGATTTTTAAAATTCATGTCCAAAGATCATCCAGGTCCATACAGTTTCTTAATATATTAGTTTTCTATTGCAGCTGTAATAATTTACCACAACTCTAGTAGTTTAAAATAACACATTTCTACTGAACAGAAATCTGACACGTGTCTTACCATGCTAAAGTCAGGTGTTGGCAGGCTTGCGTTCCTTTCTGTAGAATTTAGGGGGGAAAGATCCTTTTCTTTGTCTCTCCTGGTTCTTCATGGATGCTCACATTCCTTGGTTTGGGACAACTTTTCTTCAACTCTGGAGCAGTGCTGCCTCCCTCTTCTTTTTACTATAGTCACATCTCCTTCTCGCTCCATTATTCTGCCCCTCTCTTCCACTTTTAAGAACCATTGTGGTTCAGATAATCCAGGAAAATTTTCCTATTTGAAGGTCAGCTGATAATAACCTTGATTCCCTTTGCTATGTAACTTAATATTTCCACAGATTCTTGGGATTAAGTGTGAACACCTTGGGGCGGGGGAATGTGGTTCAGGTTGTCATTCTGCCTACCACATCTACTAAATATAAAACTGGTTTTAGAAATTTAAAATCTAAAGACTTGGTTTGGGTATTTATATATTGACTAAAAAATAAGAATTTCATGCTATTTGAAGTCTTGTTTTAATTTTAAAAATATGTACCTAATTATAAAATGAAGAACTGCTGATTTTGAACAGAACATGAAGAAAACATTATTTTATAATAATCATCATTTTGGTAAGCTCTGTTCACACTCATGATTTTATTTTGGCATATCTAATCACTTATTCATATATAACTAGATGTCAGTAGTATGTTATTTTTGATGTCAGCTTTCTACCTCATTCTTGCCCACTTGCCTTCATTTGTCTTTTGTTAATTAATTCAATTAGCAAATATTTTATTACACCCACCATGTTCAGGGCATTATGTCAGGCTCAATTAGACATAGGTTTTACCTTTTTGGAACCTATAGTTCGGCAAGGAAGATGACATTTACATATAAAATTATAATACAAGATAAACATGGATAGATCAAGATTTTTTTTTTTTTTTCCGAATTAGAGGGTGTTTTAGAGGAGTACTGTGCCATGTGTGAAGGTGAGGGTACTTACATGTGTGCATGTGTGGAGGTGAGGGTTCTTTGGTGTTGAAATATGGATATAGAAAGGGCAGTAGGATTGTATGAGTTACATAGCAAGGATCAGTTATTCTGGAACGAAGAATTCCCTGTGCTGTGAGGGAAAAGCTGGAGGGTGTGTGGGCAACTGCTAAGAGTTTAGTTTGATAGGACCTTAGGATTGGTGAAAGAATGGTACCTTTGATAAAGGGAAAGACAAAGGAAGTTTGGCCTGTATTCTTACAAATCATAATAGTCTTAATACTTCACAAAGCAAAACTGATGAAGTGAAAAATTGATAAATTCATGACAAAAGATAATTATATATTAACTACAAATATTTAAGGGGATTTGATATTTATCTAAAAGGATACTGAAGAAATTCAGAGACCTGATTAGTAAATAACTCAAATAATCCAGCTGTCGGCTAGAATGGTTGAAAGAAACATAAATAACCATGTCTTTCGGCCTCAGGCAATTTTAATTAGAGAAATTTTTCTTATATGGAAAAATCTTCTACCTGTATTGTTTTTATTCAGTTGGTAGTATTAATAGTAAATACTTTTTTTATGGATGATCTTAAATTGCCACTTTTTTTTGTTTGTTTTTGGCCAGTCAACCAAGTTTTTGTCCAAAGGTACACAGTGAGTCCAAAACTTGTTCTTTGATCTAAATACTTTGATATGTAACATTCTCTAACATTATTTTTAACTAATGACACTTGGGGGGGAGTTTTTCCCGATATATATAGCATGGTATAGGCTTAATTATAACTTGTACTTGACTTTGGGTTTGTACAGAGTATATTGATGCTATAATCTGGGGTTGTGAGCACCAACCACTCTTTTAATTTTAATATAGGGACACTAACTTGTTATAACACTATTATAGTCAATTATAATTGGATACAGTGGATCTGTATAGACTTTGTCCGCAGGATTGTGTTATCATTTAAGTTCTAACAGGGAAGATAAGTTGTGTGTTTATTTGGTCTTTCTCCATTGGGAGTATTTCTCTTGTCTAAATGTATGTCTTGGGAAAGGCCATGCACAAAGAAGACAGAATAACCAAGAACCTGTGGTTTCTGGACTGCAGATGATACAGGCAAAAGGCCATGGGCACTTAGGTTCCTAAAGGATTTCTTTATAAGCTTTTTATCTGCAAAGTACATCATCCTGTGTCTTCAGTGCCTTTTCAGATTTTCTTTCCCATCAGAAAAGTTAGTTTGTCTTTGTTTTAGAAATATTTTAATTTTTATTATTAAAACTGTAATCGTGTTGATTAAATCTTGCAAGCACTTTCATTAAAACTCTCTGGATTTCATTTCTTTCTCTTTCCTTTTAGTACCAATATGATAATTTCTTTTATCCCCTCAAATGAAGTGTTAAAATGTTTGACTTTGCTGAAATTTCTGACATTTAATTCCCTAAAGCTGAAATATAATTGATCACATTTACCCAGGTGAGAAAGCTATTCCTTTGGTGTAGGTTGAGTTTTCTTTCTCAGTTATATAGTTAATCAAATAAACATTCAGCAGTGCTTGATATGAATATATAACTCTGGAGAGAGATGAGGGAAATTGACTCTTTCAAGATGCAGAGACTGTCGTATAAGGCTGAAGTTACCTAGAAATAAAACTAAAGATTGACTTTTTCAGTGGTTTGTTTACCATAGTTTATTAATAAATCTTTTTAGAATTTAGGAAGCGTATATAGTGAAGATATTTTCTTGTGGTTTTCATTTTTAGAACCTAATAAAGCATCTTCCTGATCAAGAACAATTAAGCTCACTGTCTCAGTTCAAGAATGACTATAACAACCTATGTGAACCCGAGCAGTTTGCTGTTGTGGTAAGTACTGTCTCTCAGCGTTAGCTTTCCTGGGCGGGGAGTTTTAGACTCTGTCACACAGGAAAGGAACTGTCAGGCCTTTTCACATCAGGATTGTTTCACAAATCTTTAATATCCATTCTGCCTTTTTTTTTTTTTAACCTAAGGATGTTTATGGGAAATTATCTTGATTTCAAATATATATGTTGAAATTGTAACCTCAAAGGAAGTCCAAAGAGTTTTTTAAAAGTATAAACATGATATTTTTGCGTGTGTTCTCTATTTCATGTCAAAAGGTAAGATGAAAACTGCACTGCTGTGACTGAAGAGTATATTTATGATTTATTCTGGAACTACGTATTCCAGCATATTACAAGAGTAGCTTCAGTTTTTGGTTCTAATCTCTTACCTCCATTCATCTTCTATGTTAGACTCTGGAATTAGAAATATAGTCTCTTTCTGGAAAATGAGGGTGAAAAAATGAATACGTTTAAAAAAAATCTTTAAGATACCTTGATAATCATCTTGTTTCAGCCTCCAATTTTATAGAAGTTGGGGTCTAAAGGGGTGAAAATACTTATCAATGTTATATATTAGCTGTGCTGCAACTTAAGATTTTATCAAGCTTGCTTTCTTCTTTTCTTTTTTCCTATCATTAAATTATCATTTTGAAGTTGGTTACATTCAGTCATCCTGACAATACTTTAGTGTTTCATTTCTTTTTTATATGTAAGGTTATTTTTTTTCTCTTTTATCTTCAGTTCTATTACCAATCACCAGGGTATGATAGAATTGTTATTTGATATAATTTTGAAAACTCGGGTTGGGTAACTGCAGGGCTCTCTGCCTACCATATTTTGCATGTGGTTGGCATTTGCTGAAAAAAGCAAGATTTTTCCTTTTTTTTTTTTTAAGATTTATCCTATTTATAGTCTTACAATTTTGATTATAAAACTTTATAACTTATTTTCTTTACAAAAATGTTATTCTTTTTCTTACGCAGTTCTCTAGGGTTCCATTTTTTTCTCCTCTTTTTCTCTTTTCTTCTGTATTTTCTTATTTGCTTTATATTCTTTTACCTGATCACTTTGTCTTTATTTTGATCCCTGTTTGATGCTCTACCTGTAATGTCTTCCACTGGGAATAAGTGAGTAAGGGAGAATTTGCATTAAATTTTTAACTACAAACTACTTAGAGATTTGATTTTTGCCCATCTTTTTTGACTTGAATGAAGATTACAAAATGCAAAATTACAATTTTAAGATATTTCCCATTCACATTAGATCTGAAATACATATGTGAAAAATGCCTTTTTAGCAAGTAACTTTTACATTGCACATCATCACAGAACAAATGTAAAACTCTTGGCATGTTTTAGTGATTTTCACAGAAGAATGAGCTTGAACTTGCAGTTATTTTAGGTGTATTTAAGATAGCCAAGTTATGCCCTCCTTTGAAAATCTGAAGTTTGCATCGAAGACCCATGATTTACAAGCAGTGTTGTCATAGGGGTCAGAAAGCTAAAACAATTATATTTCTAGATACTAATGCTAGAGGTTATAGTTTTGATTTTAAGACAGAGATGGACCATTTCCATTTCAGGAGGTGTCAACTGAAACTTGACCTTGAATCTACACATTCCATGCCAGGTCATACCTGACTGCAACTGGAATTTAATGTAGAAAGATTAATGCTATTGAAAAACTTCTGCTATGGACAATATGAACACTGCTTTATCATATGTTTGTGAATATTCTTGAACACATTTTCATAATTTCTAGTTTGTGTGGTACTAACATTTTAAGACCTAATTGCTTTGGTGAAGAAATGAGAAAGAAAGTTGAGGGGGAAAAATACCGTAATACAAGCACACACACTATATATATAAAATATATATAAATATAAATATATAGGATATGTTAAAATAGAAATATATATAAATGTTTTGGTTGAATGATAATGTTCTTCAATTATACCTTCTTGCATTCCAACTTTTCACCATTCCCAGTCTGTCTCCCTCTACCTCTCAGACACCTCCCCCACCAGAAAAAGAAAGGAAACCTGCTTAAAGTTCTAAACAATACTTGAGAATTACCAAAGGAACATGATGGACAAAACTTGTAGAACAGTGTGGAATGCCTCAAGTTTTTGCTCTTGCTGGATTAAAAGCTCAATATTAAGTTTCTTTAAAGAGTGATATGATATATTTTCAATTTACGAGATTATATAAGTAAGGTGATTTGGTGGTTTTAGGTAACTGATTATTATGTGTATTTCTATGATTCCCATTATACCGTTTCAGTTTTAAAGTAATAAATTATGTTTGTATTGAAGGTGGGCTATTACCTTGAGGAAAGATAAACTACAGATTCCTACACGACTTTGATCTTGTAGAACAACATTTACTTCTTGATTAAACTTCGGCTTAAAGTACGAATCATTTCTACCTAAAAACCATCAGTGTATCAGAGACAAAGAATAGGCAAGGATTAGGATAGCCTTTGCACCCCCAAATAAGGCCAACACTTGCCTTTTCATTTTCACCCAAGACAAACATACTTTTAGTTCTATATCATCTTCAGGCTTTGTAATCTGATAGTGATTTCTTTTCTTTTTTTTTTTTTAAGATTTTATTTTTTTATTCACAGAGACAGAGAGAGAGAATGAGAGGCAGGGACATAGGCAGAGGGAGAAGTAGGCTCCATGCAGAGAGCCTGACGTGGGACTCCATCCAGGGTCTCCAGGATCACGCCCCGGGCTGCAGGTGGCACTAAACCACTGCGCCACTGGGGCTGCCCTGATAGTAATTTCTATATTGTTTTCATTTTAACAAAAGTCATTTAACAATAGCTCAGTTGATTAAGCATCTGACTCTTGGTCTCTGCTCAGGTCATGATCTCTGGGTCATGAGATTGAGCCCCGAATCAGGCTCTATGCTAGATGTAAAGCCTGCTTAAGATTCTCTCCCTCCCTTCCCCTCTCCTCTCTCTCTCTCTCTCTCTCTCTCTCTCTCGCTCTCTCACTCTAACTAAAAAAATATGTATGTATATATCAGTTAAAACTCTAATTACATTGTTTACCAGTTTAACTCTTTCTTTTATCCAGTTATATAAATTTACTAATTTGATACATGTGATTTCTCAGAAAGGTGTGTTCCATTTCAACAAACCTCAAAATTTGATATGCTAAAACTTACTGTAGTTGTTTGCATTAAATAATGAACCTTAATTCCTCTAAAGAATTATGTAAAATTCAATAAACAAAAAGCATCTCCACCAGGACATTGGTATTTGTTTATTTTATTTTCTCTTTGATAGAAAGGCAGTGTGCAAAAGTAACACATCCAAAATACTAGTAACCAATGTCAATTGAAGACCAATTAGAAAAACATGTAAATTAGAAATATGTTTTACTTTTGTCATGTATTATTTAGATAGAACTTTTTAGGACTGTATTGCCTATATAGAGTGTGGTATATAAATAGACTATTGAGAAATACTATGCCAATATTCATTAAATTGTATGTCCTTGAAGCTTTCTTTCAATCATTAAACCATTTGCTATGTCTGTATTCTTTCCAGGTTTCCAGTAATAAAGTGTTTCATGTGCATTTTATTTCTCCCTTGAAATTGGAAGCAAAATGTTTTAATGCAAGTACTATCATTATTCCTTTAAAAAAAAGGACCTTTTAATTCATGAATACTAAATATAGGTACTTTTACGCTATGAAGGATTTAGTCACTCATCTGTTACTTTTAATAATTCAGTCTTAAGGTACCAATTCTCTTTGTAATCCTTATGTCCTGGACATTGGCCAGTATGAGCAGGAAAGTTCTTAGGTGTTCTAGACCTGGTCCTGTCCATGCGCTGTAGTCTAGTTTGTGATGGTGACATTGGTGGTAGTTGGTGGTCTGGTCTTTTGGAATTGATCTTCTGGTGCTATGAATTCAAGGCCTAATAGTTTCAAGATACTGTTAATTTGTTTTTGTCGCTGGGTATAGTACACTTCTATGCCCTATGTTTTCTGGGAGTTTTTGACATATGAAAAATAATACCCCATCCAAAATCTGAAAAAGTTGTCATTTAATGCTGAGAGATGAAAGGTTCTAGTCAAATGGCATTTTATTTATTTTATTTTATTATTTTTTAAAGATTTTATTTATTTATTCATGAGATGCACACACACATACACACATACACACACACACACAGAGACACAAGCAGAGAGAGAAGCAGGCTCCATGCAGGGAGCCCGACGTGGGACTTGATCCCGGGACTCCAGGATCAGGCCCTGGGCCGAAGGCAGGCGCTAAACTGCTGAGCCACCCAGGGATCCCCTCAAATGGTATTTTAAAGGAGTGCTGTGAGAGGTGGTCTGTCTCTGAATCTTTTTGTGTGACTTGAATGAGACAGTTTGCATGCTGATTTTATTTATTGGTTTAGGTTCTGGGCAAAAAACACTGAATACTGACTGATGTGCTTAATTTGAAATATTCTTTTCCCAGGGCTGTTCAGGACTCTCTGTTGTTGAGAAATTGCTTTATATTTGGTATGCCCTATCCTGGTGCTTTTATTCAACCTAATTTTCTATCAGTAAGTGAAGAAGTGAAAATATACCTGCCTGTCTCTCTGTTTGGGTTCCTTCCTTCCATCTTTAGCTCTAACACCTCCTCACTTATCCTCCGCAAATCCTGACTTCTTACCAAAGGTTGGCTCCCATTGAGTGGGACTTGATTTTTGTTGTGAGACCAATTTTTATATTTGCAGTTTTTTTGAATCAGTAAACCATTAGGTAAAAATCACTGTTTTCACACAATCGTGGTTTAACTGTATAAGAAGTAACATAAGTGAATATTCATTGGGATCAGAAGATGAGCTAAAGTTTGGAAAAATGTCTAAAAATTTGCATTTGAAACTTGGTGCAAAAGTTTTTGAGTATTTGTCTCCATATTATTAAATTAGGTTAACCTGCCTGTTCTTCAAAGGGATTAAAACATTTATAGGAAAGGTTGAATTGAACAAATGTCCTGTTTGTGTTCTGTATTTTGAGCTGCCACCATTTGGTGTCACTGTAGGGCAGGGCTTTTAAACTTTGTGCAGGAGAGACCTCCATTGGTTTCTTTTTTTTTTTTTTTAATCAAAAAATGTTGTAGGAAGTTTATGCATATTTCCCTGCATTAAAAATGCCTGTTTTAAAATATACGCTAATATTCTTGTAAGACATTTAAATAATGTATAAAAGTATTGAATACAATGTGAAAGTTCCTTGTATCTCACTACCTCACTCCATTCCATACAAATTATTTTTAACATTTTGTTGGACTTCCAATCCTATTTCTTTGTATTCATAAATATATATGTGTTCATATGAACATTTAGAAAAAATACATTGTTTTGAAACTTTCGTTATAAAAAACCTATTTGGAGATCTTTATTATCATGATGTACTGTTTTTAAATTCTTTCTTTCTTTCTTTCTTTCTTTCTTTCTTTCTTTCTTTCTTTCTTTCTTTCTTTATTTATTTATTTATTTATTTATTTATTTTATGATAGTCACAGAGACAGAGATACAGGCAGAGGGAGAAGCAGGCTCCACGCACCGGGAGTCCGATGTGGGACTCGATCCCGGGTCTCCAGGATCGCGCCCTGGGCCAAAGGCAGGCGCCGAACTGCTGCGCCACCCAGGGATCCCTGGTTTTAAATTCTTAAATGGTATTCTTTGGTCTCTCCTGTGACTTTTTTTTTAAACTTTTATTATTCTAATGAAGGATGGTTAGTTTGAGGGTTTTTAAGAAGTTTGGATGCATCTTCATGTATGTATTTGAATATACTGTTCAGAAATATTATGCCAATACCCATTAAATTTAGGTCTCCAGCATTTTTTAAAAGAGTGATTCTACATTCATCCTGATATATGCATTTGAAGGCAGTGTATCTTAGGCATTGTAAGTGTGGTCTCTGGGTTTAAATCCTAGACCAGCCTTATTAGCTGTGTGCTCTTCAGTAGTTATTTACTTTTCTGTACCTTAATTTTCTTACTTAGGAAATGGGACTATATTATTTCCTGTTGCTGCTATAAAAAATTACCATAAATTTAGTGAGTTCCAAACAACAAAAGTTTATGATCATTTAATTCTGGAGATCAGAGGTTCAAAGTGGGTCATCAGGGCTACATTCCCTCAAAGGCTGTAGAAGGGGATTTATTTCCTTTTTCCAACTTCTAGGGGCTGCTCACATTCCTTGGCTCAGGGTCCAGCATCTTTGTGGCTTTTGTCATGTCTCCTCTGACCCTCTCCTCTCCTTTTATAAGAGCCCTGTGATTATATTGGGCCTATTTGGATAATCCAGGATGATCTCCTCCCTCAAAAGATTCTCAATTTAATCACATCTACAAAATCCCTTTGAAGTGTAAAATAATATATTTGAAAGTGTTAGGATTAGGGCAGCCCCCGTGGCTCAGCAGTTTAGCACTGCCTGCAGCCCAGGGAGCGATCCTGGAGTCCCTGGATGGAGTCCCACATCAGGCTCCCTGCATGGAGCCTGCTTCTCCCTCTGCCTGTGTCTCTGCTTCTCTCTCTCCTCTCTGTGTATTCTCATGAATAAATAAATAAAATCTTAAAAAAAAAAAGTGCTAGGATTAGTACATGGTTATTATTTAAGGGAACATTATTCTACCAATCACAGAGACTGTAATAGTGCCTACCTCCATTGTGTTCTCCTGAGAATTAAAAAATTGATATAGTGAATATGTATAAATCCTCTTATAATAATAAACTCTAAAGGTTAGCTTTGTAATTTTTTTAGGAAAGAGTCACAGAATTTCAATTGCTAGGTTAAAGGTACTTTTAATCTTGATAGTTACTGCCAAATTACTTTTCCAAGAGGAGTGTCAGTGTATACTTTTATGAACTATATATATGGACTTTTTTCTGGTATGGTCTCCAGTATTTAATTTTTTTTTGTTTTTATATATTATAGTTCTTGATTATGAGATGATATTGAACAGTTATTATATATTTGTTATTTATTTTTCTTTTTTTTTAATTTTTTTTTTTTTTTTAATTTATGATAGTTAGAGGCAGAGACACAGGCAGAGGGAGAAGCAGGCTCCATGTACTGGGAGCCCGATGTGGGATTCGAACCCGGGTCTCCGGGATCGCACCCTGGGCCAAAGGCAGGTGCCAAACCGCTGCGCCACCCAGGGATCCCTGTTATTTATTTTTCTTAAAACTGCCTGTAATACCTTTTTTCTACTATCTTTTTTGTCCTTCATTTGTAGGAGCTCATTATGTAATCTGAGTGTTACTTTGTAAATATTTGCCATTTTTCTTAATACTTCTCACTTGTCTCTTTGCTTTTATTTATGTCTATTGTATTTTTTGGCAGTTTTGAAGTTTGATTTTACTCAACTATCAGAAAGGAGGAATACTTAGCATTTACATTGATGTGGATAGAACTGGAAGTTATTATAATGAGTGAAATAAGTCAGCCAGAGAAAGACGATTACCAATATGTGAAATATAAGAAACAGCACAGAGCATCATAGGGTAAGGAAGGGAAAACTGAATGGGAAGTCATCAGAGAGGGAGAAAAACCTTGAGAGACTCTTGACTCTAGAAAACAACCTCTGAGGGTTGAAGGAGGGGAGGTGGGTAGGAGTTTGGGGTAACTGGGTGATGGGCATATTAAGGGGGGGGCACATGATATGATGAGCACTGTGTGTTAAATAAGACTGATGAATCATTGACCACTACATTTGAAACTAAGCATTTACTTTATGTTGGCTAATTGAATTTAAATTAAAAAAAAAAAAAAGTGAGTTGAGATAAAGAAGACTCCTGTTACTTAGTGATAGGAATGTATTCTTGGTGTATGGACAAATTTGGCCCTTTGTATATAATAGGACCAGTTGATTCTGTCTTTATTTTTATTTTTTAAAGATTTTATTTATTTATTCATCAGACACACACAGAGAGAGAGAGGCAGAGACCTAGGCAGAGGGAGAAGCAGGCGCCATACAAGGAGCCTGATGTGGGACTCGATCCCAGGACTCTAGGATCACACCCTGAGCTGAAGGCAGGCATTTAACCACTGAGCCATCCAGGCATCCCTGATTCTGTCTTTAGTTTGATTGTGGGGAATACCTGTAAAGATGTAAAATGAGTGTGAAATGCCACAGACTTTACTGCGTCCCTAACATCCTTCAGTTGCTTTCTGTAGCTCATACATGGATGTCTTCAGTTCTTCTAAATAGCATAGGCTTTAAAAAAAAATCATTGAGGTATAATTGACATACGATAAAATGCACTTATTTAGAATTTGTAGAATCTGATTAATTTTGACAAATGACTATACTCTTGAAACCATCCCCATAATAAAGATAATGAGCATGTTTCCTCAGGTCTTTCTAGAAGCCCCTCCTTCCTATCCATCCAGAACTCAGTCTTTTTTTTTTTTTTTTTTTTAAAGATTTTATGTATTTATTCATGAGAGACACAGAGAAAGAGAGAGGCAGAGATGCAGGCTCCATGCAGGGAGCCCAATGTGGGACTTGATCCCGGGAGTCCAGGATCACGTCCTGGGCTGAAGGCAGGCGCTCAACCGCTGAGCTACCTGAGCATCCCAGAACTCAGTCTTTAATGAAGCATTCCTGCTGCTCCTCCTTTCTCTGGTCTCAGTTTTCACATATACTTCATCTTTCTTTAACTTGCTGAACTCTGAAGGTACCATACTTAAGCCATTTGGTATGCTTCCCTTTCCTCCTCCTTTCCATTTTGAGAAAGACTCCTCTGAAATACTTTCCCTATAAAATTCAGTATCCCTCCTCTTTGTTACCATAATGTCCTGTGCATATCTCCAAATGGCTCTTATACCCCTAGAACATAATTGTTCTTTTACGCATGACAGTCTTCATTTATGCTTAGAACTTTCTGCAGGCTGAAGTAGCTCATGTTCATCTTCATATTCTCAGCACATGGTATATCTTCTGGCACATGGTGACATAGGATATTAGCTAAATGAATATGTGCAATAAAGAAGACATGAACAGAAAGTAAGGAAAATATTTGGTAAGAACAATAAAATAACAAAGTTTGAAGAATTTTTTTAAAGAAGATTTTGTTGTTTTGGAGCAGTTTTTAGTTCATAACAACGGTGGGAGGAAGATAAGAGATTTCCTATATACTGTCCTGCTACCACATCTGTGGCCTCCCCTATTATCAACATCACCCCCACCTCAGAGTGGTACATTCATTACAGTTGATGAACTTGCTCTGACATGTTATTATCATCTAAATTCCATAGTTTACATTACAGTTCACTCTTGGTGTACATTTTCTGGGTTTCAACAAATGTATAATGATGTGTATCCATTTTTATGGTATCATATGAATATTGTTATTGCTCTAAAAAGTCTTTTAAAAATCACTTTAAAATTTTTTAATTTAAATTTCAATTAGTTAACATACAGTGTAATATTAATTTCAGGTATACAATATAGTGATTCATTGCTTCCGTACACCTGGTGCTCATTACAACAAGGGAACTCCTTAATTCCTATTACCCATTTAAACTCTCCCTCTAACCAACTTCCTCTGGTAACCATCAGTTTGTTCTCTGTTAGTTAGGAGAGTTTATTAGTTTGCCCCCCTCTCTCTCTATTTATCCTTTTGCTCCTTTGTTTTGTTTCTTATTCATTCACTGGTCGATGGATACTTGGGCTGTTTTCATAATTTGGCTATTGTAGATACAAGATTGGGATGCATGTATTCCTTTGAATTAGTACTTTTGTATTTGGGTAAATATCTACTAGTGCAGTTGCTGGATCATAGGGTAGTTCTATTTTAACTTTTTGAGGAACCTCCATATTATTTTCCAGAGTGGCTGTACCAGTTTGCCTTCCTATCAGCAGTACAAGAGGATGTCCATTTCTCCACATCCTCACCAATACCTATTGTTTCTTACATTGTTGTTTTTAACCATTTTGACAGACATAAGGTGATATCTCACTGATTTGATTTGCATTTCCCTGATGATGAGTGATGTCAAAGCATTTTTTCATGTGTCTGTTGACCATCTGTATTTCTACTTTGGAAAAATGTGTGTTCATGTCTTCTGCCCATTTTTTAATTGTATTATTCATTTTGGGGGTGTTGAGTTTGTTAAGTTCTTTATTTTGGATACTAACCCTCTGTCTGATATATCATTTGCAAATATCTTCTCCCACTCCATAGGTTTGCCTTTCAGTTTTGTTGTTTCCTTGGCTGTGCAGAAGCTTTTCGTTTTGATATCCCATGAGTTTATTTTTACTTTTGTTTCCCTTGCCTCAGGAAACATAAAGTCACTTTTTAAACTAAAAATCTTAAGTATTTTTGAGATAATTATTTTAATTTTTGTTAAAATTAATCTCTCTAGATAATGACTTCTCTGTGGCAAGAATGGGTGAATTCAAAAGCAAACCAATAACTTATGACATAAAAGTCTGAATTCACTCTTTTTTTAAAAAGTAGAACTTAACCACCCTGTGTAATGCTGCCATTTGTTCAACTGTCACAATACACTACTGTTCTTTCGATATCACACCTATCTTGGACTTTTACCATGATGCTCTTTGAACTCAGAAGGCCATTTTTTTTTTCAGTCCATTGAATATTCAGGGTAGCCTGTAGGTATTTTTTATGATACCTAGTGGTTTTATTTTATAATAGATGTTGAGGAAATTATGATTTGTTGCAAGAATCATGGCTTATTGAAACACCTTTAGGAAAAACTGAGCAAGATAGGTAAGGAATCCGAGAGAATATCTCCACTGAGCTATTGCTTTCCCAGCCTGAATATCTCCAAGTCTGTCTTTCATGCTTTAGGTGTTGATTATTTCAAGAGCTTTGCAAATGTTCTGCTACAAGATCAGTAATGTTTCACGGAGTTACCACTTTAAAACATAATAAAAGACATGAAGTTAGTATGATACAATTTCTTTTCCGTTTTGGTTTCTGTAATTACTTCTTCCTTTTCTCCTTGATAATTCATCTTCACTCTCGCCTGTCAATGAGCGAAATCTCGCCAGTCTCTCCTCCTGGAAGATAGAGTTCTGTTTTGTCTTCTGCTTTTTGTGCCTGTCCTGGAGTCCAAGTTCTTTCAGATTCCATGATGCTTTAGACAGCGCTTTGGCAAACTCATCTGCAAATCTTTCACTACCCAGGGAGGACATTTGTTTAGAATAATAAATGATTATAACTAGATTCATAGCTATTTAAATCTTAGAGGTCTGCTTCTCTTAAGATCCTAAGCATTCAGCTGTTGTTCGGTTATTCTTGTCACTCTGCTTTGCAACCTTCTTGACATGCTTCTACCAGGATCCAGGACTTAATATAGGCTCGCCAGCACAGATGGTTTTTCTTTCACCTAGTTCAGGGCTTATTAATTTAGCTTGCTTTCGATTCTCATTGATTTGCAGCTAAAATTCTGCAGACATGTAGTTCCATAATTTTTCTCATGCTCTGATTTTTGTCTTCTGTCACCTTCAGTAGTTTAAGCCAAAATAGTCACAATACTATTTGAAGTTAGAGACATTTTGTTGGTTTGAGGAGTTAAAATCAGTTGTCAGTTGGAAGGTATCTTCACCTTGCCCACTCGACTCTAATAATTTTCTCAGAAGATCTTTTTCCATTTTTCTACACAGATATTTTTTTGTAGTTCTTCCTACACATGACACAATGGAATTAGACATTGATAAAACTTGTAAAAGTCCACTTCTTCTCTATACAAGCTTAACAGGTAGTACAAAATAATGTGTAATACATGTGTCGATTCAACCAAATATACCGAAATATACAGAAAATTGGAGGTTTTCTTATGTTTGACTTAATATGGCTTCACAGCCAATAGATTGAGTATGTTTAAGAACCATTCTGCTATTGATTTGAGCCGGCATTAGAGTCTTATGAAATGGCTCCAGGTAGCAATTTTTCCATTAATGTAGACCCTGGCCTTTTGATGTTACAGGGGACTTAGGTTGCCAGATATTTTATGGAAGAATTGAGACCTTGAAGTTAAATTGGTAACTGCACCACCATCTGATCTTTTTATTTTAATACCTTGCTCCCGGGGTTCTGAAATGATTTATTGATTTGTGCATTTATATGACAAATATTTATGGAACACCTACTGTGCACTGGGCATTGCTCTAGGCCCTGGGTGAGTTGCAGTGGGTGTGTCTCTTATTCCTTATTGGTCTTCCATTTCTGAAGATGCTAACATTATACACATAAACAGTAAAATATCAAGTAATAATAACTACTCCTCAGGAAGTAGTGGGGTGAGGGTACATGTACATGTGTATGTGAGATTGACAAGACTAGGGAACACTTCTGAAGAGATGATATTTAGCCAGGGCCACATAACTGTATTTTGCTGTGTCGCTGTCTTGGGGAGAGCACATCACAGACGGAGGAAACCATGAGCACCCAGTCTTTGAAGGATAAGTGAGCTTGGCACAGCCAAGGATAGTGGCTGTGGCAGAGTAAGGAGTGGTAGGGGATGAGGTTAGACTTCCTGGGCCTTGGAGCCATGATGTGAGGCCCATATACTTTATTCTAAGAAAGCTGTCAGGGTTTTTAACAAATAAGTGAAATGATCAGACTGATGCTTTATGAGTATTGTTCTGGCAGCTATGTGTGGGGGGACAGATTGTGGGGTGGGGGCATAAACTGAAGTCAGTGGCCATTTAACATGCTATTCTAACTAATTATTAAGGTGAGGAATAGTGCTGGCTTGCCAGACTGGATGGCATGGTCTCTGGGTGAGCACTGGTCAGATTCTGGATGTATTTGAATAGATTGGATTGGGGATATGAGAGAAATCAGGCTGACTCCAAAGTTTGTGGCCTGTGTCACTAGAAAGATAAGCATTTCCAGTCACAGAGATGGGGAAAAAGGCGTGCCAGCGGAAGAGACTGGGAAGGAGCCTCACTTAACATGTCTGTAGACATTCAAGTGGACACATGAAGGGTGTAGTTGGGATGTAAGCTAGGAGTTCAGGGCTGGAGGCATAAATCTGGGACCATGGCATTTATAGCTGTGGCTCTGGGTGAGATCACCTAAGGAGTGACTTAGAAATGCCACACAGGAGGCAGGGAATGGCAAGGCGAAATATGCAAACCCTACTGATTTGATTTTGTTTTGTTTTTGTTTTGTTTTCTTCCCCCATCATCTCCCAAGAGAGGGACTCACCAGCAGGAAGGTTTTGTTTTTGCAACTACCACCTCTCTGAGGAGAATTGTCACCCCCGGTCTAGGGAATTGTACCAGGTGATTTTTATGGTATGACACTATTGCAGTTTGTTTCAAAAACGAAGTGTGAGGTCTATTTGGCATTTGTAGAATATAATTCATCAGGGACTTTTGGAAAGAAGCTACTGTTCATAAGAATATGTATCTGCAGAAAGAAAGAAACCTCTTTTGCCTCTGAACCTTGCTCTTTATATGAAAGAAAATGGAATAATCTCTAATATATCATAATACTAAAGGTATAGTGACTATATCATAAACTAATATAAAGTTAAAATGTCTAAAGTAAGTAGGCATATTCCATGATACAATAACCCTCTCATTTAATCAAGGGATTGAGTTCATTTAGTTCAAATCGACATAAAAATAGTAATATCAAATCCTGCCAGTAAGGGGGTGGGGGGAATCACTCACATAACTACCAATTGTATTCTCCGTAGAGTGGGAGGGTAAGTTGAATTGAGCTCTAAACGAGTTCTCTTACGAGCTTTTGTTACCATCGTTCCCTTGAAATTAGTAGAATGTCAGCTATATTAAATAACTTTGCAATTCCTTAATTTATTAGAACTAATGAAAACACAGCATGATCAGAATAATAAGCTCTTTTACTGAGTTACTAACTCACAAAGTTTGAATTTTCAACTATGATTTATCTTGATCTTCCCTCTTTATTCACTTGACGGCAAAAAGGTACAATGTTTGCTTGTGTTTTATATAACATGCAGGAAAATGTGAGAAAGATTTGATATCAAATAGTATCTACCTCAGTTTATCTTCAACTAGTCTATTTTTCACACACCAGCCAGTGATGTAAGTCAGATAATATTCTCTTTACCTATAATCCTAGAATGGTTTCCCACTTCAGGGGAAAATCCCAAATCCTTGGTGGTCGACCAAGCTCTATAGAGTTTACCATTGCCTCCATATTCATTTTTTTTTTTTAAGATTTTATTTATTTATTTATTTATTTATTTATTTATTTATTTATTTATTTATTTATAATAGACATAGAGACAGAGAGAGAGAGAGAGAGAGAGAGAGAGAGGCAGAGACACAGCAGAGGGAGAAGCAGGCTCCATGCCGGGAGCCCGATGTGGGACTCGATCCCGGGACTCCAGGATTGCACCCTGGGCCAAAGGCAGGCGCTAAACCGCTGAGCCACCCAGGGATCCCTGCCTCCATATTCTTGATTCATCTTCTACTGTGTTTTCTCAGCTAACTCTGCTTTAACCACACAGCCTCTGTACTGTTCCTTGCAATGCCAATCACATTCTTGAGGGTTTTATATTTGCTGTTTGTTCTCCTTGGACCTTGCTTCCACCACATAACCAAATAACTTATTCCTTAATGTCCTTTCAGTCTTTGTTCATATGTCAACTTCTGAAGGTCTTCTCTGAGCACTCTGCTTGAAATTGCATGCCTACTTGCCCAAAGCACTTCTTTTCCTCATCCCTGCTTTTTCTCCCAAGTATTTATTGTCTTCTCATTATATTATGTTCTGTCAATTAACCTATCTATTAGTCTATCATAAGAATGTCTATCACATCAAGAATCATTGTCTCGGTGAATTCCTAATGTCTTGAACACTACTTGGCA
The DNA here is from genome assembly GCF_048164855.1 of Canis lupus baileyi. Classification (NCBI taxonomy): domain Eukaryota; kingdom Metazoa; phylum Chordata; class Mammalia; order Carnivora; family Canidae; genus Canis; species Canis lupus. Next base: position 45,639,074 of record NC_132854.1, read on the forward strand.
TGTAATAAGCACTCCATAAATATCTGATGAATGAATGAATAAATGTTCCGTAACATACTTTATGATTTATTTTAAATACTGAAATAAAGTATGTAGGCTTAGTGAGGCTTGTTATACAACATATTCCTATCATTGAGACATGGATCTGGGTTAAAACAACTTGGTATTCCAAATTCCTTCAAATATCCTTCATTGTATTTCTAACCCAATTAGACAGGTCTGAGTTTGAATACTTAATTTACCACGTACCAGCTATGAAACTTTGAACAAGTCTCTTAACACTCCTCAATTTCATTTTCTTTATTTATAAAACATGTGAATTTAGAACTTATCTCATTAGGTTGTGGTAAGATTTAAAGGAGGACATTTGTGGGTGGTCAGTAGAGAATCAGTACCCAGTTATGTTAGCTGCTGTCCAACTCCTCCTCATACTTGTGTTTTAAATGTTCTCATGCGTTGAGGTCCAGTTGAGAACCCACTTTCTTGCTTTGAGTCCTTTCCTAATTTACAGTTGGAATGCTCGCTCTCTCTGTTCTCTGATCCTCTTTCATGTTTTACACTGAGAGTTACTTTCAGGTTATGCACAACCTCATAATTCCAAATCCAATGTAATCCTTTTGTGTCTTGTCTGTGTACTCTCGACCTAGGGTCAGTATTTCACCCTGTTAACTCTATCTACTTGCTTGTCCTCTCCTTCAGCTCCCATGTGCTGCTTGTCTGATTACTTCCTGGACTCTTTTCCCATTTCTTCTAATACTTAAACCAGCATCTTACTCAGGTTCTGTTTTCTTCTCTCTTTTCACACACTCCTCTTTCTCAATAATTTTATCCACCCCACAATTATTTATTAACTCCTTTTAGACAATGTTTAGACATTCTAGACTTTTTGTACTTTGTATATTTTTTAAATATGCAAAATTCAGTGTTGCACAAAGCAGCATTGGGGATAAGTAAAGGTGTGATGCAAAAGTAGCTACTGACTGATGAACATTTTGGTTGCAATCAGTTATCCTAACTCCAGGGATCTTCTCTTGAGACATGGTGCCAGAATAGTTGTTTTCTGTTTGTGGGAACAACCTTCAAGAGTACAATTCTAGTTACTGAAAACCTGATTAGGTTAAGTTCCCCTGCTGCTCTTAGTTGCACATGTTAGAGCCAAATATATGAGCTACGTAGACTTGACTAGGTCTATTCAACTGAAGACCTTAGCCTTAGAAATCCCCTGAAATTAAAATCATCCAGTGGCATACAGTAACAGCTTAATGGTTATTATTGAAAGCATAATCAAGGACAAAAGATACTAGAAATTGAATTTAACTCTATGAGATATTACAACACAGCAGGTTAGACTTCTGCTTATAAGGCATCCCATGCAATGGGGTAGCTAGAGATTAGAATCTGACTCAATGTTAGTTTAGTCTATTTTTTTAATATATCTGAGATTTGTTGCATTTAGATGAGAGTTTGAATGATAGCAGAGAGAATAAATTTTGGAGTTTCAGTTCAATGATGTAAGTGTCACACTCAAATGAGTAACCGTAGAGCAGCCAAGTAACTACATGGCAGTTAAATTAGTTGACTTCTGTATAGTAATATACAGTTCACAGAGTGGGTTTATATACATTTGCCTGATAGATCCCTCACGGCTGCCCTTTAAGATTGCAGGAACTGAAACTCTCATATAGAGTAGGTGCCTTAATCTCTGTATCTTATAAACAAAAGAGAAGGACTCATATTCAGGATTTCTGTATTATCTTTTGTTTCAACCGCACTATGTTGTTTCGAGATACAAGGCTCTTGACATGTTAGCAAAGAAGTAGATGTATGTATACAGGAGGTGGGCAAAAGGCAAATGAAGGGAAAGGTTTTTAAAAAGGCTTTAGCCTACATTGCGTTTCTGCTTAAGACCAGTCCTATCCCTCCTTTTCTTTGCAGAAAACCAAATATCGTTTTGTATCTTCAGAAACTCAGGGCCCAAGTGGGAGGGAAATCTCTGTCCTTCCGTGAAGAGCCTGATAAGTGTATGTGTTTTTGGAATGTGAACTGCCTTATTGGGCTCATTACTCCTTAAGTCTGATCACTGAACTTCATTAGGAAGCCTTTCCCTCATTTCCTGTCCTCTGGTTGACAGAAAACTGGCACTGGGATGCTAAGGATGAGAGCCCTTGAAAACTTTTCTGGGATACCCAGAATCAATTGTTAAGTTTCATTTCACTTATTTTGCACAGTGGCTCCTGAGACGGAAGATGATGGTGTTCGGTGCTATGTTTTTCTGGCTCATTATAGTACTTGTCTGAGTTTTGTTTTGTCTTTTCCTTTTCTCTCTTTGCTTATATTTTCATTTTGTGTTGAATTGTATGTTTCATTAAGCATTCTTATCTTCCATACCAGACGTGGCCTTTTTGAAAGGATAAATGTGTTTGTTTTCTTTCCTCTAACACTGGGTCAAGTTTCCTGTCCTGCAACTCAACTATTATCCATTATTAATGTTATTTTTCTTTCTTTACCAAGGATGGCAATTTTGTATCTAAGTCCACGTATTATATTTATTTAAGGGATGGGATAGGGAACAAAGGGATTTCCTAGCCCCCTTTATTGGAAAGCAACTTTTTATATACCCTTGGCCTAATCACTACCAAATTCTATGACATTATATTTGTCCAAGTTCCCGTCTGCTAGGAAAATCTAATTGTGTGTACTGTAGCACTCACAGTACATTAACTTATATTGATGCGTTAAATAGTCACGATTTAGCATAAATTTTAATATGTTTAAGAGTTCTCATGGTTGGTGGCTTTATGCTAAAATTGTGATTGAACCCAGTGTTCTGTTGATTTCCCCCCCCCCCCCCCACCTGTGTCACATTATGTGTCTTCCTGCAGTAAGCCATGTGCCATTACTAAAGTTTTATGCTGTGGGCAAGTAGAGTTTTTCTATTCTCTTTTATCAGTGTTTTCTTTGAAGGTAGCTGCCCTTGGAATGACTAGCCACAGTCAAGCCCCTAAATCATTCTGATCAATTCAGTGCTGGTATGTTCTGAAAGGATTTAAGGTTCTAGCAGCTTTGTAGTCTCTTTTTTTTTTTTTTTTTGACGTTATATTTATGCTTCGCCTAAGTTCTGACCCGGAATTTTTTTTAAAGCATTCCACAGTTTGAATGTAATTAAGAGAAAACCAGTTCACTTCATGACAGTCCTTCTCTTGATTAATTTTCTATCTGTTCTCTCTCATTCTACTACTTGACACACTTTTTTGCCTTGTTTACTTTTCTACTTTTATCTCTTAGGAGGGCTGTGTTCTTAGCCCCTTATTTCTCACTAGGTTCTTATAATCTCCTTTGGAATGATTTGTAATTCTGACTGCTGGTTTTAGTAGTTCCCTCTCTTGCCAGTTAAAGACTACCTTTTCCCAGACTTTATCCTCCCCTGAGATGCAGGTTTTCACTTATTTTTTTCCTAACTATGCTCTGTGCCGGAGCCTGAATCCTGCCATCAGACTGCCCTTTGTCTCACCACACCTTATCAGTATCTCCCTAGTTCCCCCATTTCGCCTGCAGTGCAGACACAGACCTGGCCCCTCCAACACCTTTGGACAAAGTACAGACATACTTTATGACTGAAGGGCAGAGATGTTGACAGAAAACCATATCACAGTGACTTGGTTGGAATGCTCCCGAATGCACCCACCAAGTCAGTGGCTTGACTATAACCTAAACCTAAATGCTGAATGAATTTCTGAAAGGCCATTGATTTTATTTTTAGAAGCCTGTGAGTGAATTTTATTTGTCCTTGTGTAGAAACAGAGAATAAGAATTGCAAACAATTAATACTAAGAGACATGGCAAGGTGTGTGTCATTCTTAATGGGTTTATATCTGGAATAAATACAGAAAAACCTTTGCCATTAATATTCTGGCGTCAGACAAAGAGCAAGATTTTGTAAAATAGCATAGGAGAAATCAAAGTGAAGGCAAGGAATTGGTCATTTAAGTAAGAGTATTTGGGGACACTTGTTACTTTAAAATATGAGGTAGTTAGCAAATGTCACAGGAAAAGGCCCTCTTATTCTTCATCACTTTTGAATAATCTAATCTACAACACAGAGCTTTTCCTGTGTCCCTGTCTCTTCCCTCCAGTATCCCTGACCCTGCTTCCCCTTAGTACCACCCAGAACTTGAATGTCTGCTAGTGAGATCAGCTTCCGGAGATAGAGATAAAAGGGTCAGCTGGTTAGAATTACATCCAAGGATCTATGTTATGTATGTACATATGTTTGCAGGTGGTGGTGGGGGGTCTATCAATTCCAACTTTCTCTTTTACTCTGTGACTATTTTTATCTGGTCCACTGATCAATCTTGAGCATGTAATTAATTAGCCACTTGCAAGTGTAGAGGATTTAGCCAAAGTGGCTCTTAAATATAAGTATCATGTTTATCGTATTTTGATGATTTCTCTTAATCCCTCTTTTATTAAATGAAGGCCTGCAAGCCAGGCAGAGGAATTGCCATACCTGGAATGCTTTTGTTTCATACATGTTAATGAATGGTAATGGGAAGCCAACTTTAAAATAGAATAAAGTGTGGTTATTAATTTTAGAATGATACTACTGAGAAAATCTAAACCTTCAAAGATGTGATACTGGGCCAGTCTGTCCTAACTGCATTTTTTTTTTTCATTTTTACTGTTGATTATTTACTATGTTTCGGGCCCTGTGCCTCACATTTTAAACGTACTGTCCTTTCCCACAGAGCTGCTAGTGATCTCTTATGATAAAACTAAATGGATGAAAAAAAAAAAAAAAACAACTAAATGAGATTATGTCACCTCCAAGCTTAAAATACTCTAAAAGTTTTAAAATTTACTTTGTGTTGTATTAATACAGCCACTCCAGCTTTATTTTAGTGATAACATAGCCTATCCTGTTTGTCCTTTATTTTTTAAGCTACTATTATTACAGGTAGCATATGAGTTCTTTAGTCCAATCTAATGATTTCTACTTCTTCAGTGTAGTATTGACTGTTTTCTAATGTGGTTATTGATATGGTGGGATTTGAATCCATAATGTTGCTATATCTATTTTCTTTTTCATGTATTCTTTGGTACTCTTTCTCTTGGATTGAGTATTTTAGTGATTTTTATCATTTTCTTGACTTATTAGGTATTACTCTTTGTTTTATCGATGGTCGCATTAGTGTTTATACTATCTATTTTTTAACTCCAATTGATATACTGCTTCATGTGTGGTATAAAGTCTTAGAACAGTGTACCCCTGTTTTCCAACACCTGGGGGCTTCATGCTATCGTTATTCTACATTTTCCCTCAGCAAGGGTTTAAAACTCCTAACACATGGTTATTTACTTCCAAGGATCAGTAGTCTTTTACATCTACTCACATACATATTTCCAGCGTTCTTCCCTTGTCTGTGCAAATCTTTCTTGCGTTTAGAATCTTCCTCCTTCTCCCTGAAGAAATGGCTATAGCATTTCTTCTAGTGCTAATGAATTCTTTTGGTTTTTGTATGTATGAGCAAGTTTCTTCCTCGTGTTCATTTTGAAAAATATTCTCATGGATATAGAATTCCAGACTGATACCTTTTTCTTTTGGTCCTTCAAATGTGTTCCTGCACAGTCTTCTTGTTTGAATTATTTTGGGCAAGCAATCTGCCATCACTCTCCTCTTTATTTTTTTGTCCATGTCTCTTTTATTCTTTATTGTCTGTTTTCAAAAGTTTTCTCTTCATCACTAGTTTTGAACAATTTGATTTTGATGTACCTTGCGTGTAGTTTTCTTCATATTTGTTGTCCATGGAGTTCATTGAGTTTGTGAATCTGTAGGTTTACAGTTCTCATTGAATTTGAAGATTTTTACCATTATTTTTGTTTTTTTCAAATACTTATTCTCTACCTCTCTTCTCTGTTTCAGGGACTTAAGTTGCATATATTTTATTATTACATATATATTTAGTCCTTTTAAAGGTGTCCCATCTCACTGATGCTTTTTCTTTTCTTTTTCATCTTTTTCATTTGTGATAATGTCAATGACTGTGTATACCAGTTAATTATTTTCTTGTGTGGGGTTTAATCTGCTGTTTGTTTGTTTGTTTTCCATTCATTCATCTCAGACATCATAATCTTTTTCTATACAAATTCAGACCTGGGTATTTTTAAAAATATCTTTCATCTCTTTAAAATTCTTAATTTTTCCACAACCTTCTCAACATGTGAATAGTTTTATAATAACTTTTCTCTGTTTATACCTCTGTCATTTTTGCATTCTTGTATCAATCTTTCTCATCAATAGTTATATATTCTTATTACTTTGAGTGGCTAATAATTTGTGTTTGAGTGCCAAAGGTTTGTTTGTTTGTTTTACCATGCTGTACTCTAGATACTTTTGTACTCTTATAAATATTCTTGAGCTTTGTTTTCGGAGGCAGTTAAGTTACTTGCCAACACTCTTGATACTTAACATGGCTTATATTTAAGTTTTGTTCCGTGGAATTAGAGGAGCCATCAGTCTAGAGCTGATTTAACCCCAAGATTGAGGCAATACTATTCTGAGTATTCAACTCAATGTCCCATGAATTTTGAAGTTTTCCCATTTTGGCTGATTAGAACAAGTACTCTTCTTACCCTGTTTGAGAATCAGGCATAGTGGCCTCTAGTGTTTTTAGCTGATGGTTTTCTCACATGCATGTGCAGGTCAGCACCAGAGCTAAAAACATATGGGGAACCTCTCGAGATCTCCAGAGCTTTCTCTCTGTGCTGCTCTTTCTGGTACTCTGTCCCAAGAACTCCAGTTGCTTTGGCATTATCAGACTCCTCCCTGCCTCTCCTTAATTCATGGAGACTCCGTGACTCCACCTGACTTCCTTCTCCCTGTGCTGCACTTTGGAAATTCTTTCCAAAGAAGTGAATTGGCATGGTCACAGTCCTCATCTTTTTTTCCCCTTTTTCAGGCACCACTGTCCCATACTGTCTGGTGTCTATCATCTAAAAACTATTGCTTCACTCAGGGTGGTAAGTCTAGTCCCTGTTTTCCCATCTTTGGCCAGAAAAGGAATTTCCCTTTGGAATTGAAAATGGTTTCTAAAATTATTATAATTTGTAAGATGATGGAGTACCTATTTCTTGAAACCCGTAGTTGACTATTCCCTTCCTTATTTACCATGTTGCAGTCCTATTTATTTACTGTCCCCATCACAGATTTGCCTTTACTCTGGCAGTTCCAGCTGCCTCAGCCCAAATGCCACTTCATCATGGAAGGACACATCCTAATGATGTCCCGCATCATTCTCTATCTCCTGTACCCTACTTAGTCATAGCACTTGTCTTTATCTTAAAGGATCTTGTCTATTTGTTTCTCTTTTTTGCTTCCTTTCTCTGCTTACTTAGAGTACTCTGCATTTGGACCAGGTACTTCCTTGTCATCTTATTTTTAATGTGTTTCCAAGGCCAAAAACTGTGTTTGGCACATAATAAATATTTGACACATAAATAAACAAGTAATTGTATCTGACTCCAAAAGGAGGCACTACCATTTCATAGATGAGGCAACTTGTTCACTCAACCAGTAACTATTTCTGCTCAGCTGTGCACTCATTCTTTTCTGACACTAAAAGATAATATTCCCATTTCTTGTGGTGGCCACTGCTCTTGTGTTTCTCTTTGCTGTAGGCACTCACTGTACCTGAAGTTGTTTTTAGTAGTGGTTTCGGTATGCTTCATTACTGGAGCAATTTATTTTTAATATTTAAAGATTAACTTTGAGTTAATAATAGGTACATTCAAGTAGGAGCTGAAATTATTGAACTTGAAATTAAGTTCTTAGAAATTTGGGATTTTAAATCTTCTAAATAGACAACTAAAAAGTGGAGCATTTAAGCCTATAATAGGAAATCTGGTTTCTTTGTTGCTTTTTGGTATGGAAACATGATGCTTTCTAGTCAGACCCTCTATGTAGTATTGAAATTTTATGACACAATCTGCTTAATTTGTTTCATTTGCAAAAACAAAACAAAACATCATTACAGTCACATACTAATTACTAGCCATACATCATTCATTTGAAATAAAGCCTAAAGCATTTTGTGGTTATAAGCAAAAAAGGTCTCTTATGATTCATCACTTTGCAAGCAACATTGTTTTAAGGTTGCTTTTTTAGATCCAAGTATCGTCTAGTGCCTGGGAAGCATTTTCTGTATTCTGCAAATCTCATTATCTAGGTTTTCATGTTCTCTTCTTGAGCCTGTTTTGGAAATAATGGAAAGGAGAAGCTGGACTCAAGGAACTAAGTTACTATAGAGCCAGGCAGTTGCATCAAACTTGTGGCTCAAGGTGCAGTTGTGGCTATTGGCTGCTTTCTGTCTCATTCGTGAGGCCTTCAGAAAAGGTCTTAAAGTGCATTTTTAATAAAATTGTGGGAATACTACAATATTCTACTCAATGAACTGATCCCACTAATGCAAAGGTGAAAGTTTGATGAAAATATATTATATTAAAAAATATATATATATATATTATATATGTACTATTTAGGTAGACTTCAAGTATCTCCCCATAAACTGCTTATTAGTTACAAAGGAAAAGTACAGTAACTTTACATTGGAAGAACTGGCGAGCATCACTTTAACCAAGTGTGTGTGTGTGTGAGTGTGTGTGTGTAAGATAGAGAATATGATAAAACAAATGGGGCAAAATAGAAATAGCCAGTTAATGTAGATAAAGTCTCTTTTTTTTGGTGTTATTAAAACTGAAATTATAAGTTTTTAAAATTCCATTTACAGTAACATAAAAACATAAAACACTTAGGAGTAAATTCACAAAATCTGTATAAACCACTAACAAAGATAAAAGTAGCAAAATATGCAAATCATCTGTTATAAGGCAGTAGACAACCAGTAGAAAAAAGCTGCAAGCCTTGAGAGAAGAAACTAATCCTAACTTCATGAATGCCCAGCTTTTAGTCTGGTGAAAGTTTTACAGTTAATAGAATGGAGAGCTGGAGTTTAAACAGAAGCTGTGTTTTTCTCCAGATCTGGGATTTCACTTGCAAAGACTTTATATGGATATTATGAGTATGTTCAAAGAACTAAAGGAAATTATCTTCAAGAAATTAAAAAAAAACACACACACACACAAAACAATATGGTCTTAATTGAGAAATCTCTGCAGGAAAATGAAAACTATAAAAATTTACCATATGGAAATTCTCAAACTGAAGTTTAATAACTGAATTGAAATATTTAGTGTGTAGGTTTAATAGTAATTGGAGATAGCAGAAGAATCAGTGAATTTAAAGGTAGCTCTATGGAGGTTATTTTATCTTAAAAGTGTAGCTAAGGGATCCCTGGGTGGCGCAGCGGTTTGGCGCCTGCCTTTGGCCCGGGGCGCGATCCTGGAGACCCGGGATCGAATCCCACGTCGGGCTCCCGGTGCATGGAGCCTGCTTCTCCCTCTGCCTATGTCCCTGCCTCTCTCTCTCTCTGTAACTGTCATAAATAAATAAAAATGTTCAAAAAAAATTAAAAAAAAAGTGTAGCTAAGAGAATATTGTGTAAAAAATGAACAGAACCTTAGATTTTGCTGGATAAATACTGGTCATTCCAAAACACCTATAATTGGTGTCCCCAAAGTTGAAGAGAGTGAGATTGTGGCTCCCAAAATATTTGAAGAAATAATGCCTAAGAAATTCCAAATTGAGTAAGAAATAGAAATTTAAGGCTCAAGGAGCTCAGCATATTCCAACCAGGGTAATATAAAGGAAAAGACACCTTGGTACATCCTAGTCAAACTGCTAAAAGCCAGAGATAAAGAAAAAAATTATGAATGTAACTTGGTGCTAGGTAAGGGTTGATTGAGAGATTGCATAGGGAAAACGAGAGATTTTGCCGACTTTGTAGAAATAATGGAAAGCAGAAGTCAACAGAGGGGCGCGTATTTAAACTGTTGAAACAATAATAAGAAAAACCCCTGTAAACTCAAAATTCTCTCTTTAGGAGATACGCTTCCCAAAAGAGGATATTTTAGAATAAAGACATTTTTAGTGAACTGAAAATGTTAGCTTAGTATGTGGCTATCAGACCTGCCCTACCAGAAATGCTAAAGCTTGGGGCACCTGGGTGGTGCAGTGGTTGAGCATCTGCCTTTGGCTCAGTTCGTGATCCCAGGGTTCTGGGATCGAGTCCCACATCAGGTTCCTCACAGGGAACCTGCTTCTCCCTCTGCCTGTGTCTCTGCCTCTCTCTGTGTCTCATGAATGAATAAATAAAATCTTAAAGAAAATGCTAAAAAGGTTATCCTTCAAGCCAAAGGGAAATGATACCAGAAAGAAGCTCAGATCCACAAAAAGTAATAAAGAGCACCTGAAATAGTAAGTTGTTTTCCCTTCTCATAAATTACTTAAAAGAAAACTGATAATTAAAAAAAATTACTGCAGGATGGGGTTTATAATGTACATAGAAGTAAAAGGTGAGATAATTGCACAAATGATAGGGGTGCAAGTGAAATTTTGCAGCTAAAACATTACACATCTGAAATGAATCACATGGTGTGAAATGGAGGAAGGCTGAGGCAGGAAAAGCAAAGCATGTACAGGTGTCATATTTTGACTTAATAGTAACTCTAAGTAGACTGATACGTAGGGATGCATTTTACTAGTCCTAGAGCAGCCAGAAAAAATAAAATGAAAAGAGACAGGACTCAGAAGCCAGTAGAAGTAAAATGGAATGCTAAAAATTGCTTGATTACATCTCTCTTATCTTTTTCCCGCTTTTGTAGTTGAAAAGCAGAAGGGACAAACGGAAAATAGCAACAATAAGAAAAGTAGCCTAGCTATGTATATTTCAGAGAATATATACTTCAAGGCAAAGCATATTATAAGAAATAGTGATATTACACAATGATAGAAGGAGTCATTTAGTAGGAATAATTGTCTTCAATATATAAGCTCCTAATAACAGCATCAAAATTCGTCAAGCACAAACTGGCTGAATTAAGTGGAGAAATAGATAACTCCCTAATCTTCACCTTTAATGTCCCTTTTTCAGTAAATTCTAGAAAAAATATTTAGAAAATATATCCCCTCCAATAAATTAAATATATAGAAAATCAAGACCATTCTATGAACTGTCTTGTTCTAGTGTTTGGGGCTTCCTCAGAACAACCGCAGAATATGCATTCTTCTCAAATAGACATGGAACCTTCACCAAAGTAGGCCATATGTGAATGTAAAATATATCTCAGTAATTTTCAGAAGATTGAAATCTTAGTGAGTAGGTTTCCTGTTAAAACTAAATTGGACAATAAATAATAATGGAACATCTCTGTTTGGATATCGCATAATGTGGTTTTTAATTATTTGTAGGTCAAAGAGAAAGCTATTTTGAACTGAATGTGAACACTGAAAAACAAAATCAAATTCTTAAATTACTGATATCAGGAAACAAAGAATTTCAGTACAGAAAATTAGACTTGAACATCTATGCAAAAGTTAACAAAATATTTTTACATCAAATATTTCAGGGCATAAAGAGAGTATGTCATGACCAAGTGGTAGAAGATTGACTTAGCATTTAAAAATTAATGTAGTTAACCATATTACCAGAAAAAAAGGGGGCAAAAATCGCATTATCTAAGTAGATGCAAAATAACAAGTATTCAGAATTTTAATTTATGATAAACAAAAGTTCTTAGCAACAAGAAACAGGACAAGCTTCTTCAACCTGATAAAGGACATCTACGGAAAACCTGTAACTCTCCTCATAACTGATGGTGAAAGATTAAATGATTTGACACTTTTGACTGGAATCCAGGCAAGATTATCTATTCTTACACTGTGCATTGGAAATGAGGAAGTATCAACCATATTTTGAGTGACCCAATTGTTATGAATCCCTTATGGATTCACATAAAGCAATGTGCTTAAAGTTACCAGTGAATTTAATAAGATCACAGAATAGTCAGTATACCCGAATAAGTTGTAATTTTCTCTAGAAGCCATGGCATATTGGAAGCCAAAATAAACATAGTACTATTTACTCCAGTGTCCAAAAACTTAAAATACTTATGAAAAAAATTTCACCAAAACCTGCTAATTTTCTGCAATGAAAACCGTAAGATATTTCTGAGAGAAATTAAAGAAATTGTAAATGGGAAATTAGGCATGCTCATCGAGTGGAAGGCTCAGTATTGTTAAGATTTCATTTTTCCCTCAAATGATCTTAGATTTCTAATATGATACACGTTCCCAATCAAAATCCCAGTGGGTTTTATTATAGTAATTGACAGGAAATTACAAAAAAAAAAAAAACAAAAAAAACCTTATGACATGCAAAGGACCTAGAGGAGTTAAAATGAGTCTTGAAAAAAGCACAGGCTTGGAAGATATAGACAACTGATGTGATAATCAAGACAGTAACATTTTGGCTTAAAAATACACAAATTTTTTCTAGAAAGTTTAGAAGTAAATCTGCAAAGATACCATCAACTGATTTTCAACAGAGACTTCAAGGCTAGCGAGTGGGGAAAGGATCTTTTATTTATCTAACTGTACTGCACTGCTTGGATATCTTACGAACTGAAATGAATCTCAAGTCTTGCATCATACCACACAGAATAATTAATGAGGAATGGAATATAGATCTGACATGCAAAGATAAAATATAAAATACCTATCAAGTGGTATAAACCACAGCAAAGCAGTTTAACAGTTTCTTATAAAGTACACATTCATATTCTATTTTTTAGATACTTAATTAAAATGAGAAGATTCATACAAGAATATTCATAATGTCCTGTATGAGTTTCCACAGGCCTCCATAACAAATGCCCACAACTGTGGTGGTTTAAAACAACAAATTTATTCTCTCACATTTCTGGAGACCAGAAATCCTAAATCGAGGTGTTGGCAGGTTGGTTCCTTCTGGAGGCTTTGAGGAAGAATCTGTTCCCTGCCTCTCTTCTCACTTGTGGTAGCTGCTCACAGTCACGACTTTGTTTCCTAGCTTGTAGGATTACTCCTCCTCCCTTGCATTGCCTTCTCTTGTGTGTTTCTCTCGTCCTTTGCTTTTTTTTTTTTAATTAAAATGACGTCAGTCACTTAATTTAGAGTTCCCTAAATCCAGCTTGATCTCATGTGGAGATCCCTAATTCCATCAGCAAAGATCTTATTTCCAAATAGAGTCACATTCACAGGTACCTGGGATTAGAACTTGACATATCATCTATCCAGTTCCCTGTTTAACCCAACTCCTATGTAGCCCCAGACTAGAAAACAAGAGTCCCTCAACATGGTATATTTTGGGTATATTTTTACAATGAAATATTGCTCATTAATAAAAACGAATAAAGTACTGCATCACACTACATGTATATGAATCTCAAAGTCCTTTTGTTCAGTGAAAGAAGTCAGACACAAGAAGTGTTTACTGAAAGTTTCATTAATATAAATTTGAAGAACAGGCAAAACTTAGTTATTGTGATAGAAATCAAAACATTGGTTTCCTATGATAGGGTGGGGATTGTCTGGAAGCAGACATGAATGAATTTAAGACACCAGAATGGTTCTGGGTTTTATGCCAGCTTTTTAATTCATCAGATATGAAACTTCTGTGTTAAGAGTATTTGCTAAGACTGCCAAATTAAATAAGAAGTCTCTTGCCTCTCTAGCTTTCCCACTTACAGATCCTAAGCATTGACAGAACTCATTTGGACCTCCTGTGAAATCCTTAGTGGTCTGGAATTGATAAGTACTTGTAAACAAAGATAAAGCAATATCTGATGGCTATAACTAATTTTCTATTTCTTGACTAGCTAGAGGAATATACATTTTATCCTTTTAATATTTTTTGTATAATTCTTGGCTTTGCTCCTACAAAAAAAAAAAAACTGTAAGAAAACATACCATATGTACTTTGCTGTGATGTGGTTTTTAAAAAATAATTTTAGCTTCAGAGCTTTAATATCATAAGGGCACATTTATTAAAACTCTTTTTTTGTATTCGGAGCACTACCCAGACATAAGGTACTTAAAGAGCTATGTTTTGATGCATTTCTCTCTCTCTTTTTTTTTTAAGATTTTATTTATTTTGAAAGAGAGACCAAGTGAGTGAGTGGGATGAGGGGCAGAGGGAGAAAAATCTCAAGCAGACTCCCCACTGAGCACAGAGCCCTACATGGGGCTCTATCTCAGGACCCTGAGATCATGACCTGAGCTGCAATCAAGAGTGGATCCTCAACCAACTGAGCCACCCAGGCACCCCTTTGGATGAATCTCTTGAAAATGAAATGAACTGTCCTTTTTTCCTGAGGATTCGGGAAATCTTGAAGAAAATAGTGGCCAGCTAACAGTAAAGGATGGATATATTTTTATGTATAGTTCAGCTTAAGAAATCTAGTTAAAAACTTTTTTCTAAGAGTCTTAATTCTGCTAATAGATGTGCATTGCTTTCTTAGATGTCACATTCCTCCCTCAACCCTTCCTCATTTTCTCTTGGACAATGATGCCTTTGTTTTTTCACATTCTGCTTGCTTATGGCACCTCTCCCACAGAGAACGGAAGAATTAGCTAATGAGGAAATATGAGTGGAGAGTGCAGTGTGAGCGGACAACAAACACGAATCTGGAAAATACTAAAAATTCAGCACAACAGGAGGTAGTTGGGAAAGGAATGGAGTCTGAAGTAGTAGCAGGCAGTGCTCACAGCAGGGTCATCTCTATAGTGTTTTGTCTTATAACTATTTTGGTGCAATTAAAGTCCATTCCTACTCCTGGGAAAAAGTAAGGGTAGTTTGAGGATCCGATGGTTTTTAAGTTGTGATTATTTATTTCCACACTGTTGCTCAGAGTGGCATGCACACATGATTGGCAGCAAGTTAGCTCGAGGGCCGTGTCCTACTGGCATGTGACCTCAAAAGAGTCCTTTAATCTTTGTGAAACACTATTGTGTTATTCCCCCCCCTGTTTTTTTCTAAGATTTTATTTATTTATGAGAGACTCACAGAGAAAGGCAGAGACACAGGAAGAGGGAGGAGAAGCAGGCTCTATGCAGGGAGCCCAATGCGGGACTCGATCCGAGGACTCTGGGATCATGCCCGGAGCTAAAGGCAGACACTCAACTGCTGAGCCACACAGGCACCCCTATTGTGTTATTCCTGATACATGTACAAAGTATATGAAGTAAAGGTTTAGAGCAGCCAGTTAAGACTGAAGTGAATGGCTTTTCAATCAGTTGGTTACTTGTAGTGTTAACTAAGTAAATGGTTAAAATAGTTTTAAAATGACTTTAGGGAAGGATAGCAAAGATACAGAGCATGTACTAAAATTTCTTTTGAGGTAAGCCTATGCAAGTCTGCAGGCAAGAAGGTGGGGAGGACACAAAAGGTTTTAAATAAGCTGGTTTCGGGGATCCCTGGGTGGCTCAGCGGTTTGGCGCCTGCCTTTGGCCCAGGGTACGGTCCTGGAGTCCTGGGATCGAGTCCCGCGTTGGGCTCCTGGCATGGAGCCTGCTTCCCCCTCCTCCTGTGTCTCTGCCTCTCTCTCTCTCTCTGTGTCTATCATAAATAAATAAACAAATCTTTTAAAATAAATAAATAAGCTGGTTTCTGAATATCTCTTATCTATAAAAGAAGTAATGAGGACTAGATTTGGCATTAAACATAGTTGGTATAAAAATGCCTAATTCTATTTTCTCCCCAGTAAGTCAATGGATAACATTAAAACTATATGTGAAAAACATAATCGTAATAAGGTGATGGAAGTTGACATCTTCCTGAGGACGTTTTCTACTTTTTACCCTTTAAGATAGATGGAAAGACTCAGATGATCCAAGGGTGGCAGTCATGACTTAGATGACTCACAGCTCTGAGAGGGCACTGAGTCAGTACCTGTTGGCTCATTATTCTCTAAAGGTCTTTCATTTCATCTCTTTTCTGACAACACTCATGTTGCCAGCAACACAAGACTATAAAGATTACCCTTGGAGTTCTGTATATTGCTTGTGGTTTGATTTTCACCAGCTACTCTTTTAAAGGTGTTCTCATTGTGACATGGGACATCTGTGGTCATGGGGTGGGGAGATTGCAGGAACCCTGCCCTCTGCTTTCAAACAATGAAATACTTGTAATCCAAGTATTTTCACTGTATTTTTCATGCCTTTAGATTGATCTTCAGATTACAACTCCTTATTGTCAGAGTTTGGTGATGTGAGTTTATATTACGAAGACTCTAACAATTGGAAGTCTACCTCTGTGAAAGCAGAATTCTGATTTCTTCTAGAATTCTAATTATTATCTCTCACCATTAAACTTTTATAACTCATTCTCCTCCTCTTCCTCCTTTTTGGTGACTTTCTGTTACCTTTGAGAGTATTGAGCACTACAGTGCTCCATTTCTGCATCCAGCCTCGCTTGTGGCAGAAAAATGAGAGGTTCCTTAGCAAGCAAACAAAATGCAAATCTTGTGTTAACACATCATGTGAAGTGACAAAGAAACATCCTTCAGGAATTTAAAGAAAAATTTTTTTTTTCTAATTTATAAACCTTTTTCCTTTGATCCTATATGAAGAGAGACTTTGATTTGATTAATGACAAAAAGGACCCTGTGATTATCATAGGTCCCAAGATCTAGATCTTAGAAGGTTAGTGTTCTTTCAGGGCTTTGTTTTGTTTTTAAATAACAGGGACAGATTTCCTGGAGGATCAGAGTCGGGCCATTCAGTGGTGGACTCGAGACTATAATGAGCTCCAGGTTATTTCTCAGGTTCTTTTTCAGCTCAGTGATTCTGTTCACTAAAATAAATGTATTTCATGTTAGTCAGAATACTGTTTGAAATTTGGAAGGAAAAACAATATGAAAAGGACATCTAATTTTAAAAGATGTTGCTCAAAGATGTGTTTTTTAGGATTCCTTTCCTGACTTTGCTTTGTAAGGCATTTTCATGAACTCGGAGCATTTTGTTCTGCATTACATCATATACTTACTCTATCTTTTCAAGGTACCTGTCCCCAGTGCCAGGTACACTCATTACTCATATAAATCTAGGTTATATTTTTCTAGGAAAATTAATTACTTTATACTGGCTACATATGGTTAGCTTGTCAGCAGGAAGGCTTTAACATATTTTGGGGCAGTATAATATAGCATTTAAGCAAAGTTTTTTTCTCTTTGTGCGTAAGGTAGTACGTTAATATAGATTAAAATTAACATATTTCATAATACAAATATTTTCCTGGAATGCTTCCAAGTTTACTGCAAAGTAACAAAGTATCATGAATTGAGGGCACAGATTGAAACTATGCCATGGGTGCATCATATACCTTTTGAATGGCCATAACCATGTGTACTTAAGTGATTACTCATGTGGCTTACTATTCTAAAGGATATAGTAAATGTAATAGAGCATGATACAGAATTGACCCAGGATAATATGAATACCATTTGCAACATTTAAGGATAAAAACATAGGGAATTTGGCCCATTGGGAACATTTAAGACACCTGAAATAACCTTGTGAGACATAATCACTGCTTAACTTTACTTCATGTCCTGGAAAAACAGGTCCAAACAGAAGGATTCATGCCCAGTAAGAATTGGTATTCTAATAGGGCTTCATTTTATCTTTCTAACATTTTGTATTTATTCCATGAAGCCATTATTTTTGCTTTGTTTTTAAATCTTTGTCGAGCCTACAGTCTTTCTACTTTCTTGTAGGAAGAGAAAAAAGCTTCCTCTACACAGGCATATTGGAAGACATTCCTCGAACTGTGGGACTTTTAAGATACTTAAAAGTCTTTGTAAAGAGAAGTCATTACAATAGTCAAACTCTTAGCATCTTGGCCATGTACACTTAAACATTTAATCGGTCAAGTAGCTGGGAAGAATACTAAATGTGAATTAGCTATTTATATGATTTACTAAAAAACTTTTCAGTCACTGTGTGGATTCGGTCCATCTGAAGATGTTCTCTGAGGTATCTGTGGAGAGCTAATCCCTTATTGCTCAGTCCTGGTTAGACGGGGATGCTGGGCTGTACCATTACATGGAGCAGTGTCCTTTTGAATCGAATAAATTCAGGCTTTGGTCTATTTCATTTTAAATAACAGTCATTATATTATGAACAGATAGTCTTGTGCCTCCTGAACAGAAATCCTGTAAGCTTCATGTGAAGCTGTTGTTCTTTAATTTTTTCCTTTAGGTTCTGTGACTGATGGAACTAGTCCCTATTTTAACCCTATGGTGTCTGTCAGTATCTTCTTTTCCCCCCCTGAACTTGCTTCACACTGCTTTTGATATTTATAATAGTTGTTGAAGTTCAGTAGTTTTACTGTTACTGCCTCATCAAGGTGCTTCACCTCTCAAATCCCTTAGTGTATTTGGCCAAGGAATTCATAGCTTAAATGCTCTCTGTCTCCAGCCTTTAGTTAAATGGCTCTTCTCTTCCCTTGTGATAGAACTGGAGGGAGTAAGCTCCAGACAAGAACTTGCTGACCCTCTAGCCTTTTTGTTCTTTTTAAAGATTTCAACTCCCGTCCCCCGCCCCATTCCCAACAAGGAGTCCCAAACAGGGTTAATTTGGCATAGGATGGACCTGGAGCTTTGCATGGCTTCTGTCTTTGGCTATGCCCACATCCCCTCACACCGACTCTGCTAATCCAGTGTGTGTCAGGAGTCATTCGACTTCGTGTGTTTCTCAAGAAAGTCAATTTAGTACAAATTGGGACCTATTTACTTTCCCTCCATCTAACACATACTGTTAGTCAGTGGGGCTTCTGAGGACAGCCGTTGCTATTTGAAGAAAACAAACTCTCTTTAGACCTTTCAGAATGTTTTAAACATGACCCAACAGTTTCAATATTGAACAAAAATTAATGATAGAAATGCTTGGTGATTTGTGGCCTCTGTACCCTGTTACTTTTTTACAATGTGGTTTCTGTTAAGAAATTATATGCACTTTATTACTCTAACATTGTCCTTTAATTAAAGCTTGCTTTTCATGGGGGCATCTAAATTGTTAATTTTTTCTTTGAGGACTGACTCTTGATTGCTTACAAAAACAAGCAGGGCTTTTCTCTCTCCCTGCTATCAGTTTGAAGGGACATATTGCTTCCTCGGCACTGTCATACCAATAAATCATCCCAGATTACTTGCAGTTGTACAGTACTAAAGTATACCATGCATTTTAAAGGAAATCTGCTATTTTCTTTTCAATCAGATGAGCAATGTGAAGAGACTACGGCCACGGCTCAGTGCTATTCTCTTTAAGCTTCAGTTTGAAGAGCAGGTGAACAACATCAAACCTGACATCATGGCTGTCAGTACTGCCTGCGAGGAGATAAAGAAGAGCAAAAGCTTCAGCAAGTTGCTGGAACTTGTATTGCTAATGGGAAACTACATGAATGCTGGCTCCCGGAATGCTCAAACCTTCGGATTTAACCTTAGCTCTCTCTGTAAAGTGAGTTTGTTTTTTAAAAACACATATTTACCTGACCACTTATTCTGAAATGTCAGCCCTGATTACATTATTTAAATATTTTTATTTTGATGTGCTCATTATCAAGAACTTGAACTAAACCAGGAACCCAAACCCAGAGTGAACTGAGCTAATTTACTCAACCTCTGAGCTAAATCCAAATACTAATTTTCTCTGATCTGCAAATCCAACTGAAGGATTTTGTTTAATAACAGAATTATGTTGTAAACCTATGCTTTCCCAAACTAATGAAATGGAACATCAAAATATTATTTAAATCTAAAATTCAATTCAGGCCCCTGCAAATGATGGTATATATGTATTGAGAGTTGCTTAGGATTGCCACTACGATTTTTACCTTTAACTCTTTGAATATTTCTTTGCTGCTTTTTTTTTTTCCACAAGCTGTCTAAAGGGAGAAAAGAATGAGACTGCTTTATATAAAGGGAAAATTGTTTTATTAGGAATAAACATGCCTCAGATGTCATTGATGATTTTGAAAAGTTTCTATCTAAATATAATTTTAAAGGATGTGAAAATTGAGTAAGTTTAGAGATTTGGTTTTTTCCTCCTGGGTTCTTCTACAGGTTAAATGTCCTTACAGCAAATATATTCACTGTTTTATGTAACAGAGTTCTTTCCTCAGAAGTGGGCCATGGTAATAGCGCTTTATTGATCTGCTTACAACAAATTCTTCTCCGTTACACATCACAAGAAAAGCTTTCTTTTGTTCTTGACCTGCTAACATCTATTCTACCTGATTAAGGAGTTTGATGACTGGTTTTCCCTGCTATCCAGAAATTTCACTTCATGCCACTTCGCTTGTACAAAAGACCGATGTTCGTATGAACCTGTTTCTAAACTGAAATCTGAAGAGGATTGCTTCTCTGCTTTACACCATTTGGCTTATGAAAGTTTTCATGGCAACCCTATAACTTTGGGTAGCAGGAGAAATTTGATTGCTATTGCCAGTTAGATAGGGAAGGTGAGAAACAAGTCCAGTTTAAGCCGAAGGTTTGCTCTCAGTGCTTTCATGACTTACCTTGTATAATTTTCCCGACCTATGCTGCGTCTTGGTATCAACACCTTGTGAATTTGCTCTACTCCATCTCCATCTTTGTATTTTCCTATCATTTTCTGAGTCTGATAGATCAGTTAAGATTCCTAGCATGGAGGATGCAAATCCTAATACATGTGTTGAAGACTTTGCACACTTAAAGAGTGCTTACTTATTCCTGCACCAGATGCTTGACCTCATCATCTCATTGAGTGGATGCAATTATCATGTGGCATACAGGGACCCCTGTTTTTCCACTTGTAAACCATTATGATTAAAATTTTTAATAGTACAATATACAAAAAGTTATGGCAACAGAGTTGAGAGAGAAAGGCTAACTCAGTTACAGGAAGAACGTTAAGCATTGAGAAGAGGAATAGGAATTTAGAGCTGGATCTGCAAGTATGAGTGGATGTTCCTGAGAGGCAAAGCCATTCTAGGCTACAGCCATCAGTTTGCATAAAGGAACATATCGTGGCATACATGAGTACACCAAATGATCAGAAGCCTAGACGGGAGAGGAGTGGAGAAAATGGAAATGAAATAGTAAATTGGTCTAGATTGAAAAACATCTCCAGTGGCATGCCTTATGGTGAAGATTTAGTTAGTCCCTTTATTTCAAGAGCTGTCTCATAGCAATGTAATTCTAATAGCAGTATGGAAAGGAGTAAGCTGCACTGTCCAGTACCGTTACCATTAGCCACGTGTGGCTGTTTACATTTAAATTAATTAAAATTTAAATAAAATTAGGAAATACTTTGGTCACCCTTGCCACATTTCAAGTGACTAAGTGTCCATATGTGTTGGCAGTGTAAATATAGGACATTTCCAAAACTGTAGAATATTCTGGATAGTGCTGGGTGAGAAGGTTATGCTTGGGAGAGACTCGGTGACTGGCTGATGTGTAGTGAGTGACCCAGGAACTCAAGCTGAGAACATAGATGGGGAAATAATGAGGGGGGAATGAGAGAAAAAAGGGAAGCATCAAAGATAACTCCTTGTTGCTGACATGTTTGAAGTGGTTGCTCCAAAGGGATTGATTTCATGCTGTTTTTAGTGTTTCCTACCCCTGGTTTACCTCAGTGTCTTAAAGGGAATCTGATGGAAGCTGCCTTCATTATTTAGCAAATATTACAGAACAGTGTGTGTCTATTATGTACTTGAGATGATGGAAATGCAATTAGGGTAGCAGTGAAAGGGTTTGGGATAGGATGGGAGAGGGGGTGAAGGGGAGTGGTGTATACATTTGAGGAACATCTAGGGAACTGTCAGAATATAGTGATAATGAACAAGGAGGTGGAAGGGCAAGGAGGCAAGTACAACTGCCAGAATCAGGCTTTCCCTGAACAGGGAAGCAAAGGAAGAAAAACAAGATGAAGAGCGAAGTCAGGGAGAAGTTTACATCTGCAAATCAACTGGAGTTTGTTTCTTAGTATTAAGTGTCTATTCCTCTTTAGAGCTTACATCTCAGAACTCCAGTCAGCTCACAGAGAGTTGACCATATGCCCTCCCTCATGCCTTCCTTACAGAGGAGCTGTGACAAGAGATTAGGTCTGATCCATGAGGTTGAATAGCCTGATACAGTGCCGGATGCATAGTAAATACTCAGTAAATCGCTGTTGTGTGAATGGCAATGCAACAGACAAAAAGGACACAAAGTTGTGCCTCTTAGTTATGCAGTTGAAAGTAGGCATCCTCTCATACTGATGGACGGTGGCTAATGCACAGTAAGTTACAAATGTAATAATGCTGCTATTACTTTAGTTAATCTGTAGACCACTTGGTCTGTCTCCAGATAAGAGTCGACTGTATTTTCAGGCAATGATACCAGATATTTTGATCATCCCTATTAGAAGTCTTCTGTTGTGCAAGAAACAAAATAAATACTACAACTTTTTATTTTTTATTAGCCTACATGTCAAGTTGAAAGCATATATTGAACAAGATGATATCTCATCATGTTTGTTATCTGAAGTAGCAGCTTGATCTTTGACAATTGTGATTGAATTTTCACACTGAGTATAAAGCATTTGGTTTGATGATAAGCCCCCATAAAAGGAATTCCATATTTATTTGACAGTAGAAAGACAGGGTAATATTTTAATCTGGTAAAACATGCTGGGTAATTATATGTCATCTAATATTCTACATTCAAAATCTTTACTTTTAAATACCCCTTATAAATTTAGGTCTGGTACAAAAAGTATATGAAAATTTGTATTACATTGTTAATTTTGCATCGTTTAAAAATAGTTATGTGAATCATGAAGTCTGTATACATTATTAATTTTAGGGGCTATACTACATCTTTGTATACATTTATAATTGAGGTAACTAAATGCAGTAACTGAGTTCAGAGGGAAAAGGTTTGTGCTCTCTTTTTTTTCCCTAAAGATTTGATGTGGTCTATGATAAATATAAAAGTAAAATATGGGACATAAGATAAACATGAGTAAGAAGCTATTAAGATATAAAAAATTGGGGCAGGCCAGGTGGCTCAGCGGTTTGCGCTGCCTTTAGTCCAGGGCCTGATCCTGGAGACCCAGAATTGAGACCCAGAATCGGGCTCCCTGCATGGAGCCGCCTTCTCCCTCTGCCTGTGTCTCTGCCTCCCTCTCTCTCTCTGTGTCTCTCATGAATAGATGAATAAAATCTTAAAAAAAAATAAAAAAATTAAAAATTAAAGTAGGTATTTAGGTTTGAGGCTTAGTGAAGTGCAAACATGGTAATGAAACTTTTCATGAGCTAAAGATGAGATTTCTCTTATTAGCCAAAGCTGAACTTTATAAGAAAATGTATTGTTGTAAGAGAAAAATAAGATGTTGAGCCTATGGTCTTTAATACAGTAAATGAAAGCAGCAGTTACATTAGAATCTTTCTTTTAGAGCTATCTCCTCCGCCCCTCCCTCTTTTCTTTCCCTACAAGTATGAACAGAGCCTCTTAGGGCCTGACACTCCAAGAGAACCCTCAGGGTAAGATACAGATGTACTTTTCAGGTACATAATGCTATTCCTAGTTTAAGTAAAATGGTGTAAGTACCTTGCTTTCTTATGGCTTGACCATTTAAAAGTATAAACCTTAGAATATATAAAAGAGTGGATGGACTTCTTATCATTCATGAAGTCCTCCAAAGATATTGCTAGACTTTAAATAATAACTGGATAATATGCAGTTGGAGATTATATTCTCTTTTTTCAGGACCTGCTATTGATTAAATGCAAATCCATTTCCTTAGAAATTCAGGCAGTAAATGGTAAGTGATTGCCTGACCAAAATGCCCACCTAGAAAAAATGCATATGTGGTTGCGTTGAAGTTAATTTTCTTAGAGAACCTGTTGGTAGGGCAAAGATCTTTTTTCTTCAAGTAGATCAGTAGTCCAGCAAAAGAGTGAGTTGACCCAATCATCAAAGTTTAACACCATATTAAAGTATATGAGAGGATTTTAACTTGTGAGTTTAAAAAGCAGATGTTATTAATCCCTACACTATGGCTATAACATGTGTTTAATATTTCTTAATGCCTAATGATAGGTAATTTTGAATAGCAAATTATCCTGATCAATACAACTGGATGATGTAGCTGTAAAATGTAAGTCTTTGTTCTAAGTAATTAAATAAACTATATCTGGAGAGTAGATAGAGATTTTGGAAGAGTTTACGAATTGCAATAATTTTGTCAGTGTTTATGCTGTTTTGGGGGAAAATTGCAGAAACAAGTAATTATTGATTCCATTATAAGTGTATCAATATTATCATTTTGTAGGAGACTTTTCTGTTCTCCATGGTGGTCGACCACACAGTGAGTTCTTCTCAAAGATGAAGTCATCCAAAGATATGTAGTAATGGGAGTGTGGAGGGCTTAGAAGTTAGGTATTAAAAGGGTAGGCGGTTGGAGGCAAGATTTGTTTTTGCTTGATTTTGATTTTTTGTCTGTTCATTTAGGTGCATGAAATTTTTATCTGATCTCCTATAGATTCTCTTTACAAGTGCAGCCTAACCAAAAGTAGAATAAAGCTGACCAAAGCTGTGATGGAGAAGATTTTTATATTTATTCTTTCTTTATTTTTTAAAGATTTACTTATTTATTTGTGAGAGAAAGGGGGCTTGAGCAAGTGAGGGGAGAAGCAGAGGGAGAGAGAGTCCTGAAGCAGGCTCCCCACTGAACATGGAGCACAACTGGGGTTCTGTCCCATGTCCCAGCTCTGAGATCATGACCTGAGTCGAAATCAAGAGCTGGCTGCTTTACTGACTGAGCCACCCAAGTGCCCCTGGAGAAGATTTTTTTAAGGAAAAAACTCCCCAAAGCAAAACTGTTTAATTTCCTTTTTTTGTATAATGCCCCTACCAACTCCAGTGAGTGATTTCTTGAAATTATGAAAAGCTTTTCTTTGTAGTACGGTGATTCTCAATCTCTACAGTACCTTTAAGAAATACTGATGTGTCAGCTCCACATTGAATCAATTACTTCAGCATATATGGATATGGATGTTTAGTGGCTTTTTAAAGGTCCCCGAGGTAATTTTAGTGCCCAAACCGAACTGAGAATCACTGTTTTCTGCCCTACTTCATATCCCAGAATGGAAAATCCCTGATTGGTGGTGTGGAACCAGCCAACAAGCAAACATACAAAAGCAAAACCCAACCAACATAGGAACAAAAACAAAAAAGAACCAGCTCCACGTCACTTAAGGATGAGTGGTGAAAATATTTCAAAAAACTGCCTTTTTTTTTTTTTTTTCCATGTCAAGCTGAGCACTACTCTGAAAGTGAAGAAAAGGAGTGAGTGGAGTGTGAATCTCAGGCACCCAGCGGAACTGAAATAAGTTGATGGCCAGTGTCCTGAGTTATTTTGCAGGGCTCTATCTTGTATAGGTAGAATTTCACTCATTATAAAAAGCAGGAGACAAATACCTCTGCCTGTCACCTGTTATAGTCATACAGGGTAATACTGTGAAGCTTTTGTGAAATTTTGCTTCTGATATATCACCTTTTCCCTCGCTCTATGAAGTTATTTTAAAGAAAGACCTCTGCCAAACAAATCCATTGTTCCATCTGCATTGTGTTTTAGAAGGATTTTAGAGAGGTTTTTATTCTTTATCAGATTGGCAAAATCACACCAGTGAATTTTGGCACCCTTTGAAAGTAAAGCAGTTTTTGGCCAAAGACTTGCAGATAACAAATGCCATTCTTATTTTACATCTAGCGAATTAAGTCATTGAAATATTGACTTCCAAAGTAATGTGAAACTATTTCGGATTCTTAACCCCTTTGATTCATTCATTAACACAATTAATCTGTAGCATTTTTCAATAAATATTTGATTTTACTAAGTAATGTTTTTTGATAAATTTTACATTTTTTTTCAGTTGCTATTAAGCATTGTAACTTGGAATTATTCTTTTACTAGGATTAGGGTGGCTTTGCTCATAAACAGCAAATACGCTGTTTGCTGTCATCTCACCATTCTCATGAAGAGCAAAGCTAATCCATCAAAATTCCTTTATCCCAAACACAGAGCCTCAGCATTGTCCTTAACACTCTACTTGTAGACAGCTACTATCCATTAGAGGTAGCACCCAAGATGAATCTTACCAACCATCTCTGTTTTAGTTCAGTCTCCTATTTTTATACATTTTAAAAATGAAAAATCAAAAGTTGAATAATATGCTCCATTCCTGATACTCTAGGAACTTATTGTTTACCTCTTCTTTGTCAAGGATCTGCATTGTACTTACGTTTTTGGTATAGAGGCAAAACGTGCACCATTATTGTATCTATAGTTATAGTTAGTGGCATTTGTGAACATTTGTTCTTAGATGGCAGATGTGAGGGAGTACGATGATAAAAATGGGTGCACACCCAAGGCAAAGACATTACAAGAAAGGAAATTATTGGTTAATATCTCTCATAAACATAGATGCAAAAATTCTTAGCAAAAGGTTATAAGCCAAAACTAATGATGTATAAAAAAAATTACATGCCACAGCCAAGTGGGACAGGTACAAGAGGCTAAACATTTGAAAATCAATTAACAGAATTCATTACACCCACAGGCTAAAGAAGAAAAACCATTTGATCATATCAGTATATGTAGAAAATGCATTTGATAAAAGCCAACTTCCATTCATGTAAAACACTTAAACTAGAAATATAGGGGGGACTTCCTCAAATTTATAAGAATAGCTATAAAAACTACAGTTCCCATTATACCTAATGTAAGAAACTGAATGTTTACGTCTTTGGGAACAAGGAAAGGCTATCCCTGCTCACCATTCTTATTCAACGTTGTATTGGAAGTCTTAGCTAATACAGTAATACAAGAAAATTGAACAAAAGGTATTTAGATTGAGAAGGAATAAATAAAAGTGTCTTTGTTCATAAGTAAAATGATTGCCTATATAGAAAATCACCCCAAATTGACCAAAAAGAAAAAAAGAAAGTAAAATACTTCCTGGAACTAATAAGTGATTATAGCAAAGTTTCAGGATATGCCATAGACATAAAAAATTTAATTACTTTTCAAATACCAGCATTGAACAATTGGAACTTGAAAGTAAAAACAGTATCACTTATGTTAGTACACAAAAGAGTAACACTAAAATACATACAAGATTCATATGAGAAAGACTATAGAACTTTGATGAAAGAAATCAATAAAGATCTAATAAGGAAATAGATATCCATGTTAAGGGAAAAGAATATTCGATATTAAGATGTCTCTTCTTCCAACTTAATATGTAGATTCAATGCAATCCAAATCATAATCCCAGTAAATTATTTTGTGAATATTGTTGAGCTGATTCTAAAGGTTATATGGATATGTAAAAGACCCATAATAGCCAACCCAACACTGAAGAACAGAGTTGGAGGACTAAACTACTGGACTTGAAGACTACAGTAGTCAAAACATTGTTGTATTGATTTAAAACATAGATCAATGGAACAAAATAGAGTGCTCAGAAAAAGCTCCATATAGTCAAATCTTTAACAAAGAAACAAAGGCAATTCAGTGGAGGAATAATACTCTCTTGAAGAAATGGTGCTGGAACAATTGCACATAAACATGCAAGAGAAAATGTGTGTACATATAGGCCTCATGCCTTTCTTAAGAATTCACTCAAAATAGAGGCTTAAATGTAAAAATGCAAAACTCTACAACTTCTAAAAGAGAAGAGAAAATATAGGTGACTTTGGGTTTGGCAGTGACTTTTTAGATAGGATACCAAAAGCATGAACCTTGAAAGATAAATATTGCCAGGTTGGATTTCATTAAAATTAAAAATTTCTGCTCTGCAAAAAACACTTTTAAGATAGAAGACAAACCACAGACCCGGAGAAAATCTTTGCTAATACCTAACTGATAAAGGACTTGTATCCAAAATATACAGATAATTCTTAAAACTCAACAAGGAAGTGGTCAAAAGACTTAACCAGACACATCACCAAAGAAGATTTACAAATGGCAGTAAATATATGAACAGATAACCAGCATCATATGTCAGTAGAGAATTGCAAGCTAAAATAATGTGACAGCACTACACACCTAAGAGAAGGGCCAAAATCTGAAACACTGGTAAGACCAAATCCTGGCAAAGATGTGGTACAATAGAAACTGTCATTAATTACTGAAGAGAACGCAAAATGGTACATTCTACATTGGAAAATTGTTAGGCAGTTGTCAAGTTAGATACAGGTTTTTTGTTTGTTTGTTTGTTTGTTTTTTTAAGATTTATTTTAGAGAGCACGAGCAGGAGGCGCAGGGGGGGAGAGAGAGTCAAGTAGACTCCATACCCTGACACAGGGCTCGACTTAATGACTCTATGATCACTACCTGAGCTGAAACCAAGAATCAGATACTTAACTGACTTCACTACCCAGGTGCCTCATGTTAAACATATATTTAACAGAGGATTCAGTGATCACACTCTTACACTTACTCAAAGAAGTTGAAAACCTGCACAAAAGGGCAGCCCTGGTGGTGCAGCGGTTTAGCGCCGCCTGCAGCCCAGGGTGTGATCCTGGAGACCCAGGATCCAGTCCCACGTCGGGCTCCCTGCATGGAGCCTGCTTCTCCCTCTGCCTGTGTCTCTGCCTCTCTCTCTGTGTCTCTATGAATGGATAAGTAAAATCTTCTAAAGAAAACCTGAACAAAAATATTTATAGCAGCTTTATTTGTAATTGCCAAACTATGGAAACAACCAGGATGTCCTTCGGTTAGGTGAATGAGTAAACTGTGATGCCTCCATACAATAGACTATTATTCAATAATAAATGATCTCCCAAGCCTAGAAAAGACTTGAAGGAAGTAATATGCATTACTTAAATGCATATTAAGTAAAAGAAGTCAACTTGAAAAGCCTGCATACTGGAAGCCATACATATATGCTTTTTGGAAAAGAGAAAATTAGATAGTAAGCTGTGTTAGGAAGGCAAGAAGAAAGAGATGAATAGATTGAGTGCAGGAAATTTAGGGGGGAGGGAGGACGTATTCTGCATGACAGGGTAATGGTAGATACATGATATTATGCATTCTTTATATGCAACTGTAGAAGGCAGAGTGAGCCCTAATGTAAACAGTGGATCTCAAGTTAATGATGTATCAATATCAGCACATCATTTGGGATGCACAACATACTAATAGGGGAATTTTGCTGGAGGAAAAGGTATATGGGAAGTCTGTTATTTTCTGCTTATGTTTTTTCTGTAAAGCTGGAGCTGCTTTAAAAAAATATAAAATCCAGTGTTTAAAAAATAAAGGTAAAACATCTACTTTAAAATTAATATATTTGACCCAGTTATATTAACTGAAGAACACTGAACTGTTTTGTATGTCCTGTGGAATGAGAAGGCTGTGTAAACAGAACATTGAACAATACAGTAGATAATGTAATAAGCTAAAAGTTTTACTACAGCACAGAAATGCTGCAACACTGCAGTTTCTGTGCACCAAAATCCAAGAGAAATAAATTAAAAACATAATTCAGGGAAAGTTGAGGGGGAATATGAAAGAATTCAGCTTATAATTATAGGAATCCACATTATATAAAGCATTTTCTTCCTTATTTAATGTTTCAACTCATCATTTTAAAATGAAAATTACACAATATAAATTATGTTTACTAATGAATATCACAAATTATTTGTCTAATGTTCTTTTTTTTAAATCTATTATCAATTGATCTCTACCTATATTAAAAATCATTTTGAAAGTTTATGGTATTAATAGTTACAGCAATGACATAGATGACATTAAGCATCTTATTTAAATTAAGATTTTATTTCCATTGTAGAGATAACTAATCTCCTTCAAAAGTTTAACCAACATGCTGGTTATTTTGTTAATGTGGTTACACATATGAAGAAACATTATTCATTGTATAGTTGTGATTTACACTAGTGGGTTTTTACTGGTGCATTGAGCTTCCTGTCCGAGAAAATGTGTTATATTCTATGACAGTATGTGTTAACGCATCTATTTTTGTGTGAATACCTTTAACCTAAATTTAGAGATACTATTTCATAAGTACGCAAATCACTTTATTCTGCATAGGATTTAAAATGGAATATGATATACTTGTTAGAGGATATACTTGTTCAAGGCTGTTAAAGGTTAAACTTTACAGCCATCTTTTCATCTAACCATATTCCTATAATGTTTTGTCAGCACTAATCTATCAGCAATGTTGAAAGACTTGTTTGAGTGATAAGATTCAGGTGGCATTTTATTAAATTTATAGATATAACACTAGAAAGAATGTCATGCTCTCAGAACTAGAGAATGACTCAGGTGTCTGTTTTTAGAGGCTTTCCAGGCTAGAATTAACAGGTTACAGGACTTCAGTATTTTAAATGTCATTGTTGTTCTTTTGTTGCTATTATTTTTGTCCACTGTGGCTTTGAGAAATTTGTTTATTTGACACATGATAATCTCAAGATGTTTGTAGAGGGACTGTTTTGTAGTGGTTATCAACTTTGGATTCACACAGACATGGATTCAAACCTTGGTTTTACCAGATAGAAGCTATGTTATCTGGGGTATGTTACATGATCTCTCTCCAAACTTTTTTCTCCTCCTTAGTTATAGGTATAATACTAGTTCTTCATAAAGATATTATGTGTTTTAAGCACTAAATATTTCTTTGGCTAGTCCCGGTGTCAGGATAAGTGCCATATAAGAGTTGTGGCTATTGGGCAGCCCCGGTGGCCCTGAGGTTTAGCGCCGCCTTCAGCCGAGGGCGTGATCCAGGAGACCCGGGATCAAGTCCCACATCAGGGTCCCTACATGGAGCCTGCTTCTCCCTCTGCCTGTGTCTCTGCTTCTCTCTGTGTTTCTCATGAATAAATAAATACAATCTTTAAAAAAAAAAAAAAAAAAAGAGTTGCGGCTATAATAGTACCAGTGATATTAGTGTTAATGGCATTAATATTAACATTGATTATTGATATTTATGATTAAAAATCAATTAACATTGATCATTACCAATATTAATGAGTCTTCTAGATTCTCATAATTTTGTCATTTTATGATGTTCAACAATGTCAACAGCTAGAGAATCTGTGCTGTTTTGATACATACTTAGATAATAGAAACACGGTAATGGGATCAAAGTTAATAATTTGGCAGTACTCTTATGGCTTAAGTGTCATTAGTCAAAGAGTAAGGGGCCTTTGGATTCTGAGGATCACCAAAAAGATACTCAGCTTTTATTTTAGGAATTTGCCTTGTGATTAAAACAATGGAATATTCTTCAAATGTCATCCAAATTTGTGCTGAATGGCTTAAAAATATTTCAAAACATCGCATTGTAGCTACAAAGGAATTCTACTCCAGAGTGACAAGTAGGCCATGATTTATTACAGGATCTTCTTTTAACATTATTTGTCTGGAATGAACAGAGCAGTTGAAGAAACTCCATCCATCTTTTTGTTTATTTGACATTCATACTGCATTAAATGTACCTTAAAGAAACAATATACAAATAAGAAATTCTCCTTAACAGCCATGATTACTCATCAGCAAGATACATCTCTTGGCAATAAAACAAAAGGAAGCCTGTCAAGCAATGTCTCTTAAAATTTAAATAAAGCAGATTTTTTAAACCTAACCGAATTTTTAAAGCAAATATTTTAGCTTCATTTTCTTTCCAAGAGTTAGCGTTATGAAGTGTGCTCAAGTGAACTATTCTTTCTCTTCAACAAAATTAGCACCATCCCCCAAGCTTTCCTTTTTCTGTAGCTCAGATGCTGATTATGTAGGATACGAGTAATTAGTGGAAATAGAATGCACCTTTTTGTTCATGTTTATCAAAAGTCAAAAAAAGGGATCCCTGGGTGGCGCAGCAGTTTGGCGCCTGCCTTTGGCCCAGGGCGCGATCCTGAAGACCCGGGATCGAATCCCACGTCGGGCTCCCGGTGCATGGAGCCTGCTTCTCCCTCTGCCTGTGTCTCTGCCCCCCCCCCTCTCTCTCTCTCTCTCTCTCTGTGTGACTATCATAAATAAATAAAAATTTAAAAAGTCAAAAAAAATTGAGCAAATAGATAAAGATGTTGATAAATATCTTCTTGTGCATTCATGCTTTTAGAAGACGGTCTTCATTCTTTTTTGTAAAGCATTTTGGGGAAAGGAGAGAAGGAATAGAATCACTGGGGGAAGAAGAATACCTTTGTGTACTTTGTCCTGAAAATGTTAGGACCTGAATGAAGATTCTCCACCCTGGAATTTAAAGCAGCAGAGCAATTTATACATGAGACACCAGATGTTATCGACAGTTGGTTGCCATCTTTGTTTTTTTTTATCTAAACTCCTTCTCATTTATTAGGTCTACTTTCAAATTTATTTGGAAATTTGATTTTTCTTTTGTCTTACAGTTGTTAAATACAGATTCTGAAAGGATGGGAGAATGTTGCTTCCATTTACTATTCAGTAGATATTCTTTTTAATATTAGGCTGTTGCCGATTCTCTCCTTGCTAACCAGTTGATGTTTTCAGTAATACAGCCAGCAGAGAACCCTCCTCTGTGAATTGCCGCCTAGCTTTGTGACGGTCTTTGAATAACTTGAATCTTTGTTTGACTTGTATACTTAACATTTACTAAACTGGTGGATGCTATAAACTATCTTAAACTCCAGAATTCTAAATCTGAATTTTTATTGCTCATGAATAAAGATCAAGATTGATCCAGCTGGTTGTTGTTAGATCAAAGAGTTTTCTTGATATATTAATCCTAGCAGTTGCTGGCTATTTAGATATGTCGTATCTAGCACTGGAAAGCTCTTTGCAGTCTTTACAAATTATAGAAGTAGATGATGCTTGTGCTGATCAACATTCCATATGGGCTGCATGTCTAGTTTCACAAGAAAGGAGCATTGTGAAGAGGGGATGTAACCAGTGGCGGTCGGGAGCTGAGAGTCCATAGAAACGATGCTATTCCCCACATGGTCATTGCTGTCACGGGGATGGAGGGATAGAAGAGTTCACTACTAGGGTACTTGAAAAAATAAATAAAAACAAAGCCAAAGACAGCTTTTATGTTGTCTTGGTCGTACAAGAGAAAATTATTAAATTTATGAAAGTTTGCTACTTTTACTCTGGCCTTATCCACTCAAGATGATAGTATGAAGGAAATTATGGACCAAAGGTAGCTTTTAATAAATCAGATTAACATTCTCAATATATGTGAATACAGACTGAAAGATTCTAAATGTCCTTATTAGCATGTAAAAAATAACTGTGAACTGGGATTATCACTAGGTTATATATTTGCATGTAAATATATATATTTATATAAATATATATACACACAGGGACATTTATTTATATGTAAAAACACACATGCATGTGTATGCTTTTACATATAAAAAATATATATATATATACATACACACACACACACATGCATGTATATATATATATATATATATGTTTTCATTCTGTGCTCCTGTTTGGGTTCATTTGATCAACTGTTGAGCTTTGGGCACTTAAGGGCTCACAAAATGGCAAGCCTAGACCATTATACTCCTCTGAGTTCTAGCCAGAGCTGCTCAATGGTTTATCCACCACCAGGGGATAGGAAATTCGTTCTTGGGAAGCAAAAGTATCTGGCTGTTTTTATGTGTAAAGCATAGATATACAGTATGTGAACAGATATACAGTATACTTATGATTTTAAAATTTCATAGATGCATATGCTTAGGGAAAAAAAATACCTAAAAATGCTCTTTAGCCAGCAATGATGAAAGAAAAAGATTGAGAAATACTTCTGTACACCTCTATCCATCTACATCCTTTGTGGGCATTTTTACTTGGATGCTCCTTAAAAGCTTCAACCTCAACTTGTGCAAAACTAAAACCAGGCTCTTTGCATACCGCACTGCACCCGCCTCTGTTTCTCTATCTTTCCGTTAACTTCAATCCATTGCATCACCTGGGTCTCTGTGCCCCCTCTGTCCCATTGTTGCCATCCCCGAGGCTCTGCCCTG
Source organism: Canis lupus baileyi (assembly GCF_048164855.1). Lineage (NCBI taxonomy): Eukaryota > Metazoa > Chordata > Mammalia > Carnivora > Canidae > Canis > Canis lupus. The sequence goes on from NC_132854.1 coordinate 45,673,076, forward strand.
GGTCAGGCTGTTGTCTCTCCCTGCCTGGACTGTTGTTAAGGGTTTGTGAGTTACTCTACCTTCTTCTGTTCTTTGCCTTGCTTTTTTTTTTTTTTTTTTTTTTTTTTTGGTCTTTTATACACACTGTGCTAGAGGGAGCCTTCTAAACTGTGGGTCTCATCATCCAATTAAAAACTCCTCAGTTCTTAGGGATCAAAATCTTTCTACTACTGCATGGCATACCTTTCCTCCTGTTGTCTGGTCTTTTCCTGTCTTCCCAGACTTATCTTTCTACTCTCTATTGTCTTCCTCAACACACACTTCTTTTTCAGAGTCACTTAGCCTCCTCAAATGTGTCGTTTTCTCTTCATCTGTGGCCTTTTTCAAATACTGCTCCATCTGCTTGTGGTATAGCACTTCTAAAGTTTCTTCTTCCCTTCCTCTCTGTCCCATACAACTTCCTGTCTACCAGTGTTCAGTCCAGGTGTCTAGTCCTCTGAGGCATGCTTTGTGATTATGTTTTGGTATACTGTCGGTCACACCTGGGTAAATGTCCCTGTGTGTGTGTGTGTTGTATTGTGCATGTGTATTTTTCCCCCCACTAAGCACCTTCTTGAGGAATCAAACCTGTGTCTTATTTTGTTGTTGTATCTCCAACTCCAGCATCTACTAGGCATTCCATAAATATGTGCCAAATTTAAAAAAACGAAAAAAAAGGAACAAACGCCTGGGGTTAAGTACTACTATATAGACTTTCGGGTTCTTCTGTTTTCTTAAGTGTTTGTCATGTATTTTCCCCCATAGAATGTTGCATAATAGATTGGATTAAGTTTATACTTTCTTTTCAACAAATGCTAATAACTTGAAACAACAATACTTAGAGAGTAGCTTTTCAAGTATTTAAGCATTTGCAATTCAAAAATAGAATTAACTAATTTTACAATTCATTTACTTCTTACCTACAAAATACAACATTAACATTATGTAAGTAGACATATTATCAAAATATTTTTAACTGTTTTTTTCTCCCTCTCATCTTGTCTAGCTAAAGGACACGAAATCAGCAGATCAGAAAACAACACTACTTCATTTTCTGGTGGAAGTATGTGAAGAAAAGTATCCTGATATCCTGAATTTTGTGGATGATTTGGAACATTTAGACAAAGCTAGTAAAGGTTTGTGCTTTTATAGAAAACATTTTATTGTGCTGGGTCTTCAGTTAGTACATAAAGACAGAAAATAATGTCTTTTATTTGAACATACTTGATACTTTGCCACAGTGTTTTCATACTGAATCTGTCATTCTAAAAGCAGAATGTTGTAGGACATTTATTTTATGAGTTGTCATTATTGGAACTCTGAATTTAATTTGTTTTATTACATAACAAGGCCCTGAATTTAAAATATAAAAATATGCTGTTGTTTAGTTTAAACCTTATCAACACCTACCAGCCCCACCCCCTGCTGCTCAGCTGCTTCCACCGTAGCCATGGTGTTGCTCTCTTGTTTTTTTTTTTTTTTTTTTTAATTTATTTTTTATTGGTGTTCAATTTACTAACATACAGAATAACCCCCAGTGCCCGTCACCCATTCACTCCCACCCCCCGCCCTCCTCCCCTTCCACCACCCCTAGTTCGTTTCCCAGAGTTAGCAGTCTTTACGTTCTTGATTCAGTATCCTTCACTTGGGGGCTATCTTTGTGCCTGGGCCATGCCCCGGTAATCAATGTCCCCACTTAGCCTGAGTTCTAAATCTATCTCCACCCACACCAAAGGTAGAGACTGCATCCTTTGTCCTAGTAGAGCCTAAACTGCCAGAAATTCCATTCAGCCCTTTATAATGCCCAGATATCTAATCTTCTGGTTCCTACTGGATTTAGATCAGGTTGCAAAGGGTCATGATAGGATAGGACCTGTTATTAATAGCTCGTTATGAATATAATTTAAATGCAATTTTTGACCACTTGAAGAATCCAATTTTTATATATTGATTCAATGGAAAAAATTTTATTTGTTCCAACAACCAATTTATGAATACATGAATATATGCATGCATACATACATGCATGCATCTTGGAAGACAACTCATTTGAAATGGTGAGCTATCTGTATTGTCATCGTGTTGAAAACTGGTCATTAGAAATGTCAGGCTATTTTTGTAATGTTTATTGTCTTAAAATTGGAGTTTGTCAACTTAAGAGCACTTCCCCTCACCCCCATATTTTAGTGAATATTCATTCTTTAAAAAAGTCACCTTTGTCATTTTCTACTCCCTTTAAGTTGTTTCTTCTGTAAGACAGGGATTGCAGCACTCTATCTGCAGAGTGGCATTGTGGTTGGATGAGATGGTCTTTGACACTTTTTCCTGAGATGTATGTTTCTTCGAAGTATGTATCTCATACAGCCAGTTGAGGTGGGGGTGGTGGGTAGTTAGAAATACTTAGTCTGAATGTTTAAGTTCAAAAATAAGCTTTATACTCTATGCTTCTGCATGCTTAATGTTGTAATGATGTTGGAATTACTTACTTTGCCCTTGTGCTACCTACCTTAGAATGTCCTCGGAATAAGAATATAGTGACCATATATATGGGTGTGAGTGTTTTAATGGAATTTAAAAAGGGAAAGTAATTATTTTCTTAAACAATGAGGTAGGGCAAAAGTACATGAGGGGGGCAGCATTAAAAATAACTCAGTGATACTCAAAATAGCTTCTAAGTGATTGATTCATTAATTCAGGGAAGGTAACTTCTCTAAAATGAGATTTCGGAAATTTTGGAATAAAATTTAAGTAAACAGGCCAAAAGAGAATTGAAAGTGATGAATGGTAAGCATGATAAGTAAAAGAATAGTAGATGAAAAAGTTACACTTAATACCTTGAAATATAGAGAAAGCTCTTTTTCTGGAGAAAAGATAGCAGAGTAGAGTGATAGCTTATATCAACATTAGGTCTTTGGGAAGAATTAAATCTATGCGAGCATTTTATGATCATGACACTTTGCATTCCTTGACCACTTCACCATTGTTTCCTCCTGGTTCTAAAACTGAGCAGTAAGCTGGAACATACTTCTTTTCAGATGTATGTTTTAGTATAGAATTTATTTTCTAGCAGTTTTGCTCTAAATTAAGTTTTTAGAATATCATTGATCTATTTTGACTCACTTGATTGTACTAAAATTCTGTATAAGTATTTCATTATTTTGCCTTTGAAAACAAACTTTAATAAGGGCTTGTAGAGTTGTAACTTGGTAATTAGGTACTTCTGTTTGTTTTCTTTTTTAATGTTTCTATCGGGAGCATCTAGGGCCTTGGAGGTTTTTCATTTCCATCTGTTATAGCGGAGGCATGCATATGTGTATAGGTCAGCAGATAACATGAACGTGTTTCACCGGCAGCAGTCAACTAGATATTTGAAAGAGAAAAGCCATCACTGAGATGTATGCAGATATAGATGGATATAGATTTTTTTATATAGTGTAAGTGGTTATTGAGTATAATTTCTTCATGTGATTATATTATCCTATTAATGAGTGAGATTTTAGAGGAATGAGTATAATAGTTTTGTATGAAATAAGTCTGAGTTTGCTTTGGAAAATTTCAGTGGCTTTATATTATATATCATCATTTAAAAGTTTCCATATTTGAAGTCTCCTCAGTGAGCTATCACATGAATTAAAAAGTACCTTTGTTTTTGAGACATAACAAAATCCTGGCCATTAAGTCCTCGTGGATCAGCAGGGGGATCTTTCAATGCAACTAATGAGCTTACCCGTATGACAATTTTCAAAAATCTACTTCATTAAGGCTGTTTCTTTTCTAAGAGATAATGGCTTACAGCTTTTCTGTTGTATTTCAGTGAAAATATTTTGGGTCATTATTGTATTTCTATATACCGTTGCAATATTTCTTCCTTTTTTTTTTTTCCTGGTCTTTTAAGGGTTGAATACATTGTTCTCTTGTCTAAACAGTTGAAGTTAATGGACTCTAATCTGTGAAGGTTTTATTGATTATTTCACATTAACCTGCTTCATTATTAACTTGGAATGGTATTTTATTAATGAGTAGAAAATATGACAAAACTCTGGGGATTTGGGGGAGCATATTAAAGTAAAACCAATATAAGTTTATAAGTGTCACCTTGTTCAGCCCTGTCTCTTTTAGGTTCATCGTATCTCTGCTGTATATTTATTTCTCTTCTTGCCTAGATAGTCTAAATTCTGGGAATGCCATGCAAGTCCAGTCTGTTACTCATCTCTTCATTTGATAAGCATGTGTTGTTTGATAACTCAGTGTCCCCTGACACTGTGTCCTTGTCTTGTCGCTGGTCCAAGGTTTGGTTCCTGCATTATGGTGCAACCCAGGTGACCATACTGGCATGTCCTCACTGGCTCCTCTTGCATCCTTAGGATCCTTTACTTCCTCCTCCTCTTTGATTCAGTCTCTTAGTATTGCTAAGTGTTATCAGACTAATCCTGAGCCCTTCTTTTCCTTTCTCCCATTAACTCCTTAGGTGATCTCTTCAGTTTCCAAGGGCTTAAATACTGTCATTCCATTAATGACTTACAAATCAGCACCCCAGTCTGCCCTGCTAAGCTCCCCATGTGCATACCCAGCAGGGTCTTTGCCATCTCCAGCAACACCACAACCCAGAGACCATACTACACCCCTAAAGCATGGCTCTTAATTCCTCTCCTTCCTGTAACCTCTCCTCCCCAAATTTTACTTACTTGAGAAAATCCTTCTTAGCACCCTTTCTTTTGATTTCCTTCTTCTCATTCACCTGGTCCCTTTCCAGCCTTCAGCATGTCACCTAGAGCCCTGTGGTAAGTTCTAAGTTAGATCTATGGCAAGTGGCGGCTGCAGCCCAGAATGTTGCCTCATTGCCTCCTTCAGCAGGCAGCTTAGTGTAAATGTCACCTTCCCTCTTGTGCTTTTTCCTGGCCGTTCTGAGGAGCCTTACCTAAGCTACGGTGTGCTCTACTTTTTCCTTCAAGATAGATTCATGTTTTCCAAAAAATCTGAGACCTCTCTAAGAACTCAGAGTCCAGGTTAGAGACTATTCCTGGAACTACTGAAAGGGCTGCCAAAGAAAGAGCTGCCTTCCTTGTATTGTCAGAGTGGATTTAATGGTTCCCCATTTCTGATATTTTTCACTTTTTTCCATTTCCACATGGTTGGCTTTCAGGAGCATTCTTTGATATCCTACATTTGATATTTGTCCTCTCCATTTTATTGACTTCTCTGCTTTTAAGATGATTTGTTTGCTTTTAGCTAGTAACTCCTTGATCTGACCCAAATATTTGTCTACTCAAATACATCACCAATTCCAGTGCCTTGTGACTTTCCAACATTTGATGATAAATGGCTTACTAAATACCAAATGTTTATCTTTTATTCACCTACTGTGAGCACTTAGAACGCTTCATTTCCAGGTGGCTGCCACCTGGAAATGCGTAGTGTTTGAAAATTCAAATTCATCTGCTGTAACAAGCAAAAAGCATTTTCAAAGGCTCCCATTAACCTTCTTATACTATATGCTTGTAAAAATGCCAATTAAAATGTATTAGTTTGATGTATATATTTTCAATATTCAGGATTAATTATTAATTCAATTGCATTTTGTACATTAAGTGTATACTGTAAATACATAAAAATACTTGTGCAATAGACTTAACATAAATAACATTATGTTACTTGAAACCGTTATATCAGGGAAGTCATAGGTTGGGGCCTCAAAATTTTGTGAGATAAATAATTCATCTGGTATTTCAGGTCAGTTGTAAGATATTAGAGTTTTATGAAAATATTCATTTGTGTGCATTTTCGTCAATATAGTGAAATAATTTAAAAGAATAAAGTGGGGGGTGTTTATAATAAAATAACTTAGAGAAGACAGCCACATAGAGTATCACTTTAATTAAATTGTCAAGAAAGAACACAAAAATATATTCTGGTAGAAGCTGAATTCTCCTTTGTGTCCAAGCCTTTCCTATGTGGATTCTTAATCCTTAGTCTCTCAGATTGTGATTGAATGTGAAGGTAGGTGTTTAAAGAGGCGATTAAGTAAAATGAGGCTCTTAGGGTAGAACATAATCCAGTGTGAATTGTATTCTTATAAGGAGAGGAAATTTGGACAGATAGACACCAGGGATTCGCACGTACACAGACTGACAATGTGAGGACACAGCAAGAAGGTGGCCATCTGCAAGCCAAGGAAAGAGACTTCAGAAGAAACCAAATCTACTGACACTTTGATCTTAGACTTCAGAACTATGAGAAAATAAGTTTCTGTTGTTTAAGCCTCCCAGTCCATGACATTTGTGATGCAGCCCTGGCAAGCTAATAGAATACCCTAAAGGCACTTCTCTTGCTTAGAGTTTCTTTCTTTTTTTTTTTTTTTCTTCTAAAGATTTTATTTATTTATTTATAAGAGACAAAGAGAGAGACAGACAGACAGAGATAGGCAGATGGAGAAGCAGGCTCCATGCAGGGAGCCCGACGTGGGACTCCTGGATCAGGCCCTGGGCTGAAGATGGTTCTAAACTTCTGAGCCATCCGGGCCCCACTGCTTATAGTGTCTTTGACGGTAGAATAGAGTACGTATGTGGAATGATTTTTTTTACTTGATCAGATCACTTAAAGAAACAGTTAAAGACCTGCTGTGTTAGGTGTTCACTAGTAGTCAAGTTTGGGATATCAAAGGTTCTTGTACAAACCATGAATTATCACATGACTTTATGTAATTACAAGTATGCCTCAATTCCTTTTTTGAATAGACCTAACATAAATTAGTACATGTATAAGGAAATATTGAGGCAATCTAAATAAATATATTCATGAGTATTCACATTTAATTTCAGGGTTAGATCTATGGTATCTCCTGGATTTTATTTTTGGAATGAGTTTGTTTATACTGGTATATTAAGTTTTTGTTCTATTTTGCCTTTTTTTTTTTACTTGCTGTATCCCTCTGTATATTTCTTTACCACCTACCTCTCTTTTGCTACTTTAATAGTTGTAATTTTATTATAAGCAAGTAGTCAATAAAGGCTAGTAACACTCTGAATTATCTTTTGACTCTTTTCTGAAAGGGAGGTGTGGAATGGATGGTTGTACCTTTTTTTGCATTATCCTATAGAAATAGTGAAAACAGGGCACCTGGGTGGCTCAGTGGTTAAACGTCTGCCTTTGGCTCAGGTCGTGATTCTTGGGTCCTGGGATCAAGTCCTGCATTGGGCTCCCCTTGAAGAGCCGCCTCCTCCCTCTTCCTATGTCTCTGTCTCTGTGTGTGTGTGTGTGTGTGTGTGTGTGTGTGTGTGTGTGTGTGTGTCTGTCATGAATAAATAAATGAAATCTTAAATAATTAAAGTTTATATTGTAGACTTGCACATAAGGTTGTATTGTATGGTTTCTCTGTGCGAATATAAACTAATTTGAAAAGCAGCATAATGGAATGTAGAAAGACCATTGCCAAAGTCCCCAGAAGGATTAAGGATTCTCTAGACTGACACTGAAGAACACTAGGCATGAAGGAACTATACTTCCAGCTAAAGATTGCTTTTTGAGATACTGAGCTGAGAACATTTCCTGAATCGGCTGCTGCTGGGGCTGATAGATGATGATGAAGAAGAAAAACACATCAGGAAGACCCCTCTCTATCTTTTTGGAGGTTAGCAGACTGAAAATGGCATCAATACAGCATTAATCTTTTCAAGAAACTAACAGTTTACAGTGTTTGCAGATTTGGGGCCAGCTGCAGATTTGAAATAGCTACTGGAACAATTCTATCAGTGTCACCCGTGAGCCCTAGCTGACATCAAGTAACAGGACATCAAGTAATAGGGCAGGATCAACAGTGACAACCAAGGTCTTAGAGTTCTCTTAGCTGGCTGACTGCAAAGCCATCTAAGTTTACTGCGCCTCAGTTTTGTAACAGGAAGTGGAAAATTATAAACAAGGTGGATGAAAGAAAATTTCAGAATGAGAGCTTTCTGAAGGATAGCTTCACATAACAAATCTGTACACTCTGAATAAGCCTAAGCAGTGGATGGAACTAACTCCCTCACCGCAATCTGCTGAATGTCACTGCTCACTAGGTTGACAGGTAGCCAGCTGGTTGAAGAGGCATGGGGTGGCTCAGCTGCTGCAGGTAAAACTGCCAACTGCTCCCCAGAAACCAGGCTGTACACAGCTTGCAAAGTCTTGAAATAATAGTTGTGTTAGTTTCTTTGGGCTGCCATAACCGATTACCACATGCTAGGTTCCTTTAAAGAGGAGAAATGTAGGAATTTGTTATCTAATTATTCAGGAGTACAGAAGTCTGAAATCAAAGTGTTGGTAGGATGAGTTCTTTCTGGAAGCCTCAAGGAGGAGGCATCTCATGCCTCTCTCTTAGCTTCTTCTGGTAGCTGCTAGCAATCCTTGGTGGTATCTTCTCCTCCATGTCTCTCTCGCCTTTCTTTGTAAAGATACTGGTCATTTGATTTAAGGCTCACCCTAAATCCAGGGTGATTTCATTTCGAGATCTTAAACTGCTTCCTTGTGCAAAGATCCTATTTCCAAATAAGTCACGTGCTGACGTGCTTTGTGGCCATGGATTTGGAGGTGAGAGGGAGGCTGATTAACTCCCTCTAGTCATCCTTGTTCTCACTCCCATAACTGCATGGAAATTAGCACCATCTGAGTGTCATGAAATGGTGAAGTGCAGTCACACAGACCTATATATGGAAAGCATTTAGCATTATGTTGTGAAATGTTTGGGTGTTTAAGGGTTATTGTTGATGAGCTTATGAAATACTCTTTTCTTTCATCGTTACATGCATTACATGCAAATACTAAAGCAGTTAAATCCATGGGACACCTGGGTGGCTCAGTGGTTGAGCGTCTGCCTTTGGCTCAGGGTGTGATCCTGGAATCCCGGAATCGAGTCCCACATCTGGCTTCCTGTAAGGAGCCTGCTTCTCCCTCTGCCTATGTCTCTGCCTCTCTCTCTCTCTCTGTGTCTCTCGTGAATAAATAAATAAAATCTTAAAAAAAAAACAAAACTGAAATCCATTATATGCCTCTGAATTTAAGGAATTTTTACTAACAAGTAGTGACAATTACAATAACTCCAATAAATCATTTCAGTGGGCAAAATAAAAATGTGATCCCTATTAGATCATGGAGGCATTATATTATGGGGAAAGCTGTTGTAGTCACAAACTCTCAATTTAGATGATTGGGAATCCAGCCCAAGCTCTGCCCATTGCTAGAAGTAAAACCTTGGATGAGTTCCTTGTCCCCACTGGGTCTCAATGTTCTTACTTGTAAAACAGGGATAATAGCTGAACTTAATTCAGAAATTTGTTGTGAGTTTATAGGTTAATATGTGTAGATCATTATAAAGCTTGAATAGCATACTATAAGAACTATATAAATATTTTCTTTTTTTTAATATTTTCTATATTTGCTATAGTTGTAGCTGTTACTTTTCAGTGATTATTTCTTGTTGACACATCTGCTTATTCTATCATTAATGATGCAGATAAACATGAGTCTCTGTGAATAATATAATTACATAATTTTAACATGTATTCTCAATAGTTACTTGAACAGATTCCAACTGTGTCTTGCCTGAAACTTATGCAAGCTTTACAGTTTCTTAGATCTATGTTATTGAAAAATGTATTTACCTTTCTAAAAATTAAAGACTGATATACATGTAGGAAACTGTACAGATCATAAATGCGCAACACAATGCATTTTCACCAGTTGAGCACACTAGCAAAGGGAATGGAATTTGGAAAATGAGTTCAATTTTCCTTCAGCCTGAGTCACTATTTTTATTTCCTGTTTTGAACTTTGATAATAAGATTTCTTTTGAAAGAGAGCTTCTACTATTAAAAAGCTATATAAAAAGTTGCTAGGGTCCAGCAACTCTTCAACAATTTGAAGCAGATTTTTTTCTGTAAGTGTTTGCATGTTATAAAAAAAAAAAAAAAAAAAAAAGCAAATTTACCAGCCTGGAATTGGTAAGGAATTAGTTACTTGGAAATGTTTTTCATTTCCATGTGAAAATATGAAATATGAGCTAACACTTAAGATAAATGATATGTGATAGAAACATTGAAAAAGATATTTACCTTCATAGAAAAACCTAAAGAAGATATGTTCTCAATAATCTTCCTCTCTGCTCTCAGCAGAGGTCATCTTCAAGTATAGATTTAAAATTGATCAGCAGTGAGGCTCTTTTGTCAGTAAACATGTGTATCACTATTAGGACAGTTTCTCAGCAGCTGTCTGTCAAACTATGTATTTTAAGGAAAAAAAGTACTAGTATTCATTAATAGTTTGGGATATGTTTGGACCCTATTTCCAAACAGTTTATTAAATTCTCACTGTACAAACAATGTGCTAGGCACTTGTGTTAGTAAGGATCAGACTTGGCTTTGACAGGGAAAAAAAAAAAGAAACAACGACTTAAAGAAAATTGATTCATTCATTATTTTAAGAGCCATTTAAGAGCCACAGTGAGTGCCTCTTCTATCCAGGCACAATTTAGGATACCGTATAGAGCCATGAGGGCATAAGAAATGTATCTGCCCTCTTGAAGTTTACATTTTATGGGATGTATGCCAAAGGAAGAAGCCCATATATATTATGAAGGATGGTTAGCTCTGGAGTTCCAGGACAGGGTTTTGGTTTTGTTTTATTTTGTTTTGTTTTGTTTCACAATTAAGGTCAGGTGGTCAGAGGACACCCCATAGAGAAGGTGGCCTTTGTGAAAAATGGTGAAGAAAGTGTGAGGGAGGAGGCAATGCAATCTGGGTGTCTGAGAGAAGCGCTCTAGGCAGAGAGAAGAGCAATGTTTAAGTCCCAGGATATAGAAGTGAGACTGGAACAGAGGGAGGGAGGGCAGGTGAGGAGATAAGGTCAGAAAAGTAGTAGCAGGTTCTATAGGACAGATTCACCATTATACAGATTTTGACTTTACTCTGAGATGGGATGCCATTAGAAAGGTTTCGAGTAGAAGACTTGCATCTGACGTTTATTTTTAAAGAATTATTTTGACTGCTGTGCTGGGGAAAAAATACAGAAGTACAAGGGCAGAAGCAGTGGAACCACTCAGATGCTGTAATAATCATCCAGGGAAGAAAGCATGTTGGCTAAGGCCAGAAGGAGATAGCAACAGTGGTGGGAAGCATTCACATTTTGAAGGTAGAACCAAGAGTAGTGGGTGTGTTGGGTATGAGAGAAAGAGGAGTCACAACACCAATCATTTACTGAGATGTAGAAGCAGATTCAAGGAGGAAGATATGTTCCAATCTGAAAATGTGAGTTTAAGATGCCTATGAAATATTAAGGAAAGATATTTAACAGACAGTTGGAGTTTAGGGGAAAGATACAGGCAGGAAAAAAAAATTTGCAATTCTTCAGGTCTAGAGATATGCAGTCCAGGATTTGTTAGTCTGTGTGGTCCCTCATAGTCATATGTGAAAATTTGTCTTATAATTTGCACAACATCCAGTCTGTACTTAATATTTAACCATGGGCCACGGTAAAAGTGGTGACATCTCCCATACATATGCACACAAAACCATTATCCTGAGGGGACATTATGAATATTGTGACAAAGTTCTCTCTGATGGAACTCTTTTGTGTAATATTTACAGTGTACTTGAACATCTTACTTGGAGAAGGAATTTTCAGATTCGTAGAGGTAAACATAGTGTGTTAACTAGGTTTGTATGTACCACTGCTACTGGTTTCTAAAAAGCTGATTTACCTTAACACCCTCTTCATAGTTGTAGAGGACAAGGCTGTAGAGGGCAAGGCTGAACTGACCTGAGGGAGACCTTCCACTGGGCTGCGTTCAAACTCTCATTGCATATAATACAGTTAATTAGGGAATGCAAGTTTGGACAATTTATTTAATATAAGGGGTCCCATTAAGAATTAGAACAATGGAATGGCAGAAAAGCTGAGCAGAGGAAGGCCAGTGCTTGGTGAGGACAACTGGCCCCTCGTTTCCCACTACTTCTTTGCCTGTTATGAACCAAGCTGCAATTCATTTTGAGCTTGTGCTTTTCTGTCCTCTTGCTTCAGTTCTATACTTTTTCAAAATAATAATGGGTTTCATAATGCTCTTCTAGGACTTAGATTTTGTTATAAGCCTACTTGATGTTGAGGTTTTTAAAATGCTACTGAGGTCTTCTCCATTTTGTCCATCTACTTTGCTGTTTTCTTTAAACTTGCATTTATAAAATGTTCTTAGAGTTATATAAAATACCTTTATTTGGTTGGAAGCCTGAAATGCTATAACGCCTAGTTTGCTGCCCTTGCAAAACACCTGTGTTTGTGAGCACAGGAAAGTTTATTTAGGTTGCGTGTCTGAATTGTTTTACGGTACTAAGTTGTTACGGAAGCATCCTTTAAAGAAATCAATTTCCCTGGACTGTATCATGATATGTAAGGATGAATGCGACACTTCTTAGTAAGCTTGTTATAAAATAATAACCAGCACCTTCAGGAGATAGCCACAGAGGATTGTTACTTAATTGCAAAAATTACTTAAATGTATGTACTTTCTACTCTCCTTTCTTAAAATCTTAGTAGATGGTGGAGGCCATCACATTACAGAAAGCCTATATTCATGATTACTTTAAAGTTAAATATTTATGCTTGTGACTTTTAACTTTTATACTTAACACCCCTAATGCATAATTATCGTAATGACAAGGCACTTGAAGACAAATCTGTGTGTTGAATTTTAAGATTTTAGATATGTACTCTATTAACCTCAAGAGGTTAAAGCTAAATCCAAAATCCATTCCTTCAGCAAATATTGGAGTGTCTGCAGTATGTTATGTAACTGAAGACACAAAAATAAATAAAATATGGTATCTTCCCTAGAGGAATTCCTAGTCATTTGGGAGAGGAAGACAACACACAAAGATAAAAGTAATGGAGTGTAGTAATTGCAAAGATAGAGATAATTACCAGGTGTGATGAGTGGGGAAGGCACCTCACTAGGGGGCTAGCCAGAGATTTTGACTCTTGTTATCATGTATGAGTAGGAGTGATGGAGGGGTGTATTGGACAAGGCACATAGACGTATTTTTTCCAGCGTCAGTACCTACAGAGTGTGTGAAAAGGGGTGGGGAGAGGGAACTAGGAGGAAGATGTTGCTCTGAGAATAAAGTGTAGCGGAATGTGAAATAGTCAAGCCAGATTGTGGGTGGAGCTTCAACGTTGTCATGAGAGCGGTTTCCTAGCTGGCTTTTAGCAGAGAAAGGGCATCTTTAAATTAGTGTTTGTCTGAAAACTCCTCTACAGTGTGGAGGAGGCACTGAAGAAAAAAAAAGAGACCAGAGATCAGAGAAGAGATTAGAATCCTGATGACTTGAATGGTGCTCCAGTGAGCAAGAACTTAAGTAGCAGGCAAGAAATTAAGAACTGTTTGCCAAGTAAAATGGCTGTGATGTTGTGATTGGATCTGAGGGCTGCAAGGAGAGGGAAGACTAAAAGCTAGCAATTTTCTACCACAGGAAACACAATTCATGGTTCTGTTGCCCACCGGGATGTGGAGATTACAGATGGACAGTTGCCTGGGGGCAGACATACCTAGCATCTGAGGTGACAGAGAGACTTCCCATCTGACTGAATATTAACTGAGGAAAACACAAAAGTGAAAATTGCCCTTAAAATAATCTAATCTATTTCATTTGATGCTAGCTATGTTTTGTTACTTCCAAATAATGGAAAGGAATGAAAAAAATAAGATTAATTTCTTGGTCAAGGAATGTGACAACATGGAAAGATAAAATTCATACAGGTCACATACAAAGATACCAGTAAATTAACACTTCCTTGAGAGTGTACAATTTAACACTTTGCTGTAGTTGAGATTTTTAAAACAAAAAATGCATATAATCACTGGCTTCAAGGAACTTGACATTTACAAACAGTGTGATTAAAATTATGTTTGAAGATGTATAAAGGAATTATCTGTGGAAATAGAATTGCTGAAAAAGAAAGACACCAATGAAATTCCTCTATATTCTTTGGTTTTACCCATTGGTTGGCCCAGGCATGCTTAGCCTAGAATTTGCTCACATACCTTCTCTCTTCCAAGTGTGCTTTGGTCCTTATTTTAAAAACCAGTGAAAGTTGGTCACTTAACACTTAAATCCTCTTAAGCATAATGTACAAATACTGTAACCAGAGACTGGTGATGAAGCATAAATAATGGCTTAGTGGGATTTGTAGAGTAGCTGCAAGAAGCGTTTTTGAAGACTACTGCTTACTCTTTATGGCATCAACATGAAATGCTTGAATATGCCCCAAATGGTCTTAGTATTTTATTCTTGAAATTAGCAACTTTTCTTTTTAGACTGACTTCCACAACACTGTTCCTGGCCTGATGATGATGGTGATGATTCTTTTTACTTTGTCTTTGAGTCTACCATTACTTATTTCAGCCTTTAAAAATTTCATTTCTTATTGAGTGCTAAGAAGCACACTTCATCATGTACTGTCTTAAAAAAAAAAATCCTCCTCATCCTACGTTACAGCATTTGATCTTTTATGAAATGCCTATGAAGTAAAAGTAGGAGGTAGGATTCTTCCCATTTCACTGATACAGAAACTAAACCAGTGAGAAATTGCTTCAAATCCTAATGATAGTAGAAGATAGTTTCTTACCCACTGGGTAACAAAGAGTTGGAAAAGGCTCACAGGATAATTTCATACGGGCTTTTTTCTTAAACCTTTCTCTCATCACCCTGGGAAGTGCTCATCACTCATGGGGATGGCTCTGTGTTCAATTACAAGCATTTGGCTCTTCAAGGGGCAGCCCAGGCTGTTAGACCCCTCTGAGCAACACAGCTCATGAATCAAAAATATACTTGTTTTACACCTCCTCACAGGTACTGGAATTTTGCCTTCTTTCCAGACATGTACTTCTGTATATCCATGTGGCATATTTAAAAATATGTACTTGGTCATTTTCCAGGTTCCTGATATAGAGCTTGTAAAACCTTTGGAATTTCTAAAGTGATAAAAGTATATTTTGTATGCTAATGAGATGACCCAGGCAAATGAGGGGCGAGGAGGACCCTAGATAGCTCCAAGGTGAGGACCTGTTCCCCAGAGGCAACAACATGTGATTGGAGGGTTAGAATTATCACCTACCCTCTGACATCCAGACTGGGGAAAGGGGCTGGAGATAGAGTTGAGTCACCAACGAATGTTTATTTATTTGATCAGTCATGCCTGTCACATGAAGTTTCAGTAACTCTGAAACAATGAGGCTGAAGAAGCTTCTCTTTGGAGAACACATTGAGGTGCTAGGGTATACCCATAGAAGCCATGGAAACTATACTACCTCCCCACCCCCATTTGTTTTATGCATAGCTTCCCTATGGCTGTTCCTGAATTGGATCCTTTATAATAAAACTGTAATAGCAGGGATGCCTGGGTGGCTCAGCGGTTGAGTGTCTGCCTTTGGCTCAGGGCATGATCCCAGAGTCACTGATCGAGTGCCACATCGGGCTCCCTGCATGGAGCCTGCTTCTCTCTCTGCCAGTGTCTCTGCCTCTCTCTCTCTCTGTCTCTCGTGGATAAATAAATAAAATCTTAAAAAAAAAAAAAAAAACACGAAAACTGTAATAGCAGGTATAGTGCTTTCTGAGTTCTGTAAAACATCAAATTGTGGAAAATAAATGGGGAGAGGGGCATTGAAACCCCTGAATCTATAGCCAGGTAGTCAGAAGTGTGGGTTATGGGTGGTCCCTGGGTCTTGTGATTAGCTTCTGAAGTGAGGACAGTCTCGTGAGGCAAAGGCCTTAAACTCCTGGAGTCTGCATTAATTCGAGGTAGTTAGTGTCAGAATTGAACTGGAAGATGACCCAAATGGTTTCAGAGAATCGGAGAACTGATAGCTGCTGGAATGATGTTTTAGGTGTCAGGAAAAAAAAAAAAAAAGAATCCAACTATATTCCCTCCCAGTGTTTGCCTTGTGTTTTTTGTTACATTGGAGTCCCCTAGACTTTTATTTGTTGTTTCTTTTGGTATTTCCCAAATACGATGTGTATGTATAATAAATTGGATTAGTAGAAGAAAACATAATATTTTAAGCATGTGGTTTTGTTCCATGGTGTATTAACACATTAAGTTGAAATGTTCATTTAAAAAATATGGTAGCATATCTATCTGCCACCCAGCCATCCGTCCAGAATGCTTACATCTAGTCCCCTGGGTTTGGCCATATGTGGATTACTTGTGACTGCACCAGGCAAGATTATACAAAAAGACAGTCATTGTGTGAAAGCCACATCTGTACGTAAATATTGTTACCAACAGATAGGTGGCAGTTGTAAAAATAAAATCTCTGTAGAGCAAAATTGCTAAAAATGAAGTCTGGAATGGAATTGCCTGAGTTCAAATTCTGATGTTACTACTTTTAGTTATTTGACTTTTCCTTACTGAACTCTAGTTTTGTTATCTGTAAAATGGGTTAATAGCAATATCTATTTTCGTGATTATCTTGTGAGGATTCTAAAAGTTAATGGAAAATGCTTAAGACAGGACCTCAGGACACTCAGTACATTTTAGCCACTGCTACATTTATCCCTACCACTACCACGACAACTGTCACTACTAATATTAGACTACTAATGGGTTTTTTTTGAACCTGATTTATAGCATAAAGTAAAGCTGTCCAGCTTATAAACTGTTCTGAGCACATATTTACTCAAAATGATTTTATGTGTTTTTGAACTTTTATTTATTTAATGAGAAGTTTCCTAGTTTAAGGAAGTATAAAAGTGACTGAGCCAACTGTAAGATTTCTTGAGAAATGATAGAGGGAATGCTAACGAAATATTAGATAAGAGATCAAATAGACTAGCAGAGCAAAAGGAATCTTCTTGTAGTGCAGATAGAGAACTTAAAAAGAAGCAAAAAAAAAAAAATTGAAAACGAGAAGAGTAAATGAAACACCCCAGGCCTAATTAAATAGATGTCTTGGTTGTGAATAATTGACAAACATATAAAATTGGAAGAACATAGCATAGGAACCATGTGTTAACATCATGAAGCATCTACAGCAAGATTTGGGCACTTGAGTTAAATAGATTGAATTAATTAATGCACTAAATGCTGCCATGATAGAAATATTTTATGTACTCTTTTATCTGCGTCATTGTCTTAAACTTAAGGCTGACAGAATGGGGAAACATGAGCAGCAAAAAGCTAATGAGAAAATATGCACCTGAATAACTTCAGAAAGGCTTTACTACAGTAGGAGCCAAAGGCTAAAGTAGCATCACTTGGGCACAGACAGCTACTAGGTTCTCTGAAGAGTTCATTCGTTCATTGGCCTCATTGGGCATTGATGCCTGGGTGGCTCAGTCGGTTAGGCATCTGACTGTTGATTTTAGCTCAGGTCATTATCCCAGGGGAATGAGATCCTGCTCCCTGCTGAGTGTGGAGTCTGCTTTTCCCTTTCCCTCTGCCCCTCCCTCTGTTCATGCACACTCTCCCTCCCTCCCTCTCTCTCTCTGACCACCACCCCCTGCAAATGAATTAAAAAAAAAAATCAAAAACTTGTATCTGTAAAGTAGCCTGTAATTGATTTTATAACAAAATATGTCAAGGTTTTATTATCACCCGTTAATATGTTAGAATAGCAAATGTTATTTTGCATACAGCTAGTTTAAAAAACAAAACTCCATGTTCTTATGCAACATTGTTTTTCTTTTTTTTTTTTATAAATTTTTTTTTTTTTTTTTTTTTTTTTTTTTTTAATTTATGATAGGCACACAGTGAGAGAGAGAGGCAGAGACACAGGCAGAGGGAGAAGCAGGCTCCATGCACCGGGAGCCTGATGTGGGATTCGATCCCAGGTCTCCAGGATCGCGCCCTGGGCCAAAGGCAGGCGCCAAACCGCTGCGCCACCCAGGGATCCCCGCAACATTGTTTTTCATGCTTCCCTTCTAATTCCATTTTATTGAACCAAGACTATAAACATATTTTTTTTTAACTCAGTCCCATTTCGTTGGGCATTTAGGTTGCTTTCAAAGATATTCTCGTTCTTACAAATGAAATCTGACTTATATCCAGTCCTCAGGATTAATTGGAAGCCTAAAAATGGTAGCATGGTTAGAATTATTTTATGTATTTTAAACATTATTTCATATCGTTCACAGTAATGGAAGTAAAAGAGAAAAATTTTTAACTAAAATTCAATCTGAACCCCAAAATTTGATTTGGGTCACTATATCTTTATATAGTGTTAATTTTTTTTTTTTCTTGATGTCATTTCAAATTACACATAGATTTTAGGCACTGAGTCTTAAACATCCTGCTGGGTGACCAGTACATTCAGATTGTGCCTTAGTGCCCTGCTTTACCATTTGCTCTTTCATGTGCACTGTGAGAGCAACTTGGAGTCAAAGAAGGGAAATTGGTGTTAGATAATAAACACAGATTGTGCTCAGGGTACCAGTAAAGCAAATGTGACATTTGTTCCACATGTTGCTCAAGTAGCTTCTGATACCTTTTCATTCCTGTCGCAGATTAGCTTGGACAAGAGAGCACTCTTTTTCCCCTATCTTTTCCACATGCTCATTGTTTCTTCTCGAGATCAAGATTTTGAAAAATATTAAAATTATATTGAAATGAGTTTAATGTTTAAAGGTCTGTATTTACCCCTCTTTTTCTGAATATACTGATTGTTTTGTAATGTTTATGGAGGTCAAGGGGCCTAATTTTAAACAAAACTTTATTAAGTGTGGTTTGTGTGAGCATTTCCTAAATTTCATCTTATGTTTATTAAAATATGAAATTTCCTTTATTTTTGCATTTGAAAATCTAAAGGTTTAAAAACAAATTAGTGACATTTATTTTGTGTTTAGTGGAATTTTCTTACTTTATTATTGTAAGGTTTTTCACAAATATTTTGTTCCTAGAGTGTTTTACCTTTTATATATTATAATTTTGTCCTTTCAAGGCATTTAATATACTCTCTTTTAGTCTCTGTAGAAACGCTGGAAAAGAATTTGAAGCAGATGGGAAGGCAGCTTCAACAGCTTGAGAAAGATTTGGAAACCTTTCCCCCTCCTGAGGACTTGCATGATAAGTTTGTGACAAAGATGTCCATATCCTTCTGATATCTAAATAACTTAAGTCACTAGTCAACTAGAGTTACAATTTATTTAATGTTGTAGGTATAATTGCATAACCAGTGGTTATTCTGTAGTGCCAAATAACAGTTTAACTTTTGCCTTCTTGCAGGAAAATTTATCAGTGTGTTTACCTATCATGAATAATACAGAAATGTATTCTGCTTTCAATTCCTTTTTTTTTTTTTTTTTTTTGTTTTTTGGTATCAATTTGGATATTTTCTCTCCTCTCTTCCCTTCCATTTGCTTTGTATCCTTCTGATGTTCATGGTAAATTGAAAGGACATGAAAACTCAGTTTGAATCTAACATCATGATGTGATTTAGATACTTTTGAAATGTTTCAAGAAGGAAACAAATATTTTATAAACTGGTATGACTCGTCAGCCTAATTTCAAGGGTTGGTATAAAAATTATCTTATATTCCAGAAACTTTAATATTCCCTTTAGAAATACTGCATGGTTCCAAAATTAAAATGGAATTTGTCATGATCACCACTTGTGTAGGTCTTCTCCAAACCCAAAATAAAATCCCTGTGTGTGTGTATTTATATATAAATGAGACTTGAGTCCTGCCTAATTTAAGGTTTCTTTTGAATTCGATTATCTTTGGTTTCACTAACTTTGTGGCTTAATCTCTATTGAGTAATTGAAGTAATAAACTTTTTTTTAATTTCCTGAAATGAATGTTGAGTTGCTTTGCAAACCATTCTGTGAGATTAGAGACTGATATCTTTTGTGTTATAATAAAGTATCACTACTATGCATTATTAAAATCCCATATGGACCTCAGAATTTTATATGAAAGGATAATCCACTTCCAATGAGCTCTTATAAATAGACACTCCTAATATTTTAAACTGTGATACTTGAAATAAAATAACTATTTTTCCTCTTTTCATATCTGTTCCCCTGAGATTTTAGCAAATCACAAAATTCTTATTTGGTTTGTCATAGATTTTATTGTATATGCTTTCAGCTTAATTGTGAATTAGCTCAATTTTTAGCTTTCTTTACTGTCTCTTTTGGGAAATACCATAAAAATGTACTCAAGCAACAATCAATTCAGGCTAATGTGTTTATTTCCTTTCATATCTTTCCTACCCATTCAGTTTCTTCTTTTATTAGGCAGGGCACCCTTATTACTATGTTTGAGAAGGTTTTTTTTTGTTTTTTTTGTTTTGTTTTGTTTTGTTTTTTAACTAAAAGTAAAGTCTGTATTTACTCATCAAAAAAAATACTTTCTCAGCACCTACTCATGTGGTGAAGTATGCTTTTTAAAACTAAATTTGTTATTGCAGAGTTAACACTAGCTTCATCATTCTTAGCTTTTTTTCCCCCCTCAATCATTTTATCATTGTAAAATATTCATATGTGACAGTTTATTTTAATCATTAAGCACTATTAATTGAAGTACTTTCATCATTCCCTATAGAGAGAATGCATTTTAGAAAAGGGTTTACTTGGCATACAGTTTCTGGCAATACACTGTGAGCGTACTAATTAGGAGGCTCAGGTTTCTGGAACCTATAACCTAAGATAAATTCCTGAGCTTAGAGAGAAGGTGATAGAATCCTGCTCAGCAGACGATCCCAGGACCTATCCATACTTGTATTCATATGACACAAGAAGCTGAATGATGTCGGTTTCTTGAAAGGTATGCAGCTCATAAAAAGCAACCAGCAGGAAATCAGAATCAGGAAGGATGAGGCTTTGTTGGAAACAATTTTTCATTCAGAGTACAATTATGCTCCATGGACAAGAAAGCTACTACATCCTGTCGCTAAATATCACAACCTAGAAGCCTCTAATGAACTGATTAGCATTCATGTATCTCTTGGAAGTCAGATATATGAACAGTTGGTGCACTTTGCTATTGACAAAGCTTATAATCATAAATATTCTTTGCTGAGATTAGATTGCACTCGTTTGCTTTTCATCTTGGTTAGACATACTAGTTTCGAAGTAATTAAATTCATTCATTGCAAAGCTTTGTTTACTTTAATTAGGACTGACAACAAGTCACATTTGGAATATTAAATGGATTTATATAGATCTTATTAACATGGCAAATTGTGAGCTTCTTATCAGATCTTAGAAAGTGAAAGAATTTGGAAACTAAAATGCACAATGAATAAAAATTATTTAACTAAAATGTGGGTTATTAATGCTGGAACTTTGTTTACATTTTAAGTTTTAGTGCTTATTATTTGAAACACATGTCAAGTGGTTTGGTTCATCAACCAGTTCTGAAAGAATTGATATTATCTAAGTTGTTAGGGATGCATTTTTACAAGTAGATATTTAAACAATCATAATTTAGTAACGTAAATAATCCGTTAATTGAATTGTTTCCAATTATAACGATAGAACTTTGTTATCTGAAATTTCACTATTAGCATTCAATTATAGCATATTGTAATTTTACTCTTCCAGCGCGTGCTTTTTATTTACATACACTACTGAGTATAAAAAGATGAATTTAGTTCATCCTTTAAAGTGCATGTACAATTATTTCATATATATCACATTAACTTTTTAGTAATAATTATGTTATTTTCCAATTGTTAAGCCGGTGTCAGAAATATAATTGGAGTTGACTATTTCCTCTGTAAATATTTGCTTGAAAAATGTGTGACACGAATTCGAAGCAGGGCCACCGATATTGGTATATGCAAACTATTACATGTGAAATATACATACTTAGCTCCTAAACGTGAGAAAATTAGGAAAATGCCAGGATTTGTGTCATGTGGTACCTGTTCGTTTCTTCTGAACTTTAGATTCTAGAATATTTATTTTAAGGGAACTAACAAATAGATCCTAGATTGTTGCGTTTGAAGTCCTCCTTGTGCAGGATTTGCCTTTTCTTGTCTTCCTACCCCATCTCCTGAGTTTCTTAGAAAAAAGTCATTCTGCCAAACATTTATATATTTTTCTTTTTTTTTTTTTAATATTTTTCTATTTGTCACAACTTATGTTACAATACCTTGGCTTTTTCCATGTTATAATCTTTACATTTCTTCATTGCAGTCCTACTTTATTTTCATATTTTTTTCTTGTTCTAGTATATTGCAATATTTTAGACATTTTTGGAATTATTACATAGATGCTAAAACTATTCCAATAAATTCCTTGAAAGACTTGGGTCATATATCTATATTCCACACTGTGTAAAACACAGCATCTTTTAGGTAAAGGAATTCAGTACGTTTCTATTTAATTAAACAGTGGTTAGTAAAATAGAGGAATGGGATCTGTGGAACATAAACTGTATAATACATGTACATTTGTAAGAGTGCAAGTTTGGGTAATTGGATGATTTGTATTAGCAAATTTTTCTTTTGAATTACCCTTCTCTCTCGTTTTCTTCCTTCTTTCGTTGTCTTCCATTTACATTCTTTTTTTTTTTTTTTTAAGATTTTATTTATTTGACAGCACAAGTAGGGGGAGCAGCAGAGGGAAGAGAAGCAGGCTCCCCACTGAGCAAGGATCCCAACACTTGAGGCTTGATCCCAGGACTCCAGGATCACGACCTGAGCTGAAGGTAGATGCTTAACAGACTGAGGCACCCAGGCTCCCTTTCCCTTTACATTCTTAACAAACTTAAAACTCTGGTTAAAATATCCTGGTTCTCATCCAAATTGGTAATGATCTTTTCCTCCCCTGAGATCTCACAGTGCTTATAGAACGTACTACACCACGTGGCGCTCATTGCTCTTCATAGTTACACCCTGGTTGTTCCTAGTAATGTCACCTTAGTCGGGACTTCCCTGACAACCCAATGTAAACTAGCGTCTCTCAGTCTGTATAATATCACACGCTTTTATTTTCATCATCCTACTTCTCAACTCTCTGAACATCTCATGCATTGACTTCTTTATCCTCTATCATCACACTCCAGAACATGTGTTTCATGACATCAGGGATTCTGACTACCTCGTTAACTAGTGTTTTCTTATTGGCCAGAAGAGTAGAATGCAGTGGAGCTTAGTGAATACTTATCAAATGGCTGTCTGGATCCTGAATACTTAAGATGATCTATAAAAGGTATTAGACATATAGGACTGATTGAAGCTGGTCCTTGTAAGATGTGTTAATGGAAGTAATGGATATCTTTCTTGGGGGAAGCACTATAATGAGGGCGGGACATGAGACTAAATGTAGACTGTGTTTGTGCTGGGAGGTTTCACCATCTCCCATCAGTAATGATGTAGAGTGCCTCGTTAATGTAACCATTTATTCTGGCCTATCAGACAATCATTTTAAACCGAAAATTAATTTGACTATTTCCCAAATTGTTTCTGTTCAATCACAATTTTACCCATTCTTGTGGGTAATTCCAGTTATTCAAAGCTCTACTTCATTCCTTTGGAAGCAAATTGTTTCAGAGATAACAATGATAAGAAAATTAACTTATAAAGCACTCTAGATGTTAAAACAGACCATGTCATTTCCATGGTTTTGGCTCTTGGCTTTCTTTCTCATCACATCTTTTTACTGTTTACATAGAATTGTACTTTGATTAAGAATGCTTGGGGGCGGGATCCCTGCGTGGTGCAGCGGTTTGGTGCCTGCCTTTGGCCCAGGGCGTGATCCTGGAGACCCGGGATCGAATCCCACGTTGGGCTCCCGGTGTATGGAGCCTGCTTCTCCCTCTGCCTATGTCTCTGCCTCTCTCTCTCTCTCTCTCTCTGTGACTATCATAAATAAATAAAAATTAAAAAAAATGTTAAAAAAAAAATAATGCTTGGGGGCGGGCAGCCCCGGTGGTGCAGTGGTTTAGCCGCCTACAGTGCAGGGCATGATCCTGGAGTCCCGGGATCGAGTCCCACGTCAGGCTCTCTGCATGGAGCCTGCTTCTCCCTCTGCCTGTGACTCTGCCTCTCTCTCTCTCTCTGCATCTCTATGAATAAATAAATAAAGTCTTAAAAAATATATTTATTTAAGAATGCTGGGGGGCAGGGGCGCCTCAGTGCCTCAGTCATTTAAGCATCTGCCTTTGGCTCAGATCATGATCCCAGGGTCCTGGGATGGAGTCCTGCATCAGACTCCCTGCTCAGTGGGGAGTCTGCGTCTCCCTCTGCCTCTGCTTGCCTCTCCCCCTGGCTTGTGTTCTCTCTGTCAAATAAATAAAATCTTTAAAAAATAAAAATGATCAGGGTGGCACCTGGGTGGAGTAGTGGGTTAAGTACCCGACTCTTGATTTCAGTTCTGATCTGATCCTCAGGGTCGTGAGATGGAGTCCTGGAACGGGCTCCACACTCAGTGGGGAGTCTGCTTGAGTTCCTCTGTCCCTCTCCCTCTGCCTTTGCCCCTCTCCTCAAATAAATAAATAGGTCTTTAAAAAAAAAAAATGTTCAGGCATATTTCTGATGTTTCACTAACTTGTGATTACTACCTGAACATCTTAAAAAGTGTTATTGGATAATACTTAGAGTTTTATTTTAACCTGTTGACCAAATTGATTCTTGAGAATGGGCATATTCCCAGGTATGAGGATAAAATTACTAGTATTTGTAAAGTGCCTATTATTAAAATGCAAAACATTAACACACAAGGAGGGGAAAGAAAAGGAGTAACTTTAGGGCCATACAATTAGAAACCCCCCTTAAAGTAGTATACTTGGTGTGTTGTCCAGTACACCTAATTTTCAGGGACACGATTAGCCCTTAGCATTACAACCAAATTGTATGTGTGTGAACCCGTAGATGTGAAATATTTTCAGTGGAAGTTCCATGGCTTTCATCGCACTTTTGAGAAGGCCTGTTACCCATGCCACCAAAGTTTAGGAATGATGACACACTAGGGGAAAATGAATAATTGGCACCAATGTAGTGGCAGATGAGTAGACTTAATGCAGCAGAGAAGATGGAACATAGCATCCACAGACAGGGCTGACAATCAGAGGTGACCATCCTCCAGAAATGTGGCAAGAACAAAGGACAAGTAGGGAATTGAACTAGAAGAGAAAACTCAGCTGTGTTCCAGCAGAGTACAATGGATTACCAATGCTATGTGTTCAGTGGAATGAACATAGCTGAAGAGATGAGAGAAGGCTTTGTGGAAAGGGAAGAATTGAAGGAAGCTTTCAATGATAAGATAGAAAACAGTTTCTCTTTTAAGCAAGAGTTAAGGATGTATAAATAATCCATATGGTGATAGTCTGTATCTGAGACACAAATGATTTTAGGTGAGAGTTAATAGATTGAATAAAGAAACCAACGTTGATTTCTGACCTTACTGTATAAATGAAGGAATGATTATTTCGCATTACAAATGAATCACCATATGGTCCATTTAATGTTAGTTCCTGAGTGCGTTTCAAATGTGATTTTTAAATTTACATAAATTCACTTTATAATATTTCATGAATATGGATATTTCATAAGACAGAGTGATTGGAAATCTGTCACGTGTGACTGTATTGTTAAAATTTCTTGTGATTTTGTGATTTGAATAATTATACAAAATCTGTTGTTATTTAACCAAGTATTAAAAAGTGATACCACACTTAAATTCATCAACCACTGCTACTCTTATGATCTAGATTCTAAAAAATGTAAGGAGGCGTTTTGCTATTCAGATGATTATAAACTGAGCCACAGAATGATCTATAGATTTTTCTTAAAGGTTGTTAAAAAGTAGCAACTCTTGCATTAGAATCCAGACTTCCTACATTCTAGTTTATTCTTTTTTTCCTAAAATACTATATATAAAATAACGTAGTATGAGGGTGAGGGGAAAAGGAGGAGAAAGAAAGAACCAGCCTAGAAGGGCAAATAGGTAATCTGTAGACTGACTAGACATAGATACAAGTCAGCTGTGATTGCCTGAGATGTCTTTCCTTTTGGAGAAGTTGGGTTCTAATTATTAGAAATTTTCCATGCTCCTTGGATGTCACCACCCATCTGGCAGCAGTGCTACTTCTTTCTTTCTCAAAATAAAGGGCCCCGATCAGTTTCCTTATTTTATCTTCCACTGAGGAATACTCTGATTAGAGGAGCCCTATCTTTTGAAATTGTGGAAAACCTTTCCTTTAGATTATAATCATTCCATGTTTGGTTTCTTTTCTTAGTCTGAATCTATTATATCTAACTTTTAAAAAAAAGTCACACTAATATATTTTTTTTACATTCAAGACAATAAGATGGCTTCGATAAGCTTAATTCTGTATGTTCCATTTCTTTTAAATGTCCCAGTTTAAAGGAGCCATAGAGGATTATGAATGATACTCTTTACAGAGTCATCTTTTCAAAATGAGGTGTAGTATATCTAACTGCATTAGCAATTTGTCACACCACAAAGGAAATTCTATGGTTTGGTTAAAAATTGTTTTCTAATGCCATCATTACATTTACACTGTTAGTCTTCTGAAAATCAGTGTCTTTTGAACTGTGTTGTCATAAATAAGAATGAGAGAAGAGCATTTCTGTATGTGCACGTGTTTGTACCAGATCATAGTTGTAAATCAAGCAATGCATACAGAGTAAGGTATGTAACCACTTTTCCAAAGGAGAGTTAAAACATGAAGTTACATAATATTTGAAGTTTTTAATGTAACTCTTAATTTGTTTTTTAATAACTTTAGAAATTTTTAAAACTTAAAATGAGCAAGTGGGCAATAAAAATACTAAGTATTCACATTTATTACTAAGTTCTATTTATTTCTCTAAGAACTTTGCCTTTTTAATTCCTGTAGTCCTCACAACAGCCCTGTAAAATGAGTGGTATTCCATATTACAAATGAGGAAATTATAGCACACAGAGATCGAGGCATTTGCCCATTGCCACTACCACTAGATGCAGGAACCTCAAATTGACCCCGGTTGTCCAGTTTCACCTCTATGGTCAGCACCCATGTAGTTGATTTCAGTATCATTGGAATTACTCAGTTTCAACTAATGAGCTCTAATTTAAATTGTGTTGCGTGATCTGGATAACAGGCAAGTTGGAAGTAGAATTTCCTTGAACTCAAATTGTAAAAGAAAAATATTAAATAAATATTCAACTTTTCTGATAATTTGGACCAAGTTAAGAGATTGAATTTAAGATTTCACTGCTGTATAGGATAGATTGAATTATAAGAGCAGTGAAACCGGTAATTTTGGCATTTGAGGAATGTTTAACAGTGACTAACAATTCAAAATTGGACTCACAGGGTTTATTTATTTATTTTCTTCTAAAACATCACTTTGTAAACTTCAGAATCCCTTAACTGTAACATACAGCTTTGTTATCAGCGCAAAAGAACAATATGAGAAACTTCTAAAGTTACATGAAAATATGGAGAAGTTATACCAGAGTGTGATGGGATACTATGCCATTGACGTGAAGAAGATGTCCGTGGAAGACTTTTTTAATGACTTGAATAATTTCAGAACCACATTCATGGTATGTTAAAATTTTTAATTTGTTTTTTAAAAAAGTATTTGTGTCTATACTATCTCATCGATGATCATTTTAATTTCATTACTTTATTCCATTCTTCTTGTCTGCAGTAAAACCTACCTTTCTTGATGTTGAAAATTAGCTTTAAAAATTTCAGATTTTAATACTATTGAAAACTATGTGATTTATTCTCTTGTTGGTCTTCCCAACATTAAGCTGTAATTGGAAATTTTTATTGAAAATGTGACAAATTCTGAAGTTTTTCATAAAGATTCCCCTCCTGGCCAATTATAGAGCACTTTTGTAATATGTTTTTGGCTATGAATTTGTTTCTTTATACTTAAGATCAATTTGTATTTTTGTGGTATAATTTTACCAAATTCCATGAAGCTTTTATGAAGGGTTTTTTTCCTTTCCTTTTCTTTTCTTAATGCATTGTACAATAAGCTACCTGCGATTTGCCTTTGAATGGATTTTACATTCCTAGGGTTTCCTTTAGATACTTTAATAGGGGGGTCAGGTCTTTGATGTGGAATCCTTTCATTTAGGCATTAAAAAGATCTTTTGAAAAGTATTAGCTGATTAGATGAGGGGAAAAAAAGCCACACATATATTAAAGCAAGAAAGCATTGTTGCCTCCCTGGGGAAACTAGTGATACATTTCTGCAACAAAAAATTATATTATTGTAAATAGATGGGTAAATCATTTCTCTATCTCAGCAGATGTTTGTGGGGCTTAAAAGTTTCGAAGGGTAAAGAAAACTTGAATTTTAAAGAAGTGGCTCTTTTTTACTCTCAGGTAAAATTTATTGCTGAATTTATTGGACTTGGTTATAATCATTTGGTTATAATGAGATAGTTCTTTAATAAAAACTCAGTATTTTAAAGGAAAACTAATCTACAATAAATACACACTTGGCTTATAGCTTTAGTTTTTTCCCTCCGCAAGTTCAAAATGATTCTTTAATTTTTCACTACCAGAAGTTGAAGTGGATTTGATTGATAAATATATTTACTTTGTGCCTATATGTGTGATATATTGTACAATATATTTAACTTTTATATGTTACGAGGCAACAGTGGCCTAGGTGGAGTAGCAAAGGCCTTACAGTCTGAGAGAGCTAAGTTTGGACTCCATACTAGTTATGTGACTGTGAACTGATGTAACCTTCCTGAGCCTCAGTTTCCATATTTATAAATAGAAATATTAATTCCTCTCTCATAAGAGTATTTATTAAACCAGGTAATATAAAGTATTTATCACAGCTCCTTGCACATGGTAGTTGCTTAATAAAGTAGTGTGCAGTGAAGGATTAATTTAATAGGCTTGAGGTATTCTAACCCTGCATATATCAAAGAAAGTCCTCACCTTCTACTGGATCTTGGCAGATCACCTGTAAGCCCTTGGAATATCTTGTCTCATAAGGATGTTTTCGTACACCTGGGGACTTGGACCAAACTACAGATAGTTTTTTGCTAGAAATGTGATTTATGATGAGCACCTGTTCTTGCTCACCTGAAGCACTGGACCCCTCTGTTCAGTTTCTCCTCCAAAGGAGGCTAGAGGCTGAGTAGCTAAGGTTGTCCATGTGGAAGGTCCACTGACCTTCTTGATAAAAAAACTCTTGACTCCAAGGCATGGGAGAGTTCCCTTGGTTGGCAGTACTTCCTATGTGTTGTCACACATCATTACTAGAATAATGGAACTCCTCTGGGAGAAGTCAGTGGTGATTTTGATCTGTCCCCTTTCACTGTAATAAACTATAACCATGAGTACAAGAACTTTCTAAGTTCTGGATACTTCCAACAAATTGTCAAACCAGAGGGTGGTCTTGGAGACCCCTGACAAAACTATGCATAAACGTATAAGATAGATCTATGAATTAACAATACTTATCATTTTTGAGTGTTCTGTGAGCCAGATATTCTTCCAAATGCCTTATGCATGTTATCTTAGTCAATCCTTTTTTTTTTTTTTTAAGATTTTATTTATTCATAGAGATGCAGAGAGAGAGAGGCAGAGAAGCAGGCTCCATGCAGAGAGCCTGACGTGGGACTCGATCCAGGGTCTCCAGGATCATGCCCTGGGCTGCAGGCAAGCGCTAAACCGCTGTGCCACCGGGGCTGCCCATCTTAGTCAATCCTGATAATAATTTTTCACCTTTAAAAAAAAATAATTTTTCACCTTTCACTCTTATCATCCTTCTGTGGCACAGAAGTAGAACATAACTAGCTCAATGTCATCTAGCTACGAAATGGTGGAACTAGAATTTGAACCCATACAGGCTTCTTCCAAGAGCCTATACAATGAAATACTATGTAGTGCTCCCTCCCATGTTTTATAGCTTGTGTTCTATTTTACAAATAATATCACTGGCATAGGAAGGGTTTTCTAATGAAACCAAGGCCATACTGTTATCAGGCATTCAGATTGGCATTTGAATCAAGTCTAATTGCAAAGTTTCCTAAGATCTAGTAGGATTAGAGGGCTTTGGGCATTCTCAGAGTAATTTAAGCATTGTGTTACTAGGTGGTGGGCAGAAGGAGAAAGTGTATGAATGGAGAAGCATTCAAAGGAGAAGGGTAATAAATACAGTGACAGCTATACTTGGTCTCTTTGAGAGTTCACGTGGGTCCTAGAAATAGATGCTGTCACATACACATACATACATTGTACTAAATTAAACTCATTAAACTCATTAAGGCTAAATATTAAAATTATTTTTATTTAAATGAATAATTTGGAGAGGAAATTTTTTGGGGGGCAAAAATAAAAACTGGGAGGAGAGTGATTCTGTCAAGGTCAAATTTTATTCTTTCTTCCTTTCTGGTAAATATGGTTATACTGCTTGAATTTTAGATAGTGTATGTTGAAAAAGATCACAGTGTCAACATTGGTGAAAACTTTTGACAAATGTTTCTCAGATTCTCTTGATCCCTTAAGTTGCTATTTAATTCTACACTATTCAGCTTTGAAAATTCAGTAACTTACTGAATCAGTGTGAAAATATTAGCAACAGATGTGGAACTTTAATGTGTTGAAGGTCTGTTCTGGAATAGCATATTAATACAATAGGCAAATATATATATTTCCTTTTTAAGAAATTACTGGTAAGGTACGTTTATATTATTACTCATCCACTGGCATTTAGGAATACTTTTTGTCATAAATGAGCAAATCTTACCGTTGAAGTGGAGGTCCATTTTGTATTACATACAAGGAGCTGGAATCACTGTCTGCATTCCATACCTGTCCTTCACCCC
This sequence comes from Canis lupus baileyi, assembly GCF_048164855.1. Taxonomy (NCBI): domain Eukaryota; kingdom Metazoa; phylum Chordata; class Mammalia; order Carnivora; family Canidae; genus Canis; species Canis lupus. The sequence continues at coordinate 45,703,872 of NC_132854.1, forward strand.
CTCAACTATGACAATTTTCCATGGAATATTTTCTCTCAAGTTTTTTTTTTTTTTTTTTTTTAAGATTTTTTTATTTATTCAGAGAGAGAGGCAGAGACAGAGGCAGAGGGAGAAGCAGGCTCTATGCTGGGAGCCTGATGTGGGACTCAATCCCGGAACTGCAGGATCACACCCTGGGCTGAAGGTGGCGCCAAACCGCTGAGCCCCCCGGGCTGCCCTTCTCTCAAGTTTAAACCATTCTACTTACAGTTCCCTAGCCCTAGAACATTCTGTCCATACTTTGCTTGGCTAAATTACTATCTTCACCTTTCTGATCTCTGCTTAGACTTCACTTCATCTAGTAAGACCTGTGTCTATCTTGCTTTCCTTGGTTTCTCTAGTGTAATTCATGGCATATAACAAATTTATGGAGTTATAAATATTCTCATCTACAATGGGTGCCAGACTTTAAAAGCTAATATATATACAGTGCTAGCTAAGTGCCAGGTGCCCTAACAATAACCAGATGTGGTATCCATACTGTTATTATTCCCATTTTAGAGTAGAAAACTGAGGCTTGGAAAGGTTGTGACTTGCCAGCAATTGATGGAGCTGAGGGACTGACCTGAAGGAGTTTTGCACACTCTATGCTGTATATGGCTGAAGTCTATTAATTCCTATTAAACATAGAAATTACATTTAATAGGACTAACAGCACTAATCTGAAGCCTAATCCCTACCCAAAATTTAAAAAAATGTGGCTTTTATTTTTAATAGTGATTTGGTTTGTGAATAATTTATCCAAAAATTTTTATATTTTAGAATTGCCCCAGAATTTACTCTCAAGCAATTAAGGCCTGGCTCATTTTTATTTTGAGCCCTTACTATACCTTTTACCAACCCATGTAATCTCTTACCGGTGTTACTAGGATCTCTTAACATTTGTTTAGATATAGCTGTTCAGGTTTTTTTTTTTTTTTTTTTTTTTTCTCCCTTTCCTTTCTGAGAGCCCTTACACAATAGCTAAAGAAGGAACATCTGTTCTAGACTGCTGCCTCAAGCCATGTAGGCCAAGGGGGAAAATGTCTATGATCATGTAGCTTCCTCTGAGGAGCACCTGTTCATTGTGACAGCTGCTTAACTCACCTCCTTTCTAGGTGGAGATTCTTAACAGGCAATTCATTTGTTGTTGTTTTAACAATATACTCTAGGTAGATGGTTTCTACGTAGAACTGCTGATCAACTTCCAAGAAATAGGGAGTAAGTTTCCATTGTCATTTTATTTAGTTCCGTTTTTATTACCTTCTTCAACAAGACAAATCCAAAAACAACCTCCACTAATTGAGGGCCTCCTTCTTGCTAGACTCCATGCTACAGGCTTTATATATATGTGTCATCCGACTTTGTCTTCCAGCATTCTTGTGAGGTACAGAATGTCACCCGTACAGTAAGTAGGGGTAGAGAATCTTAGTGCCCTTTTGCAGAGGGCTTCAGAATTGGTAGAGGCTAGGATTTGAATGGGAGCCTGGGTGACTCCAAAGCCTGGACTTTTGAAAATATTTCCAAGTAGACTATTCATCAGAGAGTTTGGAAGAATTGTTGAAATGTGATTTTTTTAAAAGGCATTTTTGGTAACTTATTAGAATCAGCACAAGACATACTTTATTTCCTCACTCCTTGATAGAGTAACTTTCTATTTACAGCAATGGGTTCATGATAGAAGAATGTTTGTTGGTCTGGTTTAATTTCAAATCGTTGAATGTTTTCTTTCAAAACTAGAGGACTATTAATGTACCCCCAAAATCACAGTGTTAAGCTGAGGGATAGAGAGTCAGTATCTTTGTGTAATAGATTTTTTTTCCCTGTAGGATTCATGGGAACCATTGAGTTCTAATTGAAGATACTTGATCTTGTACTATAGGCTGAGTACATTGGTGTCTTACCAGGCATCAAGCTTCATTCACCAAGTGAAGTTCATGCCTTCAGTTGTGTAGTGTTGTAAAACAGTAATCATGCTTTTCCACTTCTGATTGGTAATTGCATGTAACAATGTATCTAAAGCCAATGTACCCATTACTCATAGAGGTGCATGCTTTTACAGGATAAAGTGAGTCCATTATGGAATTCTTGTTGGCTTTTAGTAGGACCTTCCACCTCCCCCTCTATCCTACCTAACAGCTGTAGCATGTTCATGTTGGTCCTTTGAGTTTAAACTTAATTTTCATAGGTCTCGTTGGTCGCTGTGACTTTGAAGCATAATGTGTGTCCTGGCCTCACTTCTCATTTATACTTACATTGAGAATTTTGCTCAAAGTGCCTTTACTCACACCTGAAATATGTGGTCTCTTCTTTAACATTTTCATTCCTTATCTTGGTGATACTTTCCTTTTCCATCACTGAAAATTCTTTTGCAATTCTTTCTTTAGCAGAAATATTAGCACAGTACAACAACACTCTTAACTCCTTAAGCAAATTTCATCTGACACTTTATTTTGCTTAACAAAATCTTATCTTAGAGAAATACTTCTGAATGCTTCCCCTCTTAGCTCTCCTTTGTTATTTGTTCCCTTATAGACAACATGTTTGAAAACAATTTTCCAATTGAATTATACTTATTAAGAATATGTCAATTTTCTGTTTATTTGGAGTATAATTGATACACATGTTAATTTAGTTTCAGGTGTACAACATAGTGATTCAACACCTCTATACATTATGCTGTGTTCACCACAAGTGTAGCTGTGTAGTTACCATCTATCACGACGCAATATCGTTGACTATATTCCCAATGCTGTATCTTTCATCCCCGTGACTTATTCATTCCATAACTGGAAACCTGGATCTCCCACTCCCCTTCACTCATTTTGCCCTTCCTCTCAGCCCCCTCTCCTATGACAGCCACTAATATATTTTCTTTATTTACAGATCTCTTTTTGTTAATTTTCTGTTTTAATTAGACATATGTAACCACTATGATGACCCTCTGAGTTTACAATTTTATATACTCCCATACAGAATTGGTGTCATTACATGTAAAAAAGTCAGACTTTTTTGGTTCATGTAGCTATTTTTTTCTGAGCACGTGTGGGGGATTTTAAAGTACTGATGAAAAAGATCACTGGACATCCTTCTTTATCATTCCTCATAACCTGCATATCTGAGCACCCCACTTTCAGGTTAGGATTTTGAGGATGAGAAGAGCAATCCCTGCCTTAAAGAGGATTACTGTTGCATACACAAAAGGTTGGGGTAGCCTCTGTTAGGTTTTTTGTGCACTGGGTTTGGATATATGTGCCATACTTTGCAGTTTTTCTTGTCCCTAAAGTCCAGTTGTTTCCTCCCTGAACCTCCTTCCCCACATACATACCTCTCATCTGAATTGTGTAATGACAATCACAGAGAAAGATATCACTGTGATTTCTTCAAATCTGATATGATTTATGAACTTGGCCTATGGTAAGCCTCACCCTTTCTGCTTATTTTTAAGAGTGGTATTTTGCCATCTGCCTTATTTTTGGGAAGAAGGCAGTGGCTGAGAGTGCAGGCTCTGGCATCAGAGCATCCGGGGTGATAGAACTATGGCAAGTTATTTAACCTTACTGAGCCTGTTTTCTGTTAATAACACCATGTGTTTCTCAGCGATGTTACACTTTGAAGATCAAACGACATAATGTACATACACCCTCAAAACACATTAGCTATCTGCAAAGAATAGAAGTAATTTTCCCCATTGCCATTTCAATATAACAGAATCGATATTTTATGTATTGTGTCCCATTTTTATTTTATACTTCCATGTAGATGCTTTGAACTAAATAAATAGCTATTTTTCATCAATAGCTCCATGTTTAGATTATTTCTACAATTTTGTTAAAGTTATGTTTCATCCAGTTAAAGATCCATCATTCATGCTACTTGAAGACTTTAAGTTAATTTTTGGTTCATACAATTGAAATACACTGTATAGTGAACAAATACAAAATCAGTTATAACTCATTTAATCTTGCTGCATGGGTTGATCAAATACATTTTAGTCTTCTACTGAATACTGAGACTAGTGATTTGCCAAACAAAAATGAAATCATCTGATGAAGGGATATTTTTAGTATAAAATGTTCTTGATAAAGAAGACAACCAGAACAAAACCAATTTAAGTTGTACAAATTTGATGCTTGTCAACTTTAAACATCATTTCTGATGACCATTGGTACGGACTAACTAGCTGATGAACAGAAACTCCGAAGCTGTAAAGTCCTGTGGTTGGATGTTGAGCCAACTTGTGTAATTATTGTAGGAAATCTTTTCTCTCCTTACTTATTTTGGTGAGTTTTACAGCTTAAAAGATGTCTCTAGTAGCACCATTGTTTTCCTGAGATCATACTGGGAGATATAAAGCTCCAAACCTAGAACAAAATAAGTATTTTAACTATAGGATGTTTTCTTTTTATCCTTTAGTATATGATTATTTATGGAACTAGAACTATTCAAGGTGCTGAATATTTTGGGTTTGCAACCTTGAAAATAATTCTGATAGATTCTTCTAATCTTTACATTTTAAATGACTTTTCACAGTAAAAACTAATTGACTTAAATTTCCTCTTTACTGATAAGATTTATTCTCACTATGCAAATACATCTGACAGGTTCTATATGATTAAATGACTGGTAATTTGTATTTCCCTTTGACATTTTAAATATTTTGTTCACTGAAATAATATTAGCAAAACGTAAAGACTGGATTGTTCTCATAAAATGTTAAGGTCAACAATTGATAGATAATGGAGGGAAAAGAAGTAAACTAATACATAATAATAAGTATATTAACCTACGTAATTGTAAAGACAACATAAAACTAGGAGATCACAAACATAAATAAAATGGCATGTTCTATGTACATCTGATATACTGGTCTTCTACATTCTGTACTAGAGAGAATGCACACACTGTTGACTTAAGGCTACTTTTAATGTTATGTTTTAAACATGACCTGGTTTACATGGAATATTGTAGGGCTTTAGTTGAATGTTTTCCTTGAAGAGGTAATTAGCAGTAGCTCAAAAACAAAACTACCTTATCACCAAGCTACCTTTAAGCATTATACTTCATGACTACTGTCTTATGCCTTGCTACACCTTTAAGCCTCACAACTGCAGAATAAAAAGAGTATTTTTATACTACTATATCACTTCAGAGCACAAAGGAAGAAAACATACTTAATGGAAAATCAAACTGTACTTTGGGAAACCCATAATTGTGAATATTCTATATGCTTTCTGTTAAAGAAGTTGTAGAATAGGTTGAACCATCTCATTGATTAGAGAATTGTGCAAAATATTTGAGAGAATCACCAACAAATTCATTACAAAGTTAAAAAGCCTCAGTAATGTTAAGTCCCTGATAGGCTTATAGGGAATTTGCTATTTCATCTGAGACTGATCTTACCAAAATGAGCAATTTGCAGCTGAAATAGTTTAATCATCAGCACCTGCACATTCTTGGGATATTCTCAAAGGATAGTTTCCCATTTCCGTAAGTTTTATGGTCATGAAAAGTTCAACTGACAACACCTTATATTGAATGTTAAGAT